>NC_088854.1:2414406-2736906 GCF_963853765.1 Magallana gigas | reverse complement strand
ATGTAATACCTTATTAAATACACTTAGTAGAGATTACTTACAAGAAATAGTGTATTTTGTAGAGTTCTGTTTTTTCTGTCAAATGCGACAATCGCGACACACTGGCCAGATTCGTGAAGTCACTGCATGAGTTGACAATCCAAAGTATAGTATATTCAGTCTGCACTATTGAAAGCAAATTAATAATCTTACATGCAATCAGATTTTAAGAGAGCCCTACAATGATTTCAAACTGTCTATGCATGCAGTGATGTACCTTTTTTTAAACATTTAAAAACAAAACAAGACAGTGCGGGTTTATTAGAGTTTATTTGACGTGTCCCATCTATCGGCGGAGGTCCCTGACAGCTCTCTGGGACTGACTGATCTATCGGCGGAGGTTCCTGGCAGCTCTCTGGGACTGACTGATCTTTCCGTTGACACGACAGTTGTTTTCCAGCTGTAAACAAAAACAAAAAAAGCATGTAACTAATGCTTACTTGAAATTAAACGTCTATGTTTGCTTACAGTGTGGTACACATGGCAAAATGCACTGTTTCTTGCTTAAAATACATTCTTGAGAGAATATAGCTAGTGAATATTTTAAGACAAAATCTATAAGAAGAATTAACTACATGTATAATTTTAATGACATTCTATGAAGTGAAATTCAAGCGGGACATTCTGTGCTGTGTTTCTATCAATTTAAAATTTTATTAATTGCGCTTTCATTGATTTCATAAGTTGCACTTCTTACATCCCTTGAACGATCTTAATACGCATTCAAAGTATTTTTTTATACATGTACCTGCAAGAAACTTTTATTTGTGTAAATAATTTCAATCATTGGTCGTTTCAACACGCTGACGATATAAGTTACTGCCAACACAAGCCACAGAGAAACAAAACAGATATTGTATCAGTAACATCACACTACGGATATCAGAAAAATAACACTAGGGTATCAGGATGATCACACTACAGATACCAAATTAATATCTCATACTACTAATATATGGACATAAGAATTATTAGCTAAGGATATTATGGGGATGACCATAGGAATATCAGTAAGATTACATTTGAGATATCACAAGACTGCATGCCCTTGGGATTTTAAAATATCCGACTGTGAATAGCATAAGTTAATGATCACACTTGAGGCATCATAAAGATTCCACTACAGATATCTGTGAGAATACATTAGGTAAAGCAGAACTATCCAACTATAGGGATATTTGACAGATCACACAGGAATATCTGAAATATTACACGTAGGAATATCACAATAGGGATATCAAGAAGACCACACCAGGGGTATCTAAAAGATCACACAAGGAATATCTGAAATACTACATATACATTGTATCATGTATCTGAACTAATACACTAGGAATATCAAATTGGGTATATCAAAAAGATCACATTAGGGATATCTAAAACGTCACACTAGGAATATCCCAATGATCATATTAGGGGTTTCAGAAAGATTTTGTACAACAGGATACCCAAAGACTCGAACAAAATGTTCACTCACCTGAATAATAAAATTTGTGAATTCATCCTCGCTCACGATTCCATTGGCTGCAAGAATTTACAAAACCATAGTTAATAAGTCTGATCGTAACATTTTGTATTTGTGTCTATAACATATACAAGCTTAAGTATATTAGAAGTACATGTAATTATATATACAATCGTTTAATGATATAATCGTCGCCACTGGAATACTGTGTATATGATTCTATAATTAACGCTGTATATAGCTGACCGTTTTTGTCCATGTCGCTATAGATAGTTTTAATGTGGTTCTCTTTGATGAGGTTCACGTGGTCCACATCGAGGGCGTCAAAGAAATTCTTGCCACACTGCCAGAGTGTGGGGGCGGCGGCCACCAGACCAAAGTAGAACTCTTTCTCCGTCACCAAGCCATCTCCTGAATCAAACGGTCGATACACGGGGTGTAATACAGTCGGTATACAAGTCCTTTTCATTGAAGCAATTTTTATCATGATAGATCATTAATGATTTAAATATTCTTCTGTCTGTATAATCCATATTCTTTAAATTTCCTGTAAATTGAAACTCTTTTTTTGGATCAAAACAGAAGAGTTTATGCTGGTAAAATGTATTATCAAATATATTGAAATAATCTTCTCTGGTCAATTTACATTAAAAGCTGAAAACGCACATCCGTTGGCAGTCTACGCAATGAAATCAATGATATATTCGATAGGCAATTCGCTCGAAGTTTGTAATCTATTTGATATATGAAAATTTTGGCACGTTGTCTATATTTACACTCCTGAAGTATGTAACGTAGAAAAAAGTCAGACGAGAATCCCTACCGTTGCCGTCCATCGCTTTTAAAACCGCCTCAGCCTCCGTCATTGATAAAAATCCATTCAAATCAATGTCCATTTGGTTAAACAAGTTGTGTAGAAGAGTGGAGCCGTCATTCTGACTATGGAAGACAATTATCATCAGGTCAAGTACAGCATGGACACGATTTGAGCATCAAATTAATTTTAAAAATAAAGAAAGAGAAAGGCATTTCTTTTAAACAGTCCTTACCACATCACACCTCCGACCAAAAAGGCAAAAACGACAAACTTGTTCATGATGATATCCCCTACAAGAGTAAATAGGCCTAATAAGTTCCGTAAAACCTGGACGGGATTTGATAGTTATTGGGGTGGTTAATTTGGTTTTAATGTAGATATAAGTGTACTTACTGCTAGCGATGAGACCGACTGAGTACGTACCAGCGCTGTCTTATCTTAGAAAGGCCTCGCCCCCTGACCCCAAGCACATGAAGTCGGGTCATCCTTTCGCAATAGCCGTAAGAACAAAGGCAGATATTTTTCTCTTATCGAAAGAAAAAGTTCAAGAACTCGAACAAACGTATGTTAAAGTACAATTATTCTTTGCAATTTTAAGTGTGAAAATATAGTGACCAACTTTTGTGAATGAATATCACGTGATATAATAAAAGTGCAAAATTTTGAAGGATCATTGGTATGGTATATGTGTCTATTGTGGAATTAAATATAGACAGAAAGCAATGATGTGGGCTACAATGAATACTAGTTCGCAATTTATAACTTCTTAGCCCAGTATTATTACAGGACAGCTTGAAATATAAAAGTAGATAAGAAAACATCATATCAAATGTTACCTTCGTTTGAAATTTTCAAGGGTCAGTGGTTGACTTAAAAAAATTAATTTTTTTAATGAAAAATCAAATTAGAAAGCAAAATGTAAATTGATATTCCCAATATGTTCCGAACTGATAAACATGCAAATTTATAGCAAATGTTTTTATTTTAATCGATTGTGTGTCGTTGTTTAATTGTAAAGAAGAACAATGAACTAATTTTTTATAGGTTATTATTTTATATGCCAATGAATATTATTCTTTAAATCATTTTTAAAAAGAATTCTCTTCCTTACCCATTCGTTTGTTATGAAAACACGCTGCAAAGATTCATAAACTTTAGTTGATCTAATTTACCACTAATGAATGTGTATTAATCAATTTAAAAAAATAAATAGTTAAATTCATTTTCTTAGGAACTGCTCACCTAGCAAAATAATTCTAACAAAGATTAACTGTAGGTCTGAAGCCCCCGGTCTGAAAAGATTTGGATCCGATGGACAGGGCTAAAGGCACTCGATATACCTCGGTCGACTCCGTACCTCATGAGGGAATCATCCGAGGATTGCCGAATGCAAAAGAACTGATGATGTCATAATGAATGTGACGTATCATTTTATCAACTGAATAGATTTTGTAGTGACCGAATCATAGCCTAATGTAAAGCCACTCTACCACAGTATAAGGTTTGTAGGGGAGCGTGGAATTATGAAAACGAACGGCTATAGCAGAAGCATCACTCCATCAGATTCGCCATTGTCTACCGCGTCAATGACACCTGGCAGCGTTTTCTGCCATGGGTCATCTTTTGGATGTCTGTCCATAACGCCATTAGAAGCAACAGACCAAAGTTTTAGTTATGTATCAACTCCTCTCCATTCACCGAGACCCGAAACCCCGAGACCTCAATCAAATACAGCCAGGAAGCTCAATTATTCACCAACTTCATCTATTGGTACTGTTCCAGAGGATTGTATAAAAACTCCATCACAGGGAAATTCTCTTGTATCAAACAATAAAAGCTCTGTGACTGAAGGCATTGAAGAGCCTTCCTCTTCGCAATCTCTCCTAATTAAAAATAGCACACACATAGGGCCATCAGGATCTACTGAAAATGATCTGGAAATTATTGGATATAAAATCCCAGTTCCATCCCCGGCAGATTCAAATGGAAGTGAGACATGGTACCCTGACCTTGCAAGCTCCATTCTAAACATAGAACAAGGGGAAGGCCATCATGGCTGCCAATCCTCTGATTGTGGACTGCAACCAATACCTGTTGATCATGTGACCCTTAGAGTCGATCCAATGATGTGTCAAAATGTTGTAGATGGTCAGTAATATTAAAAAAAAAAACTATTCAAAATATAAAATTGTCAGTAATGTTACACTTCTGAATTATTTAGAAATATTTTAACCAGACATTTTATCTTGCAATATTGTCTTTGCTCCAGTTTTGAAAGTTAAACAGCAAAAATCAATGCAGCTATTGAATAAAGAAAGAAGAAAAATCCTGGAATCTGGCAGTGAACAGTTGTAAGTACATAAACAGATTCCAATAGTCAGTTTACTCTCTACCTTCTCTAAGCTCAGTCATGAATAGTATTCCAAGCTACATCAGCTCCTCTATACAATTATTTTTTACTTTTGTTCAGTTGTGAACCAATCATTAAAGACAAAAAGACCAAGAGGAAATATAAGGCAGATAAGCGGGCCAAAAAAGACGTGGTGGAGCTCCCACCTGTACTTCATCAGAGGAAAAAATTCTTTGTCCTGGAAGGAAAAAAGCCACACAAACTGGGCACTGTTCCCAAAATCTCTCCAAAGGATGAAGAATTTCTCTCCAAGATGGAGTTTCAACTAGGAATGAAAAGCAAGTTACCCTCTATCAGCCCTGATATTTGAAATTCAGTGTATCAGTAGGACTTACTAGAATAGAGAAAGAAGCTTCTTGATTTCATACATGCAGTGATAGTATTGTCTATGCTATGTACATCTTTGAAGGATTTTTCAGCAAAAGGATTATGCAAAAACAAGACTGCAGAGCAGTTTTATTTTTTTCTCCAAAAAACTACACCAGATAATTTTTCTGAGGTGTTTGACACACCTGCTACCTGTGTTAAAGAATAAACTGTTTATTCTTTTTAATATCAAATGATGTGTTCAAAATAAATAGATTCAATAAGCCATTTCTCTCTCCCAGGTATTTTTCCTATTGAAATTCACATGTCAGATCTTTAAACACATTTATAACCTGACTAACATAAATGGCAAGTGTGCGTACCAAAAAAAAAAGTCAAGTAGAAAACAAATTCAAAAATATTTGTTTATTGCACTGAGTTTTGGTATTAAATACAACCTGTGTAATCAGAAAATAAATTCTTCCCCATAATACTGATCCATTTCATCTGCATAGACTTAAAAGTGGAGTAGAATTACAAAATACCTGTCTGCATATACACGTGTATCATCATTCAAGAAAAAAGTTTCATAAATTAAAGTTTATACGTTTAGTTCACCATCAATTGATATCTATGTGTGAATGGACGGCATTAAGATTCAAAGTATTCTGAATCTTTTTTAAGCATCATATTCCAAACACAAAACAAAACCATCAATTGATGTAAGTAAAAGCAATAAATATCTTATTAATAAGACTAGTCGGTCATTTATTTAAACAAGAGGCCCATGGGCCACATCGCTCACCTGAGGAACAATAGGTATGATAAAATCAGCTTAATGGAGTCCCTTTTCTAACAGGATGATTTTATAGTCATATCATATGTTGAGTATTGCAGTTCTCAAAAAGATCCTTAACAATAGTTTATATATGGGATATAAACCTACAGCAAACTTTGACCCTTCTTGTGAGGCCAAAGAATTGTCCTGGGGCAAAAGTCTTAACAATTATAAAGAATCATCTGGCTGATTAGTTTCTGAGAAGAAGATTTTTAAAGATTTACCCTATACATTCCTTTGTTAAACTTTGACCCCCCATAGTGGCCCAAACCTACCCCCCAGGGGTCATGATTTTCACAACTTGGAATCTACACTACCTGAGGATGCTTCCACACATGTTTCAGCTTTCCTGGCTGATTAGTTTCTGAGAAGAAGATTTTTAAAGATTTACTCTAGATATTCATATGTTAAATTTCAACCCCCAATTGTGGCCCCACCCTACCCCCGGGGGTCATGATTTTCACAACTTGGAATCTACACTACCTGAGGATGCTTCCACACAAGTGTCAGCTTTGCTGGCTGATTAGTTTCTGAGAAGAAGATTTTTAAAGATTTACCCTATATATTCCTATGTAAAACTTCGACCCCCCACCCCATTGTGGCCCCAACCTATCCCCGGGGGTCATGATTTTCACAACTTATAATCTACACTAACTGAGGATGCTTTCACACAAGTGTCAGCTTTGCTGGCTGATTAGTTTCTGAGAAGATTTTTATAAAGATTTACTCTATATATTCCTATGTAAAACTTCGACCCTTCATTGTGGCCCCATCCTACCCGCGGGGGTCATGATTTTCACAACTTTGAATCTACACTTCTTGAGGATGCTTCCACGCAAGTTTCAGCTTTCCTGGTCTTATGGTTCATGAGAAGAAGATTTTTAAAGATTTACTCTGTATATTCCTATGTAAAATTTCGACCCCCCATTGTGGCCCCACCCTACCCCTGGGGGTCATGATTTTCATAACTTGGAATCTACACTACCTGAGCATGCTTCCACACAAGTTTCAGCTTTCCTGGCTGATTAGTTTCTGAGAAGAAGATTTTTAAAGATTTACTCTATATATTCCTATGTAAAATTTCGACCCCCCATTGTGGCCCCACCCTACCCCCAGGGGTCATGATTTTCACAACTTGGAATCTACACTACCTGAGGATGCTTCCCCACAAGTTTCAGCTTTCCTGGCTGATTAGTGTCTGAGAAGAAGATTTTTAAAGATTTACTCTTTTATATTCCTATGTAAAACTTCGACCCCCCATTATGGCCCCACCCTACCCGCGGGGGTCATGATTTTCACAACTTGGAATCTACACTACCTGAGCATGCTTCCACACAAGTGTCAGCTTTCCTGGCTGATAAGTTTCTGAGAAGAAGATTTTAAAAGATTTACTCTATATATTCCTATGTAAAACTTCGAGCTCCCATTGTGGCCCCAACCTACCCCGGGGGTCATGAAATTCACAACTTTGAATCTACACTTCTTGAGGATGCTTCCACGCAAGTTTCAGCTTTCCTGGCTGATTAGTTTCTGAGAAGAAGATTTTTAAAGATTTACTCTATATATTCCTATGTAAAACTTCAACCCCCCCATTGTGGCCCCAACCTATCCCCGGGGGTCATGATTTTCACAACTTTGAATCTACACTACCTGAGGATGCTTCCACACAAGTGTCAGCTTTCCTGGCTGATTAGTTTCTGAGAAGAAGATTTTTAAAGATTTACTATATATTCCTATGTAAAACTTCGGCCCCCCATTGTGGCCCCACCCTACCCCCGGGGGTCATGATTTTCACAACTTGGAATCTACACTACCTGAGGATGCTTCCACACAAGTTTCAGCTTTCCTGGCATTATGGTTCTTGAGAACAAGATTTTTGAAAATTTCTCGAAATTTTTCATCAATTTTTAATTATCTCCCCTTGAAAACGCGTGTGACCCTTAATTTTCACAACTTTGAATCCCCTTTGCCTAAGGATGATTTGTGCCAAGTTTGGTTGAAATTAGCTCAGTAGTTCTTGAGAAGATGTTGAAAATGTGAAAAGTTTACTGACGGACAGAAGGACGGACAGACAGACGGATGACAGACAAAATGTGATCAGAATAGCTCACTTGAGCTTTCAGCTCAGGTGAGCTAAAAAGGTTGATTAAACACACTCAAAAATTCATAACCATAGAAAAATCCATTTACTATAAATGAAAGATAATCAACCCAAATGACTAGATATGTTGGATAAAGGGACAAACATGTCAGAGTTAAAAACAGAGAAACATGCATAACTGCTGAAAAATCCTGCAGTAAATAATGGCAATTTAACATCAATCCCTGTAGTGTATGAATTTAACCTACTCAGCCACAGCTTTTCCCATTTATGGCAATCACTGATACATGAACAAAAATACATATGTATGCAATAACATGTAAAATGTACAGTACATGTCCCATTTAATCAACCCGTAATAGCACCATCCTTTGTCACACACCCTATGGTCTCCTCCATCTAACTTTTAATAAGCTGAAGGTAAACTTCTGATTGGCTGAAGGTAAATTTCTGATTGGTTGAAGGTAAACTTCTGATTGACTGAAGGTAAACTTCTGACTGGTTCTGGTTGAGTCCTGATTTATGATTGGCTCTGATTGATGGCTGATTCGAGGAGTTTCTTGGTTTGTTCTATGGTGACAGAGATTCCCAGGGTACTCAGCGGGTCAGATACGTAGCCATTTTTGTCAACCTGTGGAAACTGGAGCCTTCGTCTCAGCTCATCAATAGGCACACTACTGCTTATGTAAAAATGTCCAGATTAAGAAAGAATTCCATTAAATGATAAGTTTGATAAGAATGATAAGACCTGCTTTGACTTTACTTTTCTTTCAGAGTGAGACGCTAACAGTCTTATTGTATTCCAATGTTAAACTCATTCTATGGTATCTATGTTTCACAAAATGGCCTCACTGTATTCCATAAAACCTTTTACTGTCAACAATATCTACTCATAATCTCAGAAGCACCAAAATGTATTCAGAGTGATACCTGTTTTTGGAAGCCTCCTGCTCCCAGTGGGTCCTCAGTGCCATCACATTGCCTGCTATGGGGGGTGAGGTCTGTCCATCCTCCTCCCCCTCCTCCTCCTCCTTCATTGAGGGCACAGTACTGTTGTTCAGCAAAGCAGCTACCTGGCTTTGTTTACATTCTTCCAAAATTGGCACAATTTCTTTAAACTCTGGTCGATCCTACGAGAGATATAAGTTTATACTCATTACTGTATAGATACAATGCACATAAAGGCATCTTCAGTCATTTGCTATAGATACAGAAATCTGCATACCACATCCAGGTCAGTGTATGTGTACACAAATAAATGTTGCCATATTATAATTTAGGCAATGAATCAATTACGGGCATGTAAAATACCTGGTAATGAAAGAGGTTTATAAATAGTACTTACATCAGCACTAGCATTCCAGCATCTTTGCAACAAAGCTACAATTGGCTTGGGAAATGTAACAGCTATCGGGGGTCGTGTTGTATGGTAAGCCATCTCTGCAGCTGCTGCAGCTATTGACAGAAATCAGATTCACTAGAGCATTGATTAAGAAGATATAAATGTAGGAAAAAATGTCAAATTTTTTATCAGCAACATACTGAACCTTAATTTATGGATAGATTAACTATGCACAAGTCTGTAATTCAGTTCTCATCTTTTGAGGGTTTACCTGGTTTTAAATGTGCAAAAGGAAGTTCCCCCGACAGCAACTCCCATATACAGAGAGAGAAACTGAATACATCCGCCTTGATGCTGTACTTTGTACACTGGGTAAAAATCTCTGGTGCCATCCATCGCAAATTCTTCAAAGAGAATAAATTTACATTACAGTATATGGTACATACCTAACATTACACAAGACACAAATATTTTTTTTGTTCAAAAGAAAGAAGAAACAACCAAAAAGTAATTCTTACCCCTGGCTGCTTGGTCATATTGTCCTCTTCAGAGAGAAGAAATCGGGATTCTACAAAATACCACAAGTGTATCTATGACATGAAGTATACCAAGACGCCTTGAAATTTCACCTTTTATGATAAAATGATGATTTCAAAGTACCTCCAAAGTCAGCCACCACTGCATGTCCATTCTCATCCAATAAGATGTTGTGACTGTTTAGATCCCGGTGAATGATTGGCTGAGGTAGATTATGCAAATAAGCCATTCCTTTAGCCACATCCGTTGCTACGGTTAATTTGGACTGCAAATCGATGACTCTGAAAAAATTTTCAATATGAAATTACTAAATCATCATATAAAATCTCATTAATATACAAGTGCATTTGATTTACAAGATGAAGATAAATACCTTTTCTGCTCATGAAGAATACTGAAGAGTGATCCTCCAGCTACAAACTGGGTCACAATGGCAAAATTCTGAAATGTTTTATAACTTTTCAATAACATGGATGAATACCCTACCTGGACATACACTGTATATTACAATCAATTTTTAATGTACTAGATGAGCTTAACATACAATTCAGTTTAGTTAATATCAGAAACAAATAACACTTGGTAATCCACCTATAGACTTTCAGACTTTTGCACTCACACTTGGATCATCCAGACTAGCACCGACGAAGCTGATGACATATGAGCTGTTGAGTTTGGAGAGAATGGCGACTTCTCTACAAAACATGTCTACGTCTGACTTACAGCCAAACGAGGAGGCACGGTACCTGTCAAATAGCAAGGGGATATTTAAGTTAAGAGATACGCCAAATTAAAACTCAGGGGTCAACAAACATGTTAATGGAGATGAATAGAAGAAATATTGAATATTTTTAAATGAGAAAAAAAAAATGACAATACATGGTGTTTCCAATATGCTTCAGAGTCCACATACATGTATCTATATTCATTCACAAATCTTACAACTTAATTTAATGCAAGTACATGTACTGTGGAATCATTTAAATTCGTGGGGGCCAATTTTCGTGGACTGTGACTATTATGTTCATTCGCGGGGATGTTATTTCATGGATGCGTCGGTAAATGTTTCAGTAACAAAAATAACTCTTTATAAATTTGTTTTCGTTGAGGATTGAAATTCGTGGGGGAGGGCTTCCCACGAATACCACGAAAATTGAGCCACCATGAATTTTAATGATTCCACAGTATATGGATTAAACTCGTATAGCTTACCTCTTTATGGCCACCGTTTTGCCAAGATATTTCCCTTTATACACTTTGCCGAAGGAACCACTTCCGATGGGCTCTTGAAAATCTAAGTCGGTGATTTGTAGCTGGAAATATCGAGGGAGAGAAGAACGCAACTGCAAGACATCTATCTTTTCTGTGAAAAATAGGAAAAAAAAATTTAAAACTATGATACAAAACACAAAATTTAAAAATACATTGTAATAATGAACTTGATGGTTTGATGCTTTAGTCATAGTACATAGAATCTTCTTTCTACTTGCAATAATCTTCAGCAAAGTCGTAATCAAATAATATTTAAAGTTTGCCATTGGTCATACCTCTAGTCATGCTTTTGAGTTTCCCCAGGGGTGAGGGAACAGATACATATGACCCCTCTCCTCCAGGCTGAGAGTAGTCCCCACATGCTGACTCATCCTGGGGGCGCTTGTGATGCTTCAACAAGGTCACTATGGTATCATGACCTACAAAACAATACAGCACATTTAGCAAGCTTCTTAGTCCCTTTCACTTTTCTTGGTTCAAATTTGAACTGAAAAACAAAAAGCACCATTCTAAAATCAGTTTTTATCATTTCAGTATTTGAATTACTTACAGTCAACTCTCATAAAATACCAACACAACTACATGTATACATAAATCATGAATAAAATTACAAGTAGAGATCTGTTAAACCCATCCAAGAGAGCAGATCATCCCCTGGAGCTAGTGAAGAGGGGTATTTTCATGTTTGCTATAACCTTCTCTTCTATACAACTATTAGTGATGTTCCCTGTATGTACTTATCTGACTGACTGTAGAAGGACTTAATACCTTGTTCATAAGCCCACATCAGTGGGGTCTGTTCCTCTTTCTTGTCCACGCCCCCGCTCATCTCCGCACAGGCCACCAAGTTCATGTCTGCCCCACACTCCAACAGGAACTGCACCACCCGGATGTGTCCGTGGTAGCAGGCACTGTGCAGGGCTGTGTGTGGACAGAGGATGAAGAGTTACATGTTATTCCAGGTAACGAAGACTGATTAAATGAAGACTCTACCATTTACAACACAGAGAGCCTACCTGTGTGACCGTCCTTTCCTTGGTAGTTGATGTTAACATTGGGGTGTTCCAGAAGGTACTTGATTAACTCCAGACTTCTGCCACTGGTACAGGCACTACAAACACACAGATGTGTAGCAGGATTGTTCTGGTTCTAACCAAATTATATATTATACCTGCATATACATCATTCACCTGCATAAAATATGGAGGCATATATCACTGAATCACAAACCTGTGTAGAGGAGTCTCACTGAAGATGTTCTCCTTGGACAAACTTTCACAACCAGTCATAGAAATCAAATGTTTGACAATTTCCACTTTACCACTGTAACAGGCTCTACATCATGTACAAATAAAACAGCATTGTATCACATATACCTGTCTACATGTATTTAAAAAAAAAAGATTGCCAAATATATCACTGGTTATTTAATATTTATCATTACAAAGATGTACAAATGAAAGACATTATCGATATATCACTGGGACATATTAATGTGTCTAAAAAATGACTGCAAAATTGACCACTGGTCATTAAAGGAAGTGAACATGAAAAAATTATCAAGGGCTCAAATTTGTCTGTTTGATGTGTATAATGATATCTGAAAACCGTTTAGACAGAGCTTTCCTCAGTAAAAAGATATACCACTTAGAATAACTAATTCTTGCAATCCATGAGCGCTGCCATATTGTTAAAATCATTACCTCCCTGCTGGGTTATCTCTAAGCATCTAAGAGAGGGCAGCACTGATGCTGCCGTCAGTGAGACACATTGCATTTTTACACACGTTTAGTAATAGAGTTTGAACATTATGTGTGCTACATAAATGAGCACACAAGGTGCATTGCTCAGCATCCTGACTTTTAAAAAGTGTCTTAGTCCTGTTATTTTTCTGAAAGCATAAACAGAACCGGCGTACATATCATCAAGATCTTATGTATAAAAAAAAGAAATCAGAAAAATTTCCAGGGCATTTAAATAAAAAGTAACGGTAAGAAACCCCTCAAAGAAATTGAAATTACAATTTTATATTAATTTAAATTGAAATCTAAAAACATCATTTTATTTATGTAAACACTGACTGCCACATCTCCGTACAAACATCTGGAGTGGGATGGTTTTATATTTCACAAATTAATTTATCTATTCATTTTTTGTACAAATCATAAATAGCTATCTGAGGTTCATTTATAGAAATGTACTAAATCCTTGTCTTCTCATGACAGTACACAAAATTTTTCTTCACATCAAGGCATATTTTTTCTTCCTAACTTTTATCAACTCTGTACATAAACACTGGCCTAGTTCCAACATTGACCCAGTCACCAGCAGCAATGTGGCTTATCTCCGTCAGAGAACAGATGCATGCTGGGGAATAATGAATTACCTCCATAAACCTTTCACTGAGAGTGTTAAATTGATAAAATCTCTTGATAGAAATAAACGAAAAGGTAACAGACCTCATTTTTAAGTTTCAGAAGGTTTTTAAAATCTATTAAGCAACAATTATTTTTTTCATGTTCACTTCCTTTAAATTATTCCTGTAAGTGATACAAGCAATCAGTGGCCGTCACTGTTAGCTACCTACAGATGTAGCGGAGTGTCGCCGTATATGTTACAGACGTGGGGTAGGGCCTGCTTATCTAGGAGATAGCTGAGCACATTCAAATGGCCTGACTTGCAGCAGAAGTGGATGGGGTAGTGTTCTTCATCATCTTTCACATTCACTGAAAACACACATTTTAACAAAATAACACACTATTAACAAGAACCAAAGATGGACAATTTAACAATATAAAACGTAATATTTTATATCCACTTAAGTGTACCGGTATACACAATGTTTATATTTTGAAGTTAAAGGGAATGAAAATCACTTCACTTAAAGTATAAATTAATAATATATATGTTCCCTGTAAGTGTATATTACTGTACTGCCCCAATGTTTCCACACCAAAGATATCTTGAATTTGATCTTGCAACTTATTGAGACAAAATAAGTCATATGTTTTGTTTTTGAAATTCATCACTCTTGTCATCTTGTATTACAGAAATTTATTATTAGTTGCTTTAGTTTTGTTGAGTTTAATATCCATTGGAATCTAAAAATTCCTCACCTTCAGCAGGTTGTTGTGGGGCTTCCACCAGAAGTTTGGTGACCTGCAGGTGCCCCCTGGAACAGGCAAGGTGAAGCGGGCGGTCACCTACTCCCCCTGCTGCATTGACGTCAGCCCTGTGGGACACCAACAAACTCACAACCTGTAAAGGGAACCACCAATGAACAGCCACCAATAAAAGTACCAAATTAAAAATGATTTGCCAAGAGAAAAGAGTAGAAGGAAGACTGTTGGTTCAACATGCTTAATATATTGGGAAGCCTATATTTCCTTAATTGAAACTGTTACACTGATTCAGTTCTGAGACCTACCTTATCATTACCAAAGTTGCAGGCTATATGAAGAGGTGTAAAGTTAACAGCATCCTGCATGTTGATTTTTGCCCCATTATCAATGAGAACTTCTGCAATCTAAAAATATAATATTTGTTCAGATTTTACAGCATTTCTCAACTTAGTTGTACTGAACTGGAAGCTGTAAACTTTTTTCATTGTTAACCACATGATAAAACAGAGAGGTTAACTGCTAACAAACCTCCTGGAATCCACACATGGCAGCTATGTGTAAGGCTGTGAGGCCACTGTTCCCAGCCAGGTTAACGTCCGTGTCCGGACTTTCCAATAGACACTGGACACACTCCGCATCCCCCTGTTCCAGTAGAACAGACATCAACAATATCAGTGATAGATGGAGGCTCCATAAGATATCAATGTCATAGATATGTGTATGAGACTGTGTAAAGATTCTACTGAAAATGTGTCACAAGTACTTCAGATTTAAAATTGTTTATGTTCTTTATATAACAAAGAAAATTTATGACAAAAAGAAACTTTCAAATGATGTTTTGCCAAGAAATGGGTAAAACTGAAACTATTAATTGAGTTGCATTTTGTGGTTTCATTAAACATACCCTATATGCTGCCAAGTGGAGAGCTGTGAATTGTCTTCTACTAAGCACATCTGGTTTGAGTCCTTTTTCTAACAAGAATTTTATCAATGTTCTACTTCCTATAGAACAAGACAAAAATAAACAATCAACGTAGACATGATTTTTAAATACAGATGAAACATATTTATTCAACATCACAGAGCTCATCTTAATTCTATATACCGGTATGCTTTTACTTAAAATCATCCTGAAGCTAATCTCCTAGAAGCTGCATTCTTTTTTTCTGATGTCATAAGTCATAATCTGAGGCCAGCTCTTACCCCCATAAATGCCGACAATATGTAGTAACGTCAGGCCTCCATCAGTCTTCTCATGCTTGTTCTTCTCTGTGATCAACTCCACAACTTCATTGTATTCTCCTTTCCTGGATTCATCAAAAAGATATTACCATAAATCTCTATCTTAATGTTTACCATTTCCAGAGTCAAAACAATCTTATAAATGCACATACCACAGTAATTCTTATAAGATTATAGCAGAATATATGATTAAAAAAATAAAGATGCAGTTAATTCTGCGCTATGTATATTAATGCCATTCTCTACTGCATGTGTCTACAACTACTGACCCATACACATCTGCTACAATTACTGACCCACACACAAGCTGAATTTCTGTCCAATCCTTCTCAATGGGACGAAGATCTTCTATAGCTCTAGACCGGAAAAGTGAATAACTCTCACTGATCTTCTTCTTAAGCTCATCTGTAAATCAAACAGAGATATCTATCTTCCAGTAGATAGATCTTCAAGAGTGATGTTCAACAAACAAATCAATATAAATACAGGAGATTTCACTAGTACTGCTATGGCATTAACTACTACTTTTTCCTACTTTATAGGTCTAACCTAGAGGGTAAATAATTTTGATTTATTCAATTATAACAGGTCTAGGCAACCTCCGTTTTTGGAGGATAGCTCAATTTCAAGATGGCTGCTGATTTTTACCATATATGGAAAGTCACTTTGCATTGTGGGTGAAATTATCCTCCATTTTTGGAGGATAGCATGGGTATATTTCAAAGGCTTCGTGCATATCTTTAATGAGAAAATGCAAGCACCAGACCATATGGGAATTAAAGTTAAGGGAATAAACTAATGATTGTATGCGGCGATTTGAAATTCTATGTATAGTATTTTCACAATATGCTTTGAAAGTGTGTACTTTCTGTGTTCAGTTTTACAAATGACATAGACTATTTACATGTTTCATTTAATCAAAATCACAAAATAGTGATGTTTATTACTCATTTAAACATTAATGAGTTCATTCACGTTTAGAAACACACAATAGATATCTTGATCTGCTATATTGTACATGTACAAAGTAAATATTTGCATATACCTTAGGAACTTTGTAGCTCTTATTCTAATTAATTCACATGTTATTAAGTATCATTTAAATTTAATCCCTTCACACAAAAAGACATTGTTAAATTTTATTAATCAAAATGATGCCATTTATAGATATTAATTATCCAGAATATTGAAAAAAAATGTGAGAGTCTTCACATAAGATATTTTTCTTTAAAATCAGCCCTGCAATTATTTAAACTTAAATATTTATTAAATATTATCAATAATTATAATTATTAATAGCTAAATAAGGTGATATTTTTATAGTATAATAATTATATTTTATTCATAGTTAACTCCCTTTGTAAAAACAGAGTTAATTGCCCTTCATCTGAAAAGATCCACCAGGGGGCGCATACATCTATCCTCCAAAAACGGAGGATAAAATCTATCCTCCAAAAACGGAGGTTGCCTAGACCTGTATAAAGGCTTGTTTCATAAGCCAACAGACCAGAGTTCACCTGGCCATAGAGGCTAGTCTGGATTATCCTGACAAAGTGGTACCTACCAGCACAAGACACGGTTGGTCTTGATTTAAAGTTGCCCATGGTTTGTGATCATTGTCTATGCTGATTTCATGCCTGGAGTTGATACACTCTTGTTGTTGACAATCTTGTATCACATGTTGTCTATAAAGTATTAAACGTATGGTCACATAAAACTAGACAAATCTTCATCAGATGTTCATAATTTGTATAAACAGAGACATAAATAACATTTATGTCTCTGGAAAGAATGAAAGGGATATACTAATCTAAAGACTCAAAATTCGGCTGTGTTATTTGAACAGACGCTTGCCTCTGGGAAATTCGTACAACCTAGCTGAATTTACAGGTATTAGATTATTATTAGTATAAGGATAGATGCTGTAATTTTGTCTTGCCGTAACGTTACTTATATATCTGCTTCTGTCAGGTAAATGGTTTACAATCTCTAATGACTGAGAAATATACTTCCCGAGATTCTACCTGAAGATGAAATTAACTTGGGCTCTCGAGATATTGTTTTGGCATCAAAAGAGTAAAAAGAGTAATGAATATTTGACAGAGCTTACCTTTGAATCATCATAGGTTAACAACTTCTTCATCAATTTGATCAAAATAGTTTGACAAGAACTTCGAATATCAAACCCGATGCATAAGAAATGAGGTGAAATTGATTGAACCCGACCGTATTTCAAAAAATACTCTTGCGATCATTATAAAATTGGGAGAAAGTTGGGTTACATTATAAACTACCTATTACTTATTTTATGATTCATTGTTCTATTCTGTTAAAATAAATTTATATAAATACATATATATATTTATCATTTTTTAATGCTTTTGCGGCGTGTTATAAAGATGTAAGGAGCATTGAGATAAACTTTGTTTTTATCAAGAAAAAGTCTTTACAAAGTGTTTCATTTTCTGTAACATCCTAAATATCAGGTAGGTGGGCGGGATTGAAGACGAAAATATATTTACATGTAGTTCCAGGCGTCTCCGATATCTGACACATTGTTGTTTGAAATTAATAAAGATTTTTGTCGGTGATATTTGTTATCAGGATCATAATTTTTTAGAACCCGATACAGTGCATTTTTTATTTAGACTCGTCAGACTTACCAGAGACATAAATAACATTAATATTATTTATGTCTCTGGACTTACTTTTCCTACACTATTTTATTTTCCAGTTTTGTACATCAGTTACTAAAAGCAAATAAACTTCTAAAACAGAGAATTGTACAAATAAATGAGAATTTCTAACATAAAATAAATTGAACGCATCAATAATGTAGCAAAGATGCATGCAGCCACATTAAAAATAAAGAAAATATAGAAGATACTAGTAATATATTATATCGACATGAATTTCATTTATTTAGTGAGTCCAGAGACATAAATAACATTAACGTTATTTACATTGTGTATTTCTCCGGTAAGTCGATAAAGCGCGTTACATTCTTTTTCCATTTCAATTTATTATGTATTTGGGAATTAGAATGTCCGTAAGAAATCTGGACCCGAATATTCTCTCTTTCAATACACAAATGATGTTCGTCATTATTAAAATTGATAGACGTTAAATTAAGCAGACAGCGCCTTTTATACAGCAGCTGTGGGGTCCTTCTGGAGGAATAAGTCACTTCACTCGATCGCTGTCGTCCCTGTCCCTTTGATACCAAGATGAAGTCACACGGTCCATTAAGTCCATCAAAATCTTATCACTACACCAACATGTTGTGTACATCGTTAGTCAAATTAGCTTTTCTCCAATACAGATAGATGTAATAACACGGTCGACATCTATCCACGGGTCCCTTTTTAAAAAGTTTTGCATCAACATGACGAAGCTCTGGTGTCTAAAGCTTTTCCTCCTGGTATTATTTTTTTAATGTATCAAATCAGATCAAAATGAGCTTAGCTTCACATTCTAATTAGAGTTATACAAACGACACAATATTTCTTGTGTTTCAGCTGACGTTGGAGTTGAAACAAGTCGCCGGTGAGGTAAGAAAACCTTTTTAATTTCGAATTACACGTACATTCTGTAATACTGCTTCCACTGAAAAGATTTGTCACCGCTGCTGCAAATCAGTTTTTTCCATTAATTATTCAATTTTGTAGTAAACGCAGCACGTTCTTATATCGTTTATTTAATTAAATAGAAACAATTTTCATTTTTTTTCTGAAAACGAATAGATTGTTTCCATTTTCTGCATCAATTTTACTTTATTTGTACGCTAAGCATCGTCTCAAGCCACGGTGTGTCCACATATCTCTCCTAGAGGATAGTACTTGTATATTGGCCGTGGTTTGCGACGATTCAGATATACACCGGGTTGCTACTCCCAAGTCTCAAAATTTAGTCTTGCATTGCATCATCAAATGATTATTGATACATATCTACTTCAAAAATATGACACGTTTATCAACAGACAGCGGTAATCAAACCAGTGGGGGACAAGATCTGTACCCCCG
Organism: Magallana gigas; assembly: GCF_963853765.1. Lineage (NCBI taxonomy): Eukaryota > Metazoa > Mollusca > Bivalvia > Ostreida > Ostreidae > Magallana > Magallana gigas. The sequence continues at coordinate 2,717,393 of NC_088854.1, read as the reverse complement.
TATTACCGGAGCTGGCGGTCGAGGGTCCATGTGAGAGGAAGCAGTGTAACAGTAACAGGGATTGTAGGAGGGGGCGGGTCTGCTGCCTGACCAGGAACCAGCGCTGTCGCCGCTGTCTGCACCCCGACCGCCAGGGAGGGGCATCACGGGAGAGGGGATTCCAGTTCAGGCTGACACCCTGAATGACTGACCAACCAGGGTACAAGTCAATACAGCACTTAATGTGGGTGTCCACTATTTACTGATAGAAAGCTTGAATAAACTTCCATGTGTCCATTAATGCCATGTTTCTTTAATTTCTGGTATTATTTAACATGATGTTTGGTAATTAAATGTTGAACTGGTAAATTAATAGTTGAACTGAATGAATTCCAAGTGAACTTGCAGATTAAAGAAAATAACCCTTTCTGTCTTTTAAGACATCAGCTATGCATTATTTTTAATAACATGTTCCAAGTTTCCTTGATGCTAGTTTTAAGCATAAACTCCTCTCTTCCTGGAGTAAATCTACACTTTGAAGTTGTAGGTCTATTTGCCAAATCATTCCAATTCATATTTCCTACACACACAACATAACAATTATTAATCCTAAATTCATTTAATTTTCCATCAAAGCTTGTGTATAAAATTTAAAGAGCATAATAATGAAATTCATGTACATAACTGTGGATATGATTAAAATATGAAATATTTCATGCAGCGATACTCATTAAAACTGAATACCCCTATCTAAAAGAAATTAAAAATTCTCTAATAGTAAGTAAAACAGCTTTTGAATGAAGTAAAATAGGATACAATAAGGATACAACTATGATAAGACAATGGTCACTTTGTATGAAGCCCCTCCCATTTAACTAAATACTGAATACAACCACCAACAGTCCGTTTACCCCCAACAAAATACTTCTCCCCCTTTTTCATTTTTTCTACAGTATCAAAACATAGACTCATGTCCGTTTTAACGCTGTCAGATTGTTCTAGTAATTCCTCCACGTAATTCTTTTCCGCCTCCTGTGACACGGTCACTCGCCTCCTCTTTGATGTTAACACGGCCGATTCATCCAGATGTTTCCGCTTACGTGATTTCTTTTCCTCTGGCGCCTCAGGACTGGCTACGCTGGTCTCCTCTTGAGAAGAATCCTCTGTAGGGATATTGAGTTCTGTTGTGTAGAACAAGTACTTCTGTAGATCATGTTTCCTCCTGGCCAGGGCTTTCTGGTGATTCTGTTCACACTCCGTCAGAAATGGATGGTTGTATCCATCGTAATCTTCCGGCACTGGAATCAGAGATGATAGGGTCCCAGAGTGTTTGCGACTTTTTACCGAGTAGTTCTTTCCTGTGTAACCCTTGTACTCCTGATTAGCACTGTAAGGATTGACCTCCACATTCTGAAAACAGAGATAATTCTATAACAACACACTGTGAACCTGGCCTCTATTGATTATAATGACCTAAACTATAATTTTTGTAGTTTATACTGATCTAGAATTCATATCTTAAAACACACTTTGTCGGGAGTTTTGCAAAGCCTATCTAAGTGTAAGGACAATTTGACCTCTGGTTGGACCAATGAAAATCAGAGTGTGTAAAGTGTGGAATTAAAACCAGGGCATCAAAAATCAAGTTCAATATTTTAAGGCTGAGTAAAGGAATAATGTTAGCTATTTCTTCAGACCTAAAATTGATTGTAACATTGAGACACATGATCCTAGAGAGGTACAACAATGGCACAAAATTGCAATGAAAGCTTTGTTTGCTTTACATTTCTCTCACCTTTGTAATGGCCAGTGACAAATTCTTTCTTGATTTCAAGGCAATGCTGTCATGAATTTCAAGCATACCGCCTCTATAATTCAGAGGTACTGGAGATTTGCTGTAAACATGACCCAAAAATATGTTAAAAACAGAACCATATGTACATGTATTCCACTACTACTGTAAACCTAAATATATAAGCCTCATCTTAAATTTGCTATTGATCTGTTAAAAATTAATCTGTGAACATTCTTAATAGTTGGAACGAACAATTTTCATACATCTCGTAAATAAATCTGTAATTTATAAACCAGTATCAAGTATTTCTCACCAGATAATGGGGATGAACTTCTTGACCTTCTTGTTGCCGGTCAGCTGAAGGTTCTGTAGGACCTCGTCCGTGACCTGTCCCTCCAGGGGGAGGATAAGGGTCGGGACTGAGGGCGGGGCCCGCAACTTCAGCGTGTACATCGAGTTCCGTCGATTCTCTCCACAACCAAAGCTGTTGAATAAACACTATGATAATGTATTACCATAGGCTGCTCTTACATGAAAAATTTTATACTTTAGATTAGTATATCCATTTTATGATAATTGTCTTGGATCTTAAACATGGTATGTGCATAAATACTGAATCAATACACTGCATGCAGAAGTAAGTTTAATATAAAAAATAAAATGTGAATCAGTGATGGAAACCTTCAAACAAATATTTATGTACCGTTTATGTTCCTCTTTTAGAGATTTCTTCACTCTTTCAATCCTTTCATGGTCTGGTACACTTTCAAACTATAATAAAGTATGGCCATGTACATGTACATATCTATCAACTGGAATTATCTTAAATCTTTATGTGATGTTAAAACCATCATCAACCATTTGTTGAAGATATTTCATTTTGCAAATAATTTAAAAAATTTATAACCTATTATAGTAAAATTTGACTGAAGCACATTTTTAAGGACAAGTTGTGACAGGCATTGACATATTAAACAGAATGATAAGAGCTATATATCATCTTTATCCTAGTAATACAGAAAGAACTCGGACTAACAGGACTGTATATCATCTTTACCCAACTGATGCATAGAAATCTACTACTTTGATCAGGCCTGTGACGTTAACCTAAAAAGTTAACTAAACTTGATCAGACCTGTATATCGTATTAATCCTAATGATACAGAGAGAACTCAGACTTAATTGGACCTGAATATCATCTTAATTCTAATGATACAGAGAGAACTCGGACTTGACCGGGTCTGTACTACCTGTGAGAGCTGGAGTTTCTCCCAGTTCACTGTGATGAACTCCACAATGTCTTCTGAACTGTAGTATTTCTTCTTGGTTTTCAGCTGGATGGTCAGATTGAAGAGAGCAAGGTGTGTTAGGTCGGCCCTGTAAACAAAACAATGCAAAGTGTGTTAGGTCGGCCCTGTAAACAAAACAATGCAAGGTGTGTTAGGTCAGCCCTGTAAACAAAACAATGCATGTCACAATCCCAGATTGGAGCATTGAATTGAAATCATCTAATTGAAACATTGGAATTAAAGTAAACTGAGCATTGCATTTACTTTCCACTTTAATAGAAAAACAATCAGGCCATCCAAAAATAAAAATAAAAATTTGTTTGGAATTGCTGTCTGAAGGTTTCTAGACCAAGAAAGGAAGTAAGGATTTTTTTTTTTTCAAACTTGAAGTTAAAACTAATTAAAATTGGTAAAAAATAACAATCTCCGAATAAAAAAAGGTTATCTATTTTTGCTAATAAAATTTTATCAGCGGGGGGCATTTCAATGAGGTGGGAGGCAATTCCAAACAAACAATTTTATTTTGGCCCTATGTCCAAAATGAATGGTTGCTGTTTTATATGTGACTGAGGATTCCATACCAAGTCATCTCTAGTCGCTTGATGTACTCTGGTCCCTTGTTACAGTGTGAGCACACAAACAGGTAGAATCTGTCCCCAAATACCAGGGGGTACTCCAAGCACTGGATGCAGGCTGGGGTGTAAAAATTCAAGTTTATTCAGAAATTGCTATCAGCTACTTTTAAAAGCGTATAGTTTAATTCATTCTTAAAACAAAATCAAAAATCACTCTTAATCATTATATACACTTGCATAAGCCAAACTGAAACAACTATAGCTTTAGAATATGCACATTAAGCCCAGTAATTGACCAGAACTGCTTTACCTTCATGAAACCACTGTCTGCATCTACAGCACTGTAACATCTTCTTGTGCCAGCTGTGCGAAGAGATGTTTAAAATTCTACTCAATGCATCAAGACTTTATACTTAAGGTATATCAATTATTATAAAAAATACACTTGGGGCATCAAGATGTCTTGTGTATTGTCCTAAAAATACCACTTGATTTTATTATGTAGATATCTAGAGGGCTGTCAGTGTACGGTAATCATTGACTTACTCGCCCGGTCCCCCACAGTAACAGTAGCACTGCTCCACATTGACCTTATGTTGCACATCCCAGGTCAAGGTCTCAAGCTATCAAAATATTCAGAACTTGTTATATATTTTTCCTGAAGTACAATCAAAATCTTACAAAATATATTAATCATTCATTTATATGTAAATATTTTTAAAGTAACAACCAAATGATTAAAAATTATGTTTCAAACACAATCATTTCAGGGCAATGTATGATGATTTGGATTTTTATTATGCTTAATAGAGTCTCACCTTGTATGGGAAAGTCTGCTTCATCTGCTGTAATGCTGTGGCTATCAAGTAAATCACAACATGTCATTGATTGAACTATTTTCCCATAATAATTAATTGAACTGATGAAATGCAAGATCTGTCTTACCATCTGGGCCACTTTTCAATGCTCCACCCTCCTGAAAGAGTAAGAAAACTTTAGAGTTGTTGGCATAAAAATGACTTATTTTATTATATTGCAATAATCATATTTATTAGTGAGAGTTTCACAATTTTTCTTTGCTTTTTTCAGACTAGAAAATAAATTTTAAAGTCATAATTATAATGAAAACCCATGTACTGTGATTCTGACATCATTTTGTACAATTCAATATGTATGTTTACACACCAAGAAACAAAGGAATGTACATTTTGTGCATGTCATGTTGTGGGAAAATAATTTGGCAGCAAACATGTATTAAACAAGAAAAATATTAGACTTTATAATGATCTGTTTAAAATATAGTGCAACCTTTACAGCTGTAGCAAGTATACACTGTTACCTTTACATGTATGTCACATATTCAGTGTTACCTTTACAGCTGTGGTAACTATTACAGGTGGTTTACCTTTACAGTACACTGAATGGATTACCTTTGAAGTTGTAGTAAATATTACAGGTGGTTTACCTTTACAGCTGTAGCAAATATACAGAGTCTGCAGCACCACTCTACGTCAGGGGCCAGCACGTCATCACCGATAGTGGGGTTGTGGCAGGCCTGATGATAACCTAAAACAGTACACCGCACAGCTGTAGCCATGATTCAGATAAAAAAAAAAAAGGTCCACTTTAAACAATCTGTTTAGGTCCCAAATTTTCAATTCAACAATACTCGAACCTTCTACTTATATTTTCTTTTCTCAAAAGAAGATAACTTTCAACAAATAAATCCTGTTTATTTATGAACAGTTATGGCAGCTACCTAGACCACAATTGTCACACAGGACAATTTCGTTTGGCTTCTCTGATTGGTCAGTTTGGCACACACAGCAACTAATTTCATCGTCTTTGGCACCTATAATGTACATACACATACACTGAAGTGGTCTTTTACATAAATATATTTTTACATTCTGATTTGCAAGATAACTAAATGTTGAATATTTTGGAGAACCATACCTTTCTGCAGATCTTTAAACAGAATCCAATATTCTGACTGATCTTCAAACCGAACAAAACACCTGGATTTGTTCTTTTCAATCTGTGACACAAAAAAACAAAATGTACACACAAAATCAATCATTGGGACATTTGCTATAACAGACAATTTTTTCAATCCACTTTTCTATCTATATAATACAAACACAAAGATCATATCCCACTTACTTTTTGTACAGAACCCAAATAAAAAAGGCCATCGTTCCACCTTGCTAACACATCCTGTCCTATCCCAAAGCTGTAGCGAGAGTCCTCGCCATCAGTCGCCCCTGAATCCTGTTTGACACGTTGATTCTCCGACTTTATTCGTTTTGAATGTTTTGTTTTAGTTAATTTCTTTGGCACGTTTTTGCTTCCGAATGGCCGTCCTAGTTTCCTCCTCTTTGGTGCTACATATTCTTCCTCTGTTTCAACCGAATGATTAATTTCTTCAGGTTCAACAGCCATAGGTGCTTGACCATCCTCTGAAATCAAGGATGGGTTACTATTACCCATCATTGCCAAATCATGAAGATCATTTGAATCCTTTGTACCCCGATTTTCTGAGCCTTTTCCACAATTTGATCGTCTTGTTTTTTTTAATGAAGTGGTTTCTTCTTTCCACGAAACCACTGTTACAGTAGGCTTGTGATGGGATGCACCAAGATATTTATTTCTACGATGTGGAGAATCTTTAATAATGTCTCGGAAAGGTATATTCTCTTTGCAAAACTTGATATTGTTATTTTCTAGAAACTTGGAGTCTGTTCTTTTGCACCTTGTAAATGTAGCATTTTCAGAGGAGTCCAAATACTCTGGTGAAGTCATATTCTTCTTCAGGAAGCTATTAAAACTTTCTTCAAATGAACTTGCATCAGCAAGTAATGAAGAGCATCCGGTCCCTGTATGAGAAATGGTCTGAGCAGGACTGCCTTCCTCTTTGTTGAACACTTTGGGGGAGAGTTTTGGCATGACTGGGGGAGGGCTTATGTTGGCCAGGTCATTACTGTTGCTGAGAGTAGGTGAATCAATATCACTGGTCGAATCTTCTTGGTAAAGTGTCCTTGTTTTTGCCATCAGTCTTTGATTAGAGGGAAAATTTCAAATTAAGGTGATGTTCATTTAGTCTAGAAATAAAATACTGAAAAATATTCCTTGTAAAAACATTAATACACCTTGAACTTAGAATTTCGAACAAATGTTAGAAATGGTTATTTAGTTACATCAACTTTTACAAGCATTTATCTCAGTGATTGGGAAGGCCAAAAATGTCAATGGGGCTATGGCCCCACAGTTATTAATCTTAATGGGCCATTTTCATAATGAAAGGGCCATCTATTTATTCATTGGGGCCATTTTATAAAATTGAAATTATCAAGGACCAACCTAGAGCAAAACAACTTCTAAAAAATTTAAAAACTTAACCAATTGGTTAAATTTCATTTATTTGATGTGTTTATACATTTCACTGATGCAATTTTTGTAATGTTGTTTGCTAAATGATAAATAAAATAAGTCTCTGTACTTCTGTGTTTTTTGGAGGTATTAGTCAAACCCTTTGACCCAATTATTACCATTATACTGTAGAGAAACTTTAAAGAAAACTGTAGGGAAACAGTTTTTCTTATTATTTAAACATTAATTTTGCGAATTATTAACTAATTACAAGTTACAACTAATTGTAGTATCGACACTTAAATAAACATCAGTTGTAATTTTCCATGCACAGTGTGGTAACATCACCTGTATCTTAACCCCTACAGTAACAATAAGCATGGTAAGACACTTAGACAGTCGTGAGTTTTAATAATCACAACAGGGATTAATTGAGGCTGTGAAAACGTCTTTTCAATTAGATAATCATCATTTAACTGCATTTGGGGTTAGTTTACATTATTGAGATCTCAGAATACTGGGCGACTTCAACTTCTCTTTTGGAGGAAATTCTGGAATGATCTACCACGCATAAATGAGTGGAAACGTTTTTATTGGTTGTTTATTTCTGTTTTATCAAACACAACCAATGAAATTGATTTTTGAAAACGAATGTATTAAAAGACGATTAGGTAAGTCATACAGAGTAAATTTCCAGCGGACATCACTAAACCTTTTATTACCGATGAGAAATTTGAATGCGCACTTCCGTGCTTAGAGTAACTGATTTAATGCGCCATTTTTCTCTTAAATGCGATTATGGTGCGTGGCGCAGGTCCTTCCCAATCACTGTTATCTTTATTAAAGAGGCTTAAAGCTTCTGCGGTTATATAACCATAGGAGAAAAGAAATTAATGACTTTTTTCTAGGGCAAATTTTATCAAAACTAGATGTGGTATAGCACTAAGCAGTGTTTTTTTTCTTCTTTTTTTTTTTTTATATATCATTAATGAATTTTAAATATAGCATTCAATTTTGTACTTATTCATATTATCCCAAGTTATGGCACAGATTGAACAACATTTATAATTATCTCCACAAAATCAAATATCATGTTTTGATTATTACCATAAATTAGAAGACGCACAGATAACCCAATTAAACCGCAATAAGTTACTCAAGTCCAAACAATGGAGATTTATAATGGGATAATCTGACGTCTTTTGTCATTCAGGACTAGACAGCTAGATGTATTTTGGTATCATGTCATCATACATATAAACATACATATTGTACATACTATGTTTTAATATTAAAGATTATATTTCATAAACAATGGTGTTTGAAACCATAAATATGAAACCATGATAACCCCATCTGTGCTAGCCAATGGTTTTCGGTCCACTTTGCTCCCCATTAACCCTTGGCGGATTTCATTACGAAAACTCGGTGATGTGGTTGCGCTATCTAGCGAGCAACTTGAGTTGCGCCCCTTGCATATTTACATTTTAATCGGATTAAACAACGGGTTATATACATACTACAGCATTATACAACTTAAAAACATGTTGACTACCGAATATCAGAACATAATTAACAACTTTATTAAATACGAATTAAGTTATAACCTTGGGAAAGCAAGGAATGTTTTATTCAAAGTGTTTTGTAAGGACCTGTACTGGGAGTGAAAAAGTCGCTGATTTATATGAAAGCTTTCATGCCACAAAACCATGTATGATTGTCGTGAATATTGCGGACCAATGAAATTAAATAAAACACAGCTCATTGAACCCTTTAAAAAGCAATAACCATAAGCAGGAACGTATATACTAACGGGATAGGCAACTTCTACATTTGCCATGTTTACTTCCCATGCTATCACGCGAGCCTTGGCAAGTTTGTAGAACTACATGTTTGTTCATTCCCAATAAAACATACAGGTTTTTAAAGCGATCTGGTTAGACCATCGTTGGGGAGGCACTGTACTCGAGTTCTTGTGTCTCAACTTGTTGAAAGCACCGAATGTTTTATCAAAGATCACACTTGTGTTTTCTTTTAAAGTTTATATATACCAGCACTGCGATTGGATCAGCTACTCGCAGCTGCAGCCAATCATAAAACGGGGCTTGTCACCGAGTTTTCATAATGAAATCCGCCAAGGGTTTATGGGGAGCGAAGTGGACCGAAAACCCTTGGCTAGCGAAGATGCTTTTTGTAGATGGATCGCAGAAGAGAATTACTTCATATCTACTTCGCTGCTTTTCCTCTCAAAGTGAAAGTGCAGTTTATGAAAAAGGTCATACTACATGTAATTTGGAGCTAGATATCTCGTGTTATGGTATTAACATTATTAATTCAAACTTTAATTACAGAAAAAGGAGCTTGTTGCTAAAAGGTCTGAAAGGCCACTCTGATAAAATCGAGTCGGGTGAGCAACGTTGTCCTTTGCCTTTTCACTTTTTAAATAAGTCAAAGCTTAAACAGCGACCTATTTAACGAGACAATGACAGAGATTGTGATTGTTAAACAAGTTTACCAAAATTTGGCAACATTTATGTGACCACGCTCTCGGTCGTGGGCGGGATAGATCTAAAGCTTTAGCCATTTGATAGATTACAGTAGTTCTGCATATTCTTAAATAAAAACATCAAGTCATCATATCTGAGTATACTCACGGTTTACAACTTTTCGGGCCTAGATACAGAGTTGAGTGTTTCTTTAACTATTTTTAAACGTCGTTACATAGTAAACATTTCTCCCGCCATCGGTCCAGGGTGCGCATTGATTAGGGTTGGACTAATAAACGCATGTGCGAGATAACTTATCAGAAAATCATAGTTTGTATCGATTGGCACAAAAAGTATACAAAATGATAAATTAAGTAAAAACAATTTTTTTTAAAGTTCCTCAAATGAATGACATAGATTATATTTACTCTGATTGAAAACATATTTTTTAAATGGTTAATCGAAAACGCTAAAATTAGAAGTAAGATATTTATAAAATAGGAAAAAAGATGAGCATCTATTGACATTTAAATAATTCATCTAGGCAAAATTTTAAAATGATAAATTTATCAGGTTGTTTTCAAATAAATCTAGAATATTTGAAATATATGTCCAACGCGGGTTTTATACATATTTTTGGGAAAGAGGTAAGTCGTACAAGGATACCCCCCCCCCCCCCGAAAAAAACCCAAACAAAAGAACTAAACGTTCAAAAGAATGATAAAAAGGTGTAGTGTTAACGTAATTATCTCGTAAAGTTCACCAAATTATAGTGTGATTTCTCTCGGGGGGGGGGGGGGGGTCGTTTAGTCCCTGAAAGTTCTACTTTGCGGGTTTTTTTTTTCAAATTTGTAAACAAATTTTCTTAATTTGTTTAAATGCTTCCAGAAAAGGAGATGGGCTATCACCTCGATCGTAAATTCGATGCAATCTAAAATATTGCGAGAAAAAAAGGGGGGGGGGCGAAAAAATTCGCGACGAGAAAAATTCGATCAAATGAGCCCCGTGTATAAGAATAAATGCTTTACCAAGAATATTTTTAATAAACTTAGAGTTAATTTTTTGGAACAGTATAAGCAAGGTTGTCTTATTCCTTATTCTGTTCTTAATTTTAATCCTTATTACATCCTTAATAAGATCAGTAATATTTGGCATAATCGCTCCGAGAATGCAGTTAATAATTTAAAAAATAAGATAAACTGCAATTATTTAATATCTGGAAACATACTTTTTTCCATGTTAGCTGATTTAGCACGGCCTGGGCGCTTTCCATAGCTTTAAAATTAAAATAAAAAGATAAAACACAAACAATGTGTAACAACAATTAAAAGTTAGGGGTATTTCTCTGATCAAGAAGGCAGCGTCTATCATTTATAAAAAATGTTCTATGTGTATCAGTTACAACTGCTGAGTTCACCAAGGACCAGGTGGTACTTTCACAAAAGCCTTCGTTGTTTCTTTTTTCAAACTTTTGTGTAGATGAGCATGGACTCCACACATTTTTAACCCCACCCCCAACCCCAAGCACACACACACGCCATTTATAAAAGATGTACGCTTACTTGGAAAATTTATTTTTAAAATTGGTAAAAGAACCTGCATAGATGTATAGAGATCTGAAAACGCATCAAAAGCTTCTGTCTTGCAGATCGGGATAGACTAAAATAAAAATTTACAAAATATCTTTGTTTGAGGAATGGCTGTAAATTAATCAGTTAAAAAAAATTTAAAAGTTTAATGGGATGATGTAAATGAAGTTTAAAAAAAAAGATAAACACGCCAGCTTCAGGTAATATGTAATAATTGTAATGAACGGGTGTTTTTTTTCATACTACATCGTTGAAATAAGTTTAATGTAGAGAAATCCCATGCGTTTCCAAAAAGTTAATGATTAAGAATCACAAGTTGTACATTTTCTTTACCCGAAGGAGTGGGGCCTATGATCTTTATTTTGACAATAGAGGTGTGCACCCCCCTTTAAATCCGCCGCTGATTAAAGATTAACCTACGGTATTTTGTATCATTTCGCCATTTAACGTCGGTTATATATAGCCGGTGCATTTCGGCAAAGTATTTCGTATTTGGCCGCTTAATCGCCTCTCGTGAGCTCTCGCGAGATCTCGGTTGTTGTAGTTGGTAACGAACCAACATGGAGGACCAAGACAGACAAAATATGCGTGCATATGTGCATATGGTATTGAACTGCTTTATTTTACAACCATAATTGTTCAGGAATATGTCAACTTAACACAGAACACAACTGGCAGCGAGCCAATCACAATGAGCTGCAACTGGCAAAACGATGACTACTTTTCGTTGCTCATGAGCACGGATAAAAAAGCTCATGTTGCACTTGAAATGCTTGTTGATGACTTACATGGAGATAAAGAAAGAACGGTGCATAAATTTCTTGGTCATTCTGGTGCTGAAGATTTTCTATATGGACTTGTTAGGCTCCTTGGCAGTGATAATCCAAGGTAGGTTACAATATGCAGAAACGTGCGGGAACAACCGGGGCACCTGTTATTTTTTTTCTTAGACAATAGACAGACCGCTTTAACAAAAAAAACCCATAGTTCTTAATATTGGAGAACACCAAAAAATTATAATGTCATGCAATAATCTGAAGTTAGTTTTATATGTGGATGTCTTATATAAAATAAGTTGATGTCAATAAATAAATATAACACTAGGTTTAAAAATATCTTATTTTGTGTTAAGATGATAAAGATAATAATTTAAAGTACAATTTCGAAATGATATATACTTTTAAAGGATACTGATAATGCATTGAAAAATATTATGATTGAATATATTGGTTTGATCATTAATACATTTTACGTACATAGAACTATACTTGGTGTAGCCATCATAAATTTGAGAAAATAAAATATGAATATTCCCTTAACAAAACAAATAGGGTTACTTGTAAACTTTATCCCAACAGGGTGGCTGGTAATGCAGCTTACATCATTGGTACTGTGGCAGAGACAGAGATGGGTTGTTACAGAATTCTGGGGCTGGCTAAAGGTCAGCAGGGGGAGAGGAAAATCCTGGCTGACCTGACCCGCATGTTGACATTTGATGATTCCGAGAGTGTGATGAACGCAGCGGGGACCATGGGAACCCTGGTCAGTGATTTAATCAAGGAAAATCAACAGGAAAACAGAAAAAGACTCTCACTATTCAAATGATTAAAAATTATCGAAATATTTTTTATAGAAAGTAATTACCTCTGAGTTTACATGCATCCTCATTATATTTATCACAACTCCATCTTTTGACCACAATACATGAATTTGTATAGATAAATTTGAATTAATTGCAAAAATTAGATGGATTCTATTTCTTTTGACATTAGGCTGAGAGTTTTGATGGTCGTGAGTGGATGCTTGCTGATCCCTGTTTAGATGCAACCCTGAGTCACATTACAGCACTTCTACAAGCGGAGAATATGTGGACTGCCAGCAATGCAGCTTTAGTTCTTGCCAGGTAACACTCGGGGCACAACACTGTCATGTAGACATATTGGAGTTTTTGGAAAATGGAATAATCTGTGTATACTTTACATGTAATTCTACCCCTACCTCTGTTGGCTCAATATAAACACTAGTTTGTCAAGTATATGCATTTTTATATCCCAGTATTGATTGAAGAAAATGGCTTTAAAACGATGTAATATATGTTTATCTTTTTTTCCAGATTAGCTATTTCAGAAAACGGTTGCAATGCAATTCTAGAGCATGAAAACTCTCAACATATTCTCTCAAAACTAGTCCATTCTCTTGGTGTTGATGAAGCAGGTACAGTTTTTTGCCAATGTTATATATGATTTTGTTGGCTGATACTACAACATCATAATGGAAACAAGTTTTTGATATTTAGTTATATTACAAGTGTCACATTTATCATATTTTTGAGATTTTTTAAAACCTGCTGGGTTTACACTGATAAAGGACTTTGATGTTGCAGGTCGAGGAATGAATGCTGCTTTTGCAATAGGTCGTCTTTGTGACATGGAAGTTGGTAGAAAGAGATTATTACTATTGTCAGATTCTGAAAAAATGGTATGTCATTATATAGTTTTCGTTAAATCATTAGAAATTAGAAGAATCTGTAATTTGTTCCTTTTCCAGTTTTTAAACAAATTATTAATAAAATAATAAATGTTGAAAACACAATTATATGTAAATGAATTTGGGTACAATAAACTAATATACATGGTTCATGCATTGAGTATCTTTGCTATGTACATGTAATTATGTTTGCCTCCATTTGAAAGTTAGATCACACCTTTTCATTTTCAGTTGTCTTCCCTTGCAAAGATGTTGAGTTGTGATGACACAGGTGCTAGTAAAAATGCTTGTTTTGCCCTCAGCTGCCTAGCAACAAATGCTGAAGGTCATGCGAGACTTTTGAAAAATATTCATTCAGATAATATTTTACGCACGCTCTCGGAGCTTCTCAGTGCAGAAGATAGCGAGACTGGGTGGTTTGCTGCAATGTGAGTAGGATTCACTGGTTTATTTCTGTTTTAAAGAAATGGAGAGAAAGAGAGAGAGCATAACAAGAGAGAGAGCATAACAAGAGAGAGAGAGAACGAGAGAGAGAAAGAGAGAGAGATACACTGATATTTTAGGATATGAAGATGCATTTTATATCTTTTAGATTATTTATGCTTAATGTACCTTATGAGCATAAAAGGTTGTACAGATACCGTTAGTTAGTTTTACATTTAAGCAATCTTTTTCCATACTCACTTGCAGTTCATTTGAATGTTGGAAAACAAAATAAATTTGTACCCCTGCTTTGATTTTCTAGGACATTAAGAACCTTAGCTAGTCAGCCTAGAGGGTGCCTCAGACTGAGAGACCATCCTCAAGTTATACCTGCCCTTCAGGTAAACAAGTTATGTTCTGTAAGGTTAACAAGTTATACCTTCAATACAGGTTAACAAGGTATACACACCCCTTTGGTAATGAAAGTTATACCTGCCATTTTGGTAAACAATTTTTATCTGCTATATATCTACTTATTTCCTCATTTTGCATTTAACTATCATTATGATTTTTGGTTGTGAAAACTAAAAGTTGTATCTTGAAAATATTACTGCAAACTTTGGTGGCAAATAAATTAACTGATTATTTACATGTGACAACTCTTTCTACTATCCTAATTTACTTGTCATAGGCTGTAGATAAAGGGCCAAATTTAAACAGCGATCTGAAAGAAGAAGCTACCATAACGTTAGAAATTCTAAAGAGATTAGACAAGCCTTCCCCGCCCACGATTGAAGGTAAGACACAAACTGATGGCAGAAATCTCCACGTTGTGTTTTAATATACCGTATGTGAATCATTCAAAAGCTGGTCAGTGAAATAATATATGGCCCTAAGCATTCCGTCTGTATTTTCAGTGATTGGTCACAACTCCATCAAAGCATCATGGGAAGCTGTGCCGACGAAGAGTGGATTCACTGTCAGATATCAGCTGTTTGATTGTGAGTTCTGGAACTGGAATATACTAGTTTATACTTATTATACAGAATTCTTTAACTTCTTTTCGTGAGAAAAGGTTCATCTTTAAACAATGAATATTTGGATATTTATATATTGAATTACACCTGTAAAATATGTAATATCTACCGATAAACCTGTGCATTTATTGATACGCCTGTACAAAGCACATAACATTAGAGCCACTGTGAAACTCACTGTAAACTATTTACATGCTTTTATGGAAGAATAGAACATTACAACATGTGCAGGTTATTCTATCTATTTTGTCTCCTGGTCATAAATGGAGGTAGTGCCTGCTTTATACAGGTCCTTAGCAATATTCTTTTAGTCTCTTTCCAGAATCCATACAGCCTTTGATAATAGAAGTATATGATGTTTTTTTTTTCAGCCAACAATAAATGTGTGTACACAGGTAAAGACCTGACTTGTCAGATCTTTGGCCTCCATCCATGTTCCCAGTACACCTATAAACTTCGGGCATTTACTGAGGGTGATGAGAGTCCATTCAGTGAAGGCATTACCATAGTGACAGAGGAGAATGGTCAGTATTTAAACACTAAAAAATAGGCCAGCGGCAGTGTCCTCAACCCTAAATATCAAAAGATGTACATATCTTTGAATTCAAAGAAATAGCAAAAAATTTGACATCTTTAAAGTTAGAAAATGAACATTCTCAATAGCTTACACACTTTTATAAATTGTGTTCACTGTTAGTCAGTTTAAATACAGGTAAGTTAAATTTCCATTTTCAAACTATCTTGATATCATATATATATGTAAACAAATTTTTATTAACCAATTAGAAGATTTGATGATAAGTCAACGTCAGCATCTTTATTGAAATGCATTTGTCATTACACACATCTACAATTATGTATTTTGCTGTATTTTCAGTTCCCACGGCACCCATCAATTTACGTGTTCTAGGCTGTACAATTACGCAGCTCAAAATAGGCTGGGACCCCCCTGAAGAAGTAAATGGAACCCTGAAGGGATACTATATCTATTTAGGTAGGATCATGAATTTGTCCTTATAACAATTTCTCAAGCCTAATCTTTGTAACAGCCATTAGGTTGTTGTAATGGTTTGTCTTATTTCATTGTAGATGACAAAATGGTGGAGCATACTCAAGAGCTCTCGTCAATTTTAACTGGACTGGCAGCCAGTACATCATACAATATAGAGGTAAAGCTTGCTAAACATCGTACAATATAGTGGTAAAGCACTATTCATATACTGTACACGGGTTTATTTTCGTCCCATATAATTTTTGCCCTTTTTCACTTGCAAACAGTTTAGCCTTGTCTTGAATTCACCCAGACACAGTTGTGTTTAAAGAGAAATAATTTGGGACATTTCGCCCAGGCTTAAATTAGCCCATTGACAACGAGGGCGAAATGGACAAAAATAAGACAGAGGCAAATAATTCCCTGCGTACAGTATATTATGATACATGCACAGGGTTGTCTCTAAGACCCGGGGGACGGGGAGTTCCCCCGCCTATAATGCCTTAATTACCGGCTATTATTGCATTTCAAATGCAATGTAGCTATACGCAAGACCCCCTGACCACCTTCTACTTTTTCATTTCTTCCTTCTATTTCAGTTTTTAGAGACAACCCTGCATGCATGTCATACGTTACAGTGGTTAATATGAGATGGTATTTCAAAAGTACACAAAAAGATATTCTTTTATTTTAGGTGTGTGCCGCTACTAGTAAAGGCAAAGGAGAGAAATCTTATGTTGTTGGGACGACTTCAGAAATAGGTATGCTTCTTAAAAATTCACTACTGCTGAAACAGTCTTAAACTTCAAATGTGACCAAAAATACTCAAATACAGTGATCTTTATTATTAAATCAATGGAATTCATGTTTTAGGTGCACATGCCCCCTCCAAACCCCATGTGCAAGTTTTAGGTCGAAATGAACTGCACATCACCTGGGAGCCCCCTGAAGTGCCCCTGGGAAGGATTACAAGATATGACGTTCTTATGAATGGGAAAATCATTTACTCAGGAACAGAGCTCAGTCACACAGTCCGGAGACTGACCCCAGACACAGAATACTCATTTGTGGTAAGTGATGATCTACCTGGTGAATTCACAGTGAATTTTTCAATCTTCCAATGATATCAATGTTTGCAATGTGAACTGCAGGTAAAAAACTTGGTGATTTACACAATTCCTTTTTAGGTTGTTGCTTTGACAAGTGAAGGAAAATTTGACAGCAAAGTGTCAAAGAAGCGCACAGCTAAAGATGAATGTAAGTCTGATAACTGTTTGCTTTTAAAATACTCAATTTCCTGCAATTTTCCAAAAAAATTCTCTAAAGAAATAGCTGTTATGATCAAACAAGCAATCATCTCATCATTATCATCATCCTTGATTTTCTCTAACAAGTGATGCAAGTACATGTATCGGTACTTATTTGAGAATGCTGTTTGTAGATGATTCTAGTCGGCCGCCCCTATATCAGGCCCCCACCAGGAGGGACAGTATGGGGGAGGTCTCCAACGTGTCCACAACAGTCAGCCGGAAGAAGAAGTCCGCTGCCCTGATAGAACCCAAGCGCCAGGCAGCCAGTGGGAAGGTCAGACTGAATGTAGAGCTCAATTCACAGCTTTACTATTAAAGTGTTAGATCTTTTAAAGAAGAACTGTGCTCAGATAGATATTGTTTAAAAACTTCACAAAGAAATAAACGCATTTTAAATTTTGACCATCCTATTTTCCTATATTTTCTGTCCTCCGTATAAAATACATATTGCAAGATTCACAATCTGAAATAAAGTTTCTTTGTTTTAATTGCAAATAAACTTGATCCTCGGCATATAATGTAAATGAAATAACTCAGAGAGTACCTACCTCCTTTTTCGCTGAAGAAAATAGCTTCTATTTATACAGCATGTCTTTGTTTCCACAGCACCGCTCTGTCACCCCTGGCAACCTGAGGAGTAAAACTCCAGCAGAGCAAGTGCCCCGGCCTGTATCAGGTACTGTTGGAGTTACCCCCCTTTGTAGTGATCCTACTAACTATGGATATATTAAGATTATGCATGACATTTCTGTGATATATAACCCCCGTGAACAATTGAGTTGATTACTTGTTTTGTTTTATGTTTTAAGTGTACTAGAATTTTGTAATCCCTAGAAATGAATTCTAAACAGTCATGAACCATGTTTGCATTAATTCCACAATCTATTCAAAGTAGCAATTTAATATTATATTGTGTAGGATTCAACAGATATCCCTATTCAAACAAATCAACCAGCTAATTTTTATATTTAGTGATTTAGGTTTTTGAATCATTAACAAATGCAAATATTTGTTGTGAATTTGTGGCAGCACGCATTAACACTGCATTTGGATTTGATTAATGGAGGTTAATATTTCCACGCTCTTGTTTCAGATGTTTCCCGTTCACTTACTCACACACTGACAGGGTGTTTGCTGACGTGAATTAATGCATAAATGTCACGTGTTTGTTCTTTTGATTAGGTAGCAGCTGTGCTTCAACGATCCCAGAAAAAGAAAGTAAAGAAAATCGTGAAACTGAACACGTGAGTTTCCTGTTATTGTGTACATTACAGGTGGTGGTATTCATGATACAGAATAGTAACCAGGCTTTTATCTTTCAAAATGCAAACCCAAAATCATATTAGCATTATCACACTCATTAATAATAGCGAAGTCTAATACCAGGGAAATTACATCTAGCAATTAGTAATTAATAGAATAAAATTTTCTTTACTTTTGAATTCACACCATGGACACAGGCTGAGTAACTAACAATGCATCACGGTAATCTGTTGATTAGTGTCTATCTGCATGATGACACTGGAGGCATGATCTGATTAGTAGTTAGAGTAACACACTTTGTTAAAACAGAGTATTGTGTCAAATAACATCTGCATGTAAGTCTTCAAATTAACAGTGTAGTTGTCACATCTCAATAATGACCTCACTAATAACAACTACTTCAGTGTGTTATCACAAAGTTTTAAAGTAACATATTGTGACAAATGTATTTTAAGTTTAACCTTTTTCGAGGTAAGGAAATGTTCCTCTTGGTTTAATATACTGGTAGAAATTGCTGTTTTCCCCTTTTAATAAATTTCCAGCCCTACATATTTATTGACTGAACCAGTCGCTTTTTCTTCCATTCCAAATCAATAATTTTTTGGAAGTAATAGTCATCCCACTAAAACTATTTTGTTTCTTATAATTAGCCTGTTCCAACTGAGTATCGAAGTAAATGTATGTTTACCCTGATTAATTTGTTTTACAGAAAGAGTCTACAAGAGTACATGAGTCCCATCACCCAATCCCAGAGCGAGCACCAACAAAGTCCGCACCAGTTCACGCTGTTCATTTCCGCGATAATCATCATCATCAACCTGTTCAAAGAAACTCTTCATCCAAACCTGAACGTCTTTCCCACGTCAATAAAATGTTTCCTCTCTCGGTATCCTATGTGTCTATTCAAGGAAATGAAGCAAAGGAAAAAGAAGACAAAAAAGTATTTTACAAATCTGGAACGTTTATTGAGAACTCCAACTCTACCACGATGCCGGGGCTTAGAGTGGAGCGTTCTAGAACTACAATGCATAGCAGTCATGTGAAAAGGCGAACAAAAGTGATAGAAAATAATGGTCCAATAAACTCTAACTTGATTGGTCAGGAATATCTTAGTACCTTATTAGGCAAATCTCATGACGTTGTGCAACCCCAGCAGGATGTTCAGTTCAATGTGAGTTCTCATCAGTTAGAAGTCAGTAGACAATCCAGTCAGAATGAAGTAGCAACAACCAAACAACAAAGGAAAATGTCTCCCATTGTGTCCCAACCTTCAAAGTCTTCAGAACCTGTTACCTCAACTCAAGCGCCGAGGGCAAGAGAGCGTAGAGAGAAGCCAACTAGGGACCTGTACCTACCCAAACCTGTGCCTCCCAGTCAGCATTACCTGGAGGGGCGGACCCAGTCCACGCCCTTTGGGTCAAGGTCACTGCCCAGTCCTCGCTCACTTTATCTCCAGAAAGAGGCTGAGGTCGCAGATCAGGAGGTGCATCAAAAGAAAAGGTAACTTGTTTTTTGGTTCTTGTGAAAACATATAAGAAAAATATATACTGGGGTTGTCGATATGATTTGTAAATCAAAGAGTTGCTCTAATCCTCTCTCTGTGTAATGCAAGCACCTGCAGTCCCATCCATCAACCCCCGCCAAAATGATTCCTCAGCACCACCTATCCAACATCAACTGATAAAGTCTTTCACTTTTCATATATAAAACCAATTCAGTCAAATTTATTGTGCATTTTATCCTTGTAAATTTGTTCAGAGGGAGTTTAAAAACATGCAATCTAATGTTTATTCTATCATTGGCAGATTTTTCAGACTTTTCAAGAGAATACAGTAGTTATAGGGGACTTAGTGAAAGCATTGGTAAATCTTTTAGCTCCTTGTGATTCACAACTGCTAGAATGTATACATGCAATAGCCAAGCAGTACCGTTCTATAACCAATTGTCAATATGTGTATAGTCAGTACTTTTTATTAGACACCAGTGTATATTTGTTTTAATACCTGATATGTTTGCATACAATATTGAGCATTTGTCAGCGCTACTGTAGTTCACAAGACTGTTACAAAAACTTCAGTATTTTAGTGCAGTCACAGCATCAAATTTATTCAATTAGACACATTTTGAAGGAATCTTGCTACACAATAAAACCATGCTAAAAATCTCCAAAACATGTTCACAAGAATAAATAAGATACAAAATCTAAACACACAGGTAAGAAACATATGGCAAGCATATAATGCCAGCTTTTTACCAATGCCTGGACTTACACAAGTTTACGTCTGTGAAGTTCAATAACTCTGCTACAAGTTATATTTTGCTTGACCTTGCACTTTGACCCTGCCTAACTGAGTGAGAGTTGATGACCAGTCTTTGTTGTATGTTTCAGCGGTATTGGAGGTAGAAACAATCAATTGTTCCTCGCGGAACACCCCCACGATTGTTCCTACTTCCTGTCTATGCAGGAACAGCACTCCAATAGTAACGTCGGTGTTCACAGGTAAACAAGCTCAGCGTTGGTGGTCTTCAGTTGTATCTGTACGCTTTGGTTCTGACATTTGCTTTAGCAGGCCAAACAAAGAAATATGTTGATAAACTAATCAATCAACTCTTTAAGAATTCTTTATTTTTTCCAAAAAAATTGCATGAATAATTATTGCTGGTGTATCATAAGCATTGTAGGCTATAAATGGTGTCAGAATCAGAAGATGTGTATATCTTCCAAACACAAACATAAGTATTCTACCTTTCATAGATTACCTATTGAGTTGCTTTTTTTTTTTGAGTTTTTGAAAAAAAATTTTTAAACAAATGTTAACTTTTTATGATTTATATATCTCCAGCAAAAGAAATCTGTCATTCATTCTGTACTTAACCTTTAGCTCAGTTTCAAAGAAACTGTCCAAAATTGTTTTTTTAAAAGATTTCATTCAAGTTTTTTTAAAGTTCATGTAAGATGTGTCATTATTATCTGATCTTGACCTTGACTTTGACCTTGACTTTCACTCTTTCTCATTTTAAAATCACCTTAGTATCAAAGAATTTTCAAAGATATGTATCTCTCAAACTTTGTACAGATATGCATTTTGATGGGAGCAGTTCAAATGTATGCATCATTATTATGACCTTGACCTTCTCTTTGACCTTGACATTGCCATTCTTCATTTTCATTGAACGTCACACATACGCTATTTTAAATTTAAAAGATCAGAAATATGCTTTTTGTTCATTCAAAAAATGTTGAGATGGTGAGGTTATGGACATGTATTCTGTTGTTTGGCCTGATTGGGTTTAATTGGCTTACTGTAGATTTTTTGTCATATATATATGTGTGTGTGTGATATCTTTTATGTATACATTTATATATGATTTAGCAATAGCTTTTACTGACCTTCACAGATGAAGCATATAAACAGGTGGACACATTTAATTTTAGCCATTAGATGTAGAGGACAGTGCTTGTTGGTGCAGGGATCTATGATGTATATATATCTGTTCCATATAATTAACATGGGGTCTAGTTTCTGGACAATTTTATGCATTTATTTTGTTCTTGTATTGGTTATTTTATTGTGGTGATGGGATGCATTAATTAACAGATATTGTAATTTTGAAGGTGTTCCATGGTCAGCATAACAGTTCAGTTTCAGACTGAGCTTGTCTAGGATAGCTATAACTTTTTTTTACGTATTTATAATTATTTACATTTAAATATATAGGTAGTATTTTATGTGTATACATCTTTTAAACTACCGGTATATGAATACCTTTACATACCAAGACTTTCAGGTAGTGTTAAACAACCTGAGAATTATACAATGTATAAATAGACAAACGGATATTAGTTATGTTATGAAATCACTAATCAGCCTGTATGTTGTAGTACATGTATATATACATAAGTCATCTCTCTACACCTGTCTTTGTTTTAGCTGAATTCAAATTTTGATGGAATATTTTTTAAAAATTAATATATTATGAAGTGTATTCTAAATTCTGATCCAGCTGACCTTTTCCAGCTGACCTTTTCCAGATTTTTTTCCGTTGTTCGAGTGGTACATAATTCTCGGAGCTCAATGATTGCTGACTGTTCTTCTTCCTGTTTCTATATTTAGAATTAGCTCTGTCCAGCCGCAGACAGAGAGAACAAACCAGAGACTCTCGCTTCCCAACATCCCTCAGCAAGGAAATTCCAGGTTTTTTGCGTGATGTAACATGATGTTGCGCTTATCCAAAAATATCATTAGGCAATAAATGCTAGGCCCACTTGAATATGCCTTTTGAAATATATGATGTTTAAATGCAGTTAAAATCAGGCCATTTATTTTTTTGAGAGTTTTTTTCAGAGTCAAGCTATTATTTTTTTTTTATTTTTTTAAATTAAGTACTTTATCATATGTTATGGAACAATAATCTTTTACATTTTAGCTCTTCGGTCTATAAAAGTTAACAACTCTTTGTTAATTTAATAATCAACTGATTTTCATGTGTGGTAAAACTTTTTAAACTTAATTTAAAAAAAAAGTATGTTCAAGTTGTTCAAAGTTCATTTCCCAGTATCATTTGATAATTTTTATCTGCACATTACAGTGTGCATTTGTATTTCTGATAACGGTCATGCATTATTGGATTTGAAGAATTATCACATGACATGAAGCACATTTTGTAAAAAATATGCAAAGAAAATAAAACAAAGTTTTAGAAAAACTTAGGTAATATTAAAGACAATTAAAATATCATATTTTATGCATTAAACTAGCATGTAATTTTCTGGCATGCAGTTCTGATTTTATGAAGATTGCAGATGCATTAAAACCTGTGTGAAAACTCAAAGAATTGGGATGTGGTTTTGCTTCGACTAGCAATTACTTCAGATGTCAATTACGTGTAGTATACCACAGTTATAACTGTAGTAAAAATTTCATGTACATGAAAATTTATTTTTACTATATTTTAATAAATAAAAAACATGCCAAAACCACTCAAATGAGTTAAAAAATCTGTGGCAGTAAATTACTTGTGAACCTGTATTTTTCTTGCACACAATAGAACCCACCCAGATTTTAGGCATAGAGTTTTTAAGGTGGTATGGGACATCTGTCAATATTATTGTGGATTAAAGTTCATTATAATTAAAAAACTTTGAATGATTTAGAATTTTCAAATTTTATATCATTTAACCAAAAATGCATTTAAAATTTTTTGGACAGGTAAAAAATTTCCAATCCCCAGCACGTTTGAACTCGTGATTTACAAATTCATTAAGTGAACTCTCTAATCCACTGCACTACGCTGTTAGGTGACAATTTTGGGGGAAAGATTATCAATAAAATTACACTTGATTTTATTGGTTATTTCAATAAATAGTACGTCACAACATGGAGGTGTCCCATACAACCTTAGAAATATTTTTTGAAAATTGACATTTCAAGACAATAAATACCCGGGTAGGTAACTCATTGTGAAAATCGTGAGTAGGAGACAAGGCAGAAGGTATCTAAATATTCTTCATTTTGATATTCAGTGCTGGAATGGTCTTCTGAAGTTTCTCTACATATCAAATCATTACAGTACATGTATAATGGTACCTACAGCAGTGTAGGTCCACTCATACCTAGTAGGTATATATATATAGTCAAGGTAACAATATCTGACATTTTCCCTATTAAATTGGAAACATTTTTGTGTGTGTGTATGTGATATATCTAAAAATATTTGTTTTTGAAGAGGTTCCCTTTTAATGGCCTGTAGATTTAAATACACACATAGCATTATAAAACATTAATGCAAGTCTCTTTCTCCAAATGGAGATGGGAGGGGGTGTAATCATCTCCAATCTATTTAGTTATTGTATTGAAGAAATCTTGCATGTATTGTAAGTTATTACAAGAATGTCATAACTTAATATTATTATGTAAATTAAAGTCAACAAATTTCAGCTCTGAATTGCTGACACTGATTGCTGTTTATTTTTTGTATGAAGAAATTCATTAAAGTAATGTTATCCCATATAACTTTAAAGTGTGCAAGAATTGATAGTATGCATATCTTGTGCAGTTAAGTACAGAATTCTTGCATTTTTTGATACCAGTTATTTTTTTATTAAATGAAAAATAAAATACAATGAACAGATGCTCTGAAAAGACCCAATATTTCCAGCCATATTACAACTGCTAAAAGCAAACATATTTTGTTTCTGAAAAAAAAATGTCCGAAAATAATTGTTATTGCCTAATGATAAGTTGTCTATTGTTCCCTGTGTTATAACTTTTGAAGCCTGTGTTATTTTTGACATTTTGGTACACTAATTTCTCCTGAGTTTTCTGACACGTTTCAGAGCATGTTTGTCATATTCTAAGTATGTGTATTACCTGAATACAGATAACAGCACTGAGACTAATGGACCTGCTAGCTTCTTTGCATTTTGACACTGATAAAATTGCAGCTACACTTGCCAGTACTCGCAGTAGCATTTTTGATTTATATATATATAGTAGCTGCATAATTTTTCAACTCACATCATTAACACTGAACTGATATATTATGACCAGCATAATTACTAGTTTAGCTTATGAATACAAATCTTTGTTGAAATTTAACTCTTTAGTTCCCATTTTGATGTACTACACTTAACCTATTAAATCTCAGAAAGAGAAGGGAGACTTTATACTGTAATTATATACATGTATTTGTTAATCTTAGCAGGTAAAAGGGATTTTCGCCTCAACCATATATAATTGATTTCTGTCTTATTTTAATCAATTGGTTTTCATTCATTTTGAACTTTAATGGTTTTAAGAATTTTCAAAGGTTTATGATATATATACCTTAAAGTTTATATTTACTTCATGCTAAAGATAAAAAACAACTTCCTCTTCAGATCAATGAATACGAGAAAAATGTACAAAAACTTGTCGCCTGAGTCTGTCCCTGCCATGCCCATGGTCCCGAGCGCCCAAACCTTCAACCTTGACATCCCAGAAAACAAGTCAACCATGACCACCTGGAATCGGACCTTTATCCCCATGCAGCTTCGCACCCAGCCTTCCAACCTACCCCCGAGCCAGCTCCAGAGGATGAACACCACCCTGGGGGAACAAGCTAAAGGTACTCACTCACTGATCACTGCATTCTGGGAAACATGTTGTAAGGCATTGGTTGCATGATTGAAGCGCATGCATGGATTTTTTTTTATCAATTAATTTTAAAGTGGACGAGTTGCTTGTCTATTCTGAAATTGTGCACTAATGAAATAGTTAGAGGTTTGTTTAACTTAGAAAACCTTGTTTTTTGCTGTGTGGTTTTTGCTAGATTTATTAATTGTGGCCTCCATATAGGCTGTGACTTTTTGAATTGTTGCTTTTTATTAAAGGTGTTCAATTTAAACGTGTTGAGGCCTTAACCAGAAGTAAAACTGTGATAGATTTAAAGCAAAATCCACCAACCTTAGCTGAACAGGCAGAGAGATTTCCTATTACACAAAGTGCTAATATCAAGGGCAGGTAATGTATGGTCCAAATACCAATTTTCTCCCTTCCAAATCTAGTTAGTCATTATATGAGGCAGAAATTCATGCATCTTAAACTTCATCATTTTAAATATTTAGTTTAATAACATGATTAGATGTATTTTCCCTATTTAGTGCCCCAGGTGCATAAAGAATTCAAAAAGGTGGTAATTTTGAATTTTATTTGTTTCCATTTTATCAAAATTTAAGCCATGGTTACTTAACAGTGCAATCTTATTTCATTTCTGGGGTTTTTTTTTCAATACATTAATGTACTTTTCATTTGTTTCTTGATTACTATTTTACACTAATACAATATTAAACAAGTCTTTCAGAAATGTATTTTGATATATTATTTTATTATGATTCAAAAAAGCAGCTGATCATATTTTCAGATTTTTAGACACATGTTGAGTATAGCTATGGTACTACATAGGGAGAATACAATAAAAAGTATTGCTGAAAGAGATTATAAATCTTTTTCAATTAGTCTCAGAAATTCCTAAGTCAGTAATGAATACACTTTCTGTTCTAGAGGGAACAAAATCTTTATATTGGGACCTCGAATGGTTTGTGGTTTGACAATACTGTAGATGTACAACTATTTTATCCTACACCTTACTGCAATGTACTAAACTATCATATCCTTGCTTGGTAACGGATCGCCATGTAATTGTTTGATGGTCACAACCAAATTGTCCGTCTCTATACCATGTGTTATGGTGTACTCCAAGATGTACCTACACTTAACACATTGATAAGGCCGGTGTTTGTTTGATTTTGTCCTTGTGTAAAAGATATAAGTTTGTACCTTAGAGAAATTCACTTCCATTAAAGTTTTAATTCCCATGTTAATATAATAGCTATGATTCTTTGCTTCTGAGAACTGTGTGTCCATTAACAGATTGTATCCTACTTAGTTAAGCATTTCCTTCACAACAAGTGTTAATACAGGCTAGAGTTTCACTGCTTTATGCATAAATATTATCATGGGTATGAATCTATATACAAATGTTTTCTGCACAATTTGGTGATATCGGGTGAAGTTATTAACTGCTGTATTATATTATCACTGTAAGGACTTTGGATGGACAAAGTGTTTATCACATCTGGTAAAACAGGCTTGAGTGTTGCAGCTTTGTTATTTGGGGTATAAGATAAATAATTAATAATTTAAACATTTTAATTCTGTGTAAGTTTGGGTATTTCATCTACTTAAGATAAAGTTTATATCTGTGAATGGTTCAACTGATTGTACGTCTGTATTGCAGGACGTCCCCACATTTGAAAGGTAGCAAGGGGCTGATGAGGTCGCCCAGTGCACACTACAAGGAACCTGACTCAATGTTGCTCAAGAAGTCCTGGTCCTCTCACGAAGGGACACAGCTCAGCGCCAGGTGATCCTTGCTGAAATCAGATGTTCTGCCTGTAACTCTGTGAAATTGTTGTGTGTCTGTGATATTGAAGAGATAACTGTAATTACTGAGTGGCTTGTCATAGTACATATACCAATTGAGGGAAGTTACAACAAGGGGATCCAAAAGAATTATGTGTCACAATAGGTGACTTTCACATTCTTAAATATTATCCTATGGGTCAGCAAAATAAACATTTTTTGTT
Source organism: Magallana gigas (assembly GCF_963853765.1). Taxonomy (NCBI): domain Eukaryota; kingdom Metazoa; phylum Mollusca; class Bivalvia; order Ostreida; family Ostreidae; genus Magallana; species Magallana gigas. The sequence continues at coordinate 2,689,673 of NC_088854.1, read as the reverse complement.
TAGACAGTTTTGTACCATACATGTATTCAGGAGCCAAACTTTGGCCCAGTTGGTAATGTTATACATATAGAGAAAACTTATTCTGGTCAACTCCAGATAAAATGACACTGTAAGGGGAAATAACTTGTTTACTGTAGAAGCACATTATAATTTTCGTTGTTTTTTAACCAAATAAAATTTTGTTGGCATTTAATTTCGTCAGATTGTAATCTCTTAAATGTATCACCTATAAACTCTGTATTTATTGATATTTGGGTTAAAAATTTGTCATGGATTAAATTTTGCTAATTTATTTGGCGCACCAATTGAAAATAACAAAATAAAATCCTCAACAAATAATTCTGCTTCTACAGTATGTAAAGTTTGTTTTGTACCAAGGATTATATGGTGACTTTTGCCATCTGAAAAGAGAAGATTTTCATGCAAATTTACATAGTCTTAAAACAAAGTATTAGTCATATAAGAGGAGGGGCTATAATAGTTGGAGCATAATTGCCCGATTTTTATCAGGGAGGAATAATGGAGATTGGTTACTGGTGATTTTTGTGAAGTTAGAAGTGTACAGTAGAACACAGTTACAGCAAACATGCTTATAACGAATTCAACCCTACAGCAAAGTCGGTTTCTTTCCCCCTTAACTAAAAGCTATCCAATGTATAACAAATTACAGTTAAAACAAGATAAAGTCAGTCATATATTGGCACTTTGCTTTAGCTGTGTTTTACTGTAGTATGAGGGTTTTTTAAAAATTATATTCTTTTTATAAATTTGAACAATAAAATATATATTTACAAATACCATTTAGAAAAGTGTTGTAAAAAAAAGAAGTATGCAGAGGTAATCGATTGTTATTTTACACCTTTTACTGAAACTTTGACCTTTTAAGGGTGAGGGCATGTCAATGTTCTCTCCTATGGGAGACTGTGGGAGCTTTATGATGGCCGGACTTCTATTTGCAGGGCAACAGACATACCGTTTTTACTAAGTGCATTATTTTATGTAACTAAGAATGTGTCAATATATCACATATGATTACTGTGAATGTACAATGTTTTAATACTTTTGGTGGAATTTTAATTTTTTCAACAAATCATTGTAGATGTCTTTATTTACATGCATGGCATCAAGCAATATATATTTGATGTGATGGAAGCTACATTCCACAGTCAATGACATTTACAGTAGTTGTATCAGTGTTGGGATTAGGAATGAAATGGGTTTCTGTTCTGCATTTATTAAGTCTCTTTGTCTTGAACTTTCCTGCAATATCTTGATGTATTTCTGACTTTTCAATTAGTACCGTATCTATGTGGTTTTTTTCATTGTAGAATACTCATTTATGAGCACTTTAGTGTGGCATTTATTTATGACGTCATTGAAACCTGTTTTAAACTTGCCAGCTGCTGGGGTTGACATTATTACCATTTTATGTCATCGTTGGAAACCCACGGTTAATTACGCGTATTCCTCTCTCCATTACTGGGTGATAGAGAGAGGAACGTCACCTAATTAACCGTGGGTTTCTGATGATGATTTGATGTTTACAAGCTGTCCACCTTCGCATGTCTTTTCTGTTATTACTGTTGTGAGTATGAATGTATATATAGATATAGGTATATCCATCTGTATCAAGTTGATTGCATGTGATTTTATGATTTACCTTTAGCAGGATAATCTAAACTCATTAGTGATGTAGTATTGAAGAAATATAAAAGCACAACATTTAACTTGGTGCCAATGTTTGTCCTGTGGGATATGTAATATAGTGGGATATATAGTCTAGGTATTGTGATGTTATAAAACTAGTCTGTTGTTAAAATAAGAAGAATTTGATTTGATAACACCATTTCTATTGTGATGATGTGCACAGATATCAATATGTACTTTCACTTTTCTTGTTTTCTTTGTCCACAGACTCACATTGTGCAACAAAAATGTTCTCTTAAGGCCTTTACTGAATTGTTCAATTTGTTTATTTTGTATATTTAAAAAAAAAATATTTATCTTTTTTAAAAACATTTTTTAATTTATGTATACTATAGTGACTTAAATTGGCCTTCAATTTTTTTCTGTCCTGATTTTACACCTGATGGAGAAAGGCCCCAATGCTACTTTTTATAGAGCTATACAATATGTCCATCTTTTTCCAACGTTACCAATTTATTGTTGTTCCACTGAAGTGAAGTATGAGATATCTATTGTATATCTACGTGAAGTATGAGATATCTATTGTATATCTACGTGAAGTATGAGATATCTATTGTATATCTACGTAAGGTATGAGATATCTATTGTATATCTACGTGAAGTATGAGATATCTATTGTATATCTACGTGAAGTATGAGATATTTATTGTATATCTACATGAAGTATGAGATATTTATTGTATATCTACGTGAAGTATGAGATATCTATTGTATATCTACGTGAAGTATGAGATATCTATTGTATATCTACATGAAGTATGAGATATCCATTGTATATCTACGTGAAGTATGAGATATCTATTGTATATCTACATGAAGTATGAGATATCTATTGTATATCTACGTGAAGTATGAGATATCTATTGTATATCTACGTGAAGTATGAGATATCCATTGTATATCTACGTGAAGTATGAGATATCTATTGTATATCTACGTCTATTGTATATCTACGTGAAGTATGAGATATCTATTGTATATCTATGTGAAGTATGAGATATCCATTGTATATCTACGTGAAGTATGAGATATCTATTGTATATCTACGTCTATTGTATATCTACGTGAAGTATGAGATATCTATTGTATATCTACGTGAAGTATGAGATATCTATTGTATATCTACGTGAAGTATGAGATATCTATTGTATATCTACGTCTATTGTATATCTACGTGAAGTATGAGATATCTATTGTATATCTACGTGAAGTATGAGATATCCATTGTATATCTACGTGAAGTATGAGATATCTATTGTATATCTACGTGAAGTATGAGATATCTATTGTATATCTACGTAAGGTATGAGATATCTATTGTATATCTACGTGAAGTATGAGATATCTATTGTATATCTACGTGAAGTATGAGATATCTATTGTATATCTACGTGAAGTATGAGATATCTATTGTATATCTATCAGGACACCTGAGTAAGAAGTCATATATCAATATGCAGTTATGTTTATTTTACCTCAATGTTATTTACCATGTTGTGAAATCTCACCCCCCACCCCCCCCCCCCCCCCCCGTAACTTCTGTCTCTTTTCAAATGTACCCCCACTTTCCCAATGGATGTGATCTTTCCTGTTTGCTTATTATGTGTTCATAATTAAGTTGTTTTACAATTAAGTTGTGATTATCTGTTTTACAGGCATTTAATTTTTCCTGTTTTGTTTTGTAAATCACTTTTCTTATTCAATATATTGATGCCAGGTTGTTGTACAGAGTTTTGTAATACTATATTACTATACACCTGTTTTATTAATATCCAGAATCCTTTTTTATTTAAAAGATATTAGAAACTCGTTCTTACAAAAGTAAAAATGGCCGTAGGTATAAAAGAAACGAACTGTGATATAGCTACACATGTAATGAGGTGTAGACATTATGTTACCAAGTATTGCCTGTTAAACAGAAAGGTGTACAATCATGTAACAATAGCCTGTGATGAAAAGGATGATTCTCAGAGGCAATATCTTGTCCTTATTATTTTCTGATGAAATGTATATCAAAACAGGATTCAATTAAAATGATACAAATATTTCAAGTTGTTGTTCATTTCTAAAGTCTGCTTGCGTGACTTCATTATCCGTCAATGACAGGACTTGGATTCCTGTTTGTTCAATCACAGGCATCTGAATTTCTATCAATAAGGCGTTAAGAATCTTCTGGTCTATTTAGTGGCGAGTCTTCGGGTGTTTTATTTTTATCCTTGAAAAATCAAATTCATATTTATTTGCATGCAGTCTTTGGTATTCTTCTGCTTGCAAATATAAATTCACAGCATATCATATTATAATGTTATAGTTTTTACCAAAAGATGTTTTTTCCAGAGCCATGAGTTAGATTATCACGTCGACCGACAGTTCTTAGCGTCTTTACAAGTGTGATCGCAAAAAAACCCCAAAAACAGTTATAGGAAAATGTACATCTACTGACTAAAATAAGGGGGAAAATAACGCAAACATTAATCATTGTTTAATTAGAATAAAAAAATTTGTATAAATTTTAGTAATGAATAACAACATGGGTCTCTGCAAGCTGGATAAAAGCCAAGCACGGTGGATAATCGGCCATTACATTGCGAGAAACAGTTTATACAAGTCCTTGTTCACCACTTGTGGGAGCTCACATATTTCTCAACCTCCGCGAAAATATCCTTCTCTGAACCCTCGGCGGGGATCTACAACAAAAAATAAAATTTATATTGCAGGCAATGTTATTTGCTCTATAAATGTAATTACGTGTAGAAGCATATTGACTCGTAGACTAAGCCCCGGGGCCATAAAACTTGGACGAGCTCAATTTTAATCTAAGTCTCACTTTTACAAAAGGAATATATAGCAGGATAGCGAGACTGAGATCGAAAGTGAACTTGTCTAAGTTTTATGGCCCCGGGGCCAGGTCCCATCAACAGACAGACGGACGGACGGTCGAGGTGCTCACCGTGCAGACTTTGTCCTGCTGGCTGTAGTAGTCGATGACCGGTTTGGTCTGGTTGTGGAACGTCTGCAGCCTCTTCTTGATCGTCTCCTCGTTGTCGTCCACGCGACCACTCGTCTCTCCTCGCTTCAGCAGACGACTCGTCATCGTCTCGTCCGATACGTCAAAGTACAGCACCCCGACACATGGCACGATCTACAAACACAAAAGGCGCTCCACTACAGGAGATGTCCATGTTGTTCTAACTCTTGTTCGTATAAATTTTCCTCATGCAAGTTTGAGATAGCAAGTCTTAACGGAATTGTTCCTGATGCATGGTAACTCGACTAAATGTAAGAAATCCTGAAGCGTTTATCTGTTCTTGATCAAAGAAGACCCCCATTCACCATCATTCATGTTTTAGACTAGTTTTCAAGCAAGATTTGTAAAATGCTACGGTAGTTCATAGTAAATAAAACAAATGGCCTTTTTTATCGTTTCGATTATAGTGTCAGTGAAATGGGATTTTTTTTAAAGAGGGACAATGATTTTTTTTTTTACCTCTCCTCTGTTCAGGTTCTTTTTTTTTTTTACCTCTTTCTCAAATCAAGTCCTCTGTTCAAGTTCTTTTACCTCTTTCTCAAATATAGTCCTCTGTTCAAGTTCTTTTACCTCTTTCTCAAACCTAGTCCTCTGTTCGGGTTCTTTTACCTCTTTCTCAAACCTAGTCCCCTGTTCAAGTTTTGTTTACCTCTTTCTCAAATCTAGTCCTCTGTTCAAGTTCTTTTACCTCTTTCTCAAATCTAGTCCTCTGTTCAAGTTCTTCTTTTTTTTTACCTCTTTCTCAAACCTCGTTCGAGTTCTTTTACCTCTTTCTCAAACCTAGTCATGTGTTCAAGTTTGTTTTTTTTTTACCTCTTTCTCAAATCTAGTCCTATGTTCAAGTTCTTTTACTTCTTTCTCAAACCAAGTCCTGTGTTCAAGTTATTTTTTTTTTACCTATTTCTCATACCTAATCCTCTGTTCAAGTTTTTTTTTTTTTTTTTACCTTTTTCTCAAATCTAGTCCCCGGTTCAAGTTATTTTACCTCATTCTCAAACTTAGTCCCCCGTTCAAGATCTGTATTTTTTTTTACCTCTTTCTCAAACCTAGTCCTCTGTTCAAGTTTTTCTACCTCTTTCTCAAACCTAGTCCTCTGTTCAAGTTTTTTTTACCTCATTCTCAAACCTAGTCCCCTGTTCAAGTTCTTTTACCTCTTTCTCAAACCTAGTCCCCTGTTCAAGTTCTCGAGGGTACCCGTCGATTAGAAAACACTTCGTTTCCGAAATCTTCTTTTTCATTGCATCGCACATCAGTTGTAATACGTCGTCCTACAACAAATTAATATGGTACTCTATTATATTGCACAAAATGTGTTTTAAGTTGTTTTTTTTTAGTATTTCTCCCCTTTTCTAAAAAGATCAATGTTAATAGGTAAGGATTGATATGTCCACCCTATTAAATACATGTATCTATATTTTTATCAAACATTTCGGGTTTCCTATGCGTGGATCATTTCGTGATCAATAAAACTCAGTCACATTTAGAGCTCGGACTGCAAATAAACTGCACGAAATAACGCCAGACTTCCAAATAGTACGTGTTAAGAGGATTAAGATAGTGTAACAGTGGCCACGAGCATCCAGTCCTCTTTACGTAGACAAATTTACAATGCCGCGAATTGGGGTCTCCATTTTTAAATTAGGCATTACATTATAGCATCCACAAATGCAAATGAACATGGATCCGTCGTAGAAGGTAGAGGAGTTTTGAATATGTCGAGGTTTATCTATAATTAATATTGAGCGCGGTGCCCTGAGCCGATTTCAGCGTGGCAGAGATACACTCTATTTAATTTCATGTTCAATTGAATACCTCATATAACAGCCGTTACTATGTTTATTTACATAAACACTACTAGGTCCCACTGAAACCAAGGATATTATACCTTCTATGTAGAAACATTATAATATGCTATGAACACGGTCGGATATTGTGATATTATTAGTTTATTACGATGGTCTCTGTTTAGTATTTTAAAAACGCGGTTATTGGGATATTGCAAGTATACATAATAACCATGGTGATTACATTAGGGATATTGCTGAAATACGAATATTACCATTGACACCAGCTCTCCTCTGGCCATGACATCCTTCAGCTTGGCGCCTCGCTCTGAACCGGAAGCTACCTCTTCCCGCAGAAGATCCCCGGAAGACAGGTGACAGAAGCCGAACTTCTCTACGATCTTAGCACATTGCGTCCCCTTTCCGCTTCCAGGTCCACCTATCAATTGTCAAGTCAAAGACAATTTCTATAAAGAACTAGATAAATGTGATATTTGTTTATGTGCGTGCATTTTATTTTATAGAAAAATTGAGGGCATTTCTCCAATATATATCCTATCTAGTCCTTTGCTATAGCTTTCCACTAAGACCACAAGTTGACTTGTTATGTTTATGGAACTCAACACTTTCTGGTTTTTGTTTGTCTGACGCTTTTCAAATTTGCATGGTCAATGAAAGTACTTATAGTATAACTGCAATAAACTGAAGCTTGACTCTTATTGAATATGGACTATAGATCTTACCAACGATGAACAAGACCTTGGCGTCTTTTAAGACAGGGTCCCTCCCTGATTTATCTGTAAATAAAATCAGTACAGAGTTACACCATTCAAGAGTGTTGTGAATATCTCTAATTGTTTTACCAAACAGACTGATTTTCGCCATCAAAGGATAGTAGCATCATTTTGTTGTTTGGGGTTTGTGCAGCAAAAATCAATCTGATATTTGCAACAATAACAATAATCTGGTTTTTGCAACATGAATCAATCTGTGTAAGAAGCATACATCAATTTGGTTTTTGCAACATCAACCAATCTTGAGTTTGGCGCATGAACTAATCTACCAACTAGAGTTTGTGGCACGAACCAAACAGGTTTTCAAAATGGTTTTTGCAGGATGAACAAATTGTTGCTTCCAGGGTTATCTGTATTTTAGATATAATGACGTAATGCTTCATCGTGTTTTACCGGCATTACGGACGTTTAAGCAGCAGCATTAACCAACAGTATTAATTCTTCTACTCGTTTTACATTCCCAGTCAACATGATAACATTTTACTGTATCGTGGGTATACTAGACTGTATGTAATCCAAATTGTTAAACACTACCTTTTTAACACTGATCGTTTTTATAAAAAAAAAAACCCAATGACCACTGTTATAAGCTTTTCCCAATAGTTTCCGTTTTACATTCCACTTCGTCACACAGGTAACGTTGTCATTTGAGATGTTTCCTTGTCAACAAAAGGTTATCAAATTCAACTACATTCGCCGACAAGATTAAAATAGAAGGTTATCAAATTCAATGATCAACTGATGTACAAATTGAATGCCTATATATTCTAATAAAATATCGTAGAGCTGAGATCTTGATATTAATTTTTAAAAAGTCATTTAATCACAATCCCTGTAAAAATAAGCAAAACCAACCTGATGATGACGCTGGTGGACAATTGCCCATTACTAAGGGAAACAGACCTCACTACAATCCGATAATCCGATAAGCTAGTAAATAAAGTAAAACTAAAAATCTGGAGTGTCCTCCTCACTGTAGTTTGGATATAATTGACCCCACAATGCCTGAACCCCTTTTTGGTCATCAGCCTGAAAAGAATACTGACCTCCTCCCCCCACCACCACTCTTCCCGCCATGACTCATTGCGCTTGTTAAATTGGGCCGCTGGCAAAAATTCCACAGCATCGCCGTACAGAGTAACAGTTAGTGACGATTAAGTAAAGCATTACTCACTTGGGATACCTCCGTGTGAATATGTGTCCATATGAATCGTCTCTATGCTTTATACAGGAAATTGGGAAAAGTGAGCAGGCGTTTAAAGCAAACAGTAACTCACCCAGAGACATGGAGTCGAACACTTTCTGGACCTGCTGGAAGACTTCGTCTGCTGAAGACTCCGCCGGGACCTACAGAGACACAAGTACCAGGGGCGGATCAATATAGTTCTATTGGAATCAATCAATATAGGCAACGCAGAGACAATTACCAGGGGCGGATCAGTACAGCAATCGATAAACGAAACACAGAGACAAGTATTGGGGGTGGATCAATACAACTCTAGGATTAGATCAATACACCACAAACAGATTCTCACTACCACAGTCAGACAAGCAAATCGGACGTGGGCTCTGTCTACGTACCCAGCTGTATCCGGGATTTTGTTTCCTAGACTTTACATCTCTCCATTAAATTAATAACAAGCACCCGTCGAGGTGATGTTAGTTTGTCTCAATTTACAAGCTGGATATTCTATATTTCATAACGGATGGCGGCCAATGTATAGCTACATAATTGTTAGCATAAGAACAAAGTATGAAAATTGTACCATCGTTTGTATTGTTGAAGTGATTACGAAATCATTTCTAAGAAAGATAAAGGTACCGAACACAGACTTGTTCGGTCAGTTACTCATTCATGTCATTGTACAATTGATTCGGTGTAGGCATCAGGGAACCAAGCGGCTTAATACTACTGTAGATGAACGCGTTCAGACCCGGACACTTGTTTCCGTACAGGTTTACTCCACAAAAAATGTCTTTATCTTGAAACATTTAGGCGAGAATCTTATACACCAAGAACATTTTTAATCCAAGTAGACAGGTATAGATTTTGTGGAATCAAGATTTTGACGTTGACGATACGAGCTCTACGAGGTACTACGTGATCGACGTCAAACATTTTCCGAAAAGTGGTAAACTTTTATTACAAATCAAATGTTTGTGTTTTAGAATGATAAACTATGGATGCTATTACCCGCTGGACCATGTTCTTTTTTGAGTAGTAATCGATGACGGGGGTTGTGACGTCATGGAACGTCTTGAGCCTCTGTTTGATGGTTTCCTCGTTGTCGTCCACGCGCCCGCTCGTCTGCGCGCGACCCAGCAGACGTTTGGTCATCGTGTCGTCTGAGACATCGAAATACAGGACACATTTAGGGGTGGTTATCTGTAAAACAGAACATGATAATATTGACGCCACCTCAAGGTTATAATGAGAAGTAAGATTGTTTTAAAAAAGACGTGAATGTGAAACGTTAAAAATAATTGATAATCTCCGTTAATAAAAAAAAACGCCTATACATACAAATAAGTTTTTCAATTAGGCGTATATGCATAAAAAGTGTGTAATTACCAAAAATATCTTACTAAAGAATATTTCAGTTATATGTTATCGTCTATTTATATAAGTGATATCACCTATTCGAGTGATATGATCACCAATTCAAATTCAGATCCGTGTACAACGATGGATTTATTATGCGATATAGTTGTACATATATTGGACGCGCACCTGTTCCTCAAATTTGATCCCCTGGTCCATCTCCCGGGGGTAGCCGTCTATCAGGAAGCCCTTGCTGGAGCTGGCCTTGGCCGTGATGTTCTCTCTCAACAGTTCCAACACTACGTCCTGCACAGAAAAGATGCCAGTGTTTTTGATTTTGATTAGAATACAGCATGAGTCCAGCATATAGTATCATTATATGTAAATTATATTTTGAAGTGATTCCTTTTTTCATATGCAGCCTCCTTAAAGGCACTATACGTACCAAGGGTACCAACTCTCCTTTCTGCATGATTTCCACTAGGTTCTTGCCCCTGGGGGTCCCAGCTTGGACCTCGGCCCTCAGTAGATCGCCCGTAGAAAGGTGTGTGAAACCATACTTCTCAACGATTCGTTCACACTGTGTCCCCTTCCCTGAACCAGGTCCTCCTGCAAATTGGAAAGTTCAAATTCCCAGCCGTTCATTATATATATCATATACTAAACGCGCAAATCTGCTGATTTTGATTATCAGTTATTATGTATAGTAGTAAATAAGTCGATCGTTAAGTATATAGAAGTAGTATATATAATTCTCATTTCATAAAACAAAACATTCTTCAGAGGAAGCTAGGGTAATATTTTGTTATTTTTCTATAAATTTATCTGATGTTTATCCGTGCTATTTCCGGAGTTTCCCTGTATATTTTTGTGGGTCACGCTGTGAATGCTACTCACCGACAACGAAGACCACGTTGACACTGCTGAGGTCTGTGCTGGCTGCAGAGAGAAAATAGTCCCAGTTAGATCACGCTGTATTCTTAACGTATCTAACAGTAAATCTATGATAATATTTGGCGTAGAACTCATTTAAGAAGGTGCTATTAGGTGTCTTATAAAACTGTAAATCGATTCTATGCAAGTTAGTTCACTTACACCATTAATACTACGGTATATGAAGTACTTATATATTAGGTTTACAAATGCTGATAAAATGTTAGAATTACAGCAGAAATCATAGGAAAAAACCGAAATTTGCTCAAAGAGGGACAGACTGATTCATATATCTTAAGTATCATTAGTATAAATAATTCTTGGTTGTTTGATAAAGCTTTAAGATTGACATTAATTCGCAAATTTGAAGAGTATTTGGTCTTTAATGAAACGGTCCCATGCATTTGATCAGGACACGGCTTGAATCATGTTGTCTTTACATTTTTACCTTTGAAAATATCAGAAAATGCTTTCCTATCACGCTGTTTAGTACAATATCAAGTGTCTATAACCAGTGGTATTTTGTGCTGCAAACACTCAGGTGTTTTGAAGAAAAAAGAACAATACCACTGCGCATGAGTATGGAATTCAATATACGACAGACAACTGTCAGCTGTCAACTGCTGCCTGCTTACTGTCAGCTGCCATCTGTTTAACGACTACTGTTATCACTTTACTGTTTATTACTATCCGTATTCTTGTGTCCTGTGCAGAAGATTCAAGGCGTTATTAAAGGGTTCTGGTGATATACCACAGATGTAGAGGATATACAGAACTACTATCGAACAGTTAGAGTTTTAATTGGTTCGAACCCAACTTGCAAATAAGTTTCAACGGGAAGATTAGTGGAACTGGTTTTTGATGAGCAAAATCCGAGTAGAATAAATTGGCATTGGCTCAATCTAAATTGCCAAATAATTAATATACTATTATGGATGTTTTTTTATCCAATGCCGTTTGAGAAGATAAGAGCAGATTAAAAACATTTTTTATCGTTTTAATTAATTTCAATACGAGCTAGTACCCAAAAAGAATTTGTCCAAAGTCAGAAAGATGTAGGCCAAATATCGAGAATTTTTCATGTTACAGACAAAAACATATCTCATATGTAAAACCATATTTAACGATTGTAAACTATAGTTTACGAATGCTAATGTTTATTTGTCTGTAAATAAACGTTTACTTAACAATAGATTTTGCTGAAAGATTCATATCTATAAAGTATAATTTACATACGTTGACTGTATAGTTAATTTGTGAAACTATTGAAATTTATCAGTTAAACTATATTTTGCAATTGCAAATGATTGTTTTCAGTGTTAATAATAGTAAAAAAATCTGAAAAATGATCCCCTGAACTATGGTTTACGTATGTGAAATATAGATTAACGTTTTTAACTAAAGTTTACGGTCTGTTAACTATAGTTAACAGCTGATAAATCTAATCTATGTAAAAACTATGTTATCTTTGGCGTGCAATAGAAAACACCCTTTCTGCACAAACATGTCTTTACTATAACATCTTTTTGGTCATCTTTGCCCATGCGCAGAACCCATGATACGAGAAGGAGTAAACAGTGATAGATAGCTGTAAACAGTGACATTAAGTTATAAACTGTGAGAGAAAGCTGTAAACGGTGAGACTTATATGTAAACAGTGACAAAAAACTGTTTACTATGACAGTGAGCTGTCAACAGTTACTGCAAGCTTCAAACTGTGGCAGTAACCTGTAAATCATGACAGTAATCTGTAAACTGTGACAGTAAACTGTAAACAGTGATGTGAAGCTGTCAACAGTGACAGTAATATGTAAACAGTGATAGAAAGCTGTAAACATTGATGGTTATCTGTCAACGGTGCCTGTAACATGTAAGTGTAAGCTATGAACAGTGACAGAAAGTAATTGGTCTATTACACTATGGCTGCTGTAGACAGTCTTTTGGATGTGGTGGATAGCTAAACGCAAGCATCAAGATCCCAATAAAAGAGCGACACAATCTTGGGGGATATTTTTATTTTAATACTTTTGGATTCTTCATAAACAGAATTTATTTCAGTAATATAAAAACAGTAATGTACTAATAATTAATAAAACCATTGTTCCCATCCTTCAACATAAACAAATACATCCAAGTTTTAGTTCAACAAACATAACTTGATAAATTCTTGTCTTTTTGAGTTCTACTTAATATTTTTCCCCACACAGTATAATTTAACAGGAAAAAAGTCCAAATACATGAATTTACCTGAGAGAAACAAACTTTGAATGCCTTTTACATAAGATATACATAAACGGCATTGTGGGTAAATTCCAGTAAATCATTGATTGAGTACCCTAGCATGAAAATGTAGACAGAAAAGTTACACCTTAGAGTAAATTAAACTTGCATGTCATTTGAGATGTAAATGGAAAAAAATATTTTTCATAAAAAAATGTTATCAAAACAGTATATTATTAACATTTAAATCATAACTAAAATATGACATTTGTAAAGGCTTTATTAATTATAAAATCTTATCTAAATATGTGTAACTATTGCTGATTGGGAAAAAATTCCACAAAAAGTTGTGTGTCAGTATAAAATGACATGAAGGAATGAGCAAAACAAAAATCATATAAATATACCTCTAAAAATGAAAACAATAGACAACAAATATAGCTTTGGTTTCTTACAGAAAACAGTATCACAGCTGGTTTTAGATATAGGTATGAAGAGGGAATGTAGTCAGAATGTAGAGACACAGAAGTGACAGCTATTGTATACAGTCATATATAAAGCACTCAGTTACTAGCTGTTAGTATTTATCCAACATTATGCATTCAAAATTGGATTTGAACTATATGAAACTCTGAGAAAAGTAACATAGTAAAAATTTATCTAAGGCAAGCAGTTCAAGTTTTGTAATTTTTTGTAAGATATGGTCATATTTGTAAAGAAAACAATTGAAATTGTCCTAATATAGACAAAAGCAGTGTGCTATACATTAGAGCACATTTTTCTATATAAAGTGTTCACAAGAATCAATATCTGTCTGGAGTATAGTGTCTTTAGTAAAGTTTGTCATGGAGTAGACCCGCCCGGTACTCGGAGTCAGAGTCTGTGATGTTGAGGTGAGATGAGGGACCTCCACTAATGGTGTCCTAGGAGGGCAGACTGCCTTCTGTTGCCATGAGTAAACCTATTGCTGAACACGCTCTGAAAAAACATTTACATCATAGGTAGATACATACACACTTATATTCTGACCAACTTCACAGTAAATTTACCCATCCCCATATTGTGATGTACTTCAAGTATAATTTTTTCTTTCCCAAAATTGTTACCTTACAGCATAGTGCAATAGATTAAAGCATTTAATATCTATGAATCTGTAAGGCATGAGTTCAAATTCACTTGGGCTGTTATAATTTTTACACCTTCCCCAATATTCTGAACACATTTTTTTGTCAAATATTGTAAAATTTAAAACATTTAAACCGGTGAAAGTATTTTCATTATAATGTACTTTTTTCACATTAATAATTACACATGTTCAATACCACCTTAAAGAAATGATATGAGAGATGAGTCAAACTGGGATAATTACTATCAGTTCTTGACAAAATTGTTAGGTTTTATCCTACATTTTGAGCACATGTTTAATATAGGTTTTAGAAAATGAGTACCAGAAACACAAAAACTTTCATATGAGTCATCAGATGTGAAGCTGTCTTAGGACATTAAATCCTTTCAATATTTACAATGGTTAATAAACTGCATGTTTGATACTTATATTTCAATTTTTAACCAAAATGTCATTTAATATGAATAGAGGATATTCAATGTTACATTATTGCAGAGAAAATTTATTTCATGAGTTTGACAGGATTTTCCCCCATTTTTTTTATGTGTTACCAAAATCAAAAGCGTGCCCTTACTTTCTGCCTCATTAGCTGCTTGGTCCAGTTTTTCCGTGTGTGCCGGGTTTGCGACATTTTCCCCCGTTTTAGATGAGTCCTCTTTGGTAACTGCAGCCTCTATCACCTCCTCTTTAACTTCCTTCTTAGCTTCTTCTTTCACTTCTTGTTTCTCAGATTTATCTCCCTTGCTTTCTTTGGCTGCGACATGCAAAATGAGGGAGGATGGGTAATTTCATGCAGTTAGACCACAGAGTAACGTTAGTCTAAAGTTCCGACTTATACCGCGAGGAGGCCAGTGCACTTGAGTTCTCAAATGTCCGATGAGCAATGTATTTAAAAAACTTTTTTTAGAGAGCATATTCGATATCATTCGATATCATATTGTGCTTTTACAACACAATTATTTAGAAAGATTAATAAAACAAGGACATATTTTTTAATTATAAAGATTGACTTATGGGTTTTTGTTTTCATTAGGGTCAATAGACAAGTGTAATGTATGTATTGTTTATTGCAAGGAGAATTTAAGACCGTATAGTCCAAATAAGAAAATGCAAAGCATTCTGCTAAACAGAATATATCATATGATGCACCAGTATATTGGTCAACTCCTTTTGGTCCAACTCTTGGACTAGCTCTTATTCCAAAGTTTACACAATGATCACAACACCAAAGAAATTAAAAACTCCTTTTAGATGTAGATTTCAAACTGTATTAATGAAAGTTGTCAGCTAGTGTGCATTAAATGATCTCCAGCATCTTCTTGTATCTTATAATAATTGTCAGAAGCTAGATCATCCTAAAAGTTTATCTGGTTGGCATATGCAAATGCACTGTGATGAGACGTTGCAAAAAGGGAGAAAAGTATATAAATTTCCTTCATTGAGAAACTTGGCAAAGTTTGAAGGGGAGAGTGTGTTTGAAGTCACATTTTTGGGGGTATGATTATATGAATGTGATGATTAAACAAATGCGCTGTCTCTTATAACATTTAAAGCCTATCTATCTTTGAAAAGCTATAAAATTTATGAATATAATATACAATATAATATATAATAAAAGCATAAAATGAAAAACAAAAAGATACAAAAAGGTGAACAGTAACCTACCTTGTTCACTCTTCTTTCCCTGAAAATAGAAGAGGTGAGATCTGTGAATGCCAATGGAATGGTTATTTAATTGAGATGAATGATAAAAGTCACCAGACTGTTGGTCACAGATTGATACAAGATAATTATAGTTTCCTTACAGCCATAGTTTCACCGATCAGTTCCTTGTTCTACTCCAGGCAGCACCTAATTCAGACACCCCTATAGCTTTCTCTCAGATATCTATACCTGTTCACAACAAGCACTTTGTAGAGGTTAAAAATAGCCTCCTACACAGCAAGGTGTTCTGAACATAACAAACTTCCATTTCTATGAGGAAGAATGTACATAGGCACCATGGAAAAGGTATTATCTGTAATCACTTGACTTAAGATCTTGCTGACTGTTGTTTTTGTTATAGGACAACATTTCTCTGTTATGTCAATGGTAATGAAGCAATGCCCTGCACACCGTGCTGTGTTTTTGTGTAGTAATGCTAATGATGGTTTATGTGGAGGGGGTGGGATGCTGCCTGGTTTGTTGTGTGCTCTATGTTTCCACAGAAACAAATTGCTTAATGTTGCAGAGTATGTTGTGGGTTGTATAATGAACAATCATAGAAATAACATGCGTTATATACATACACTGAATATGATTTCCCATATCATATTATAGCAGATGTGTGAATCTATAAAACTTTTATTTATATCATACTATGAAAGCATAAATATTTCATTTTGACCCAAAATTTTTAAAGTCAAAAGTTATTTAAAAAAATTAGAATTTGACCTAATTTCAGGTAGGGGTTGTAGTCCAAAAACAGCATAATTAACCTCTTAATTTAGTCAAGCATATTACCGGTACATGTATATAAATGCTGAAATCTTATGACCAAGTAAGTATTTCACTAAAAATTAACCCAAAACTTACAGGTTTTCTTCCATAGAAGGCAAAATCTAGAATTCTGCAGATGTCAAAAAATATTTCATCTGAATCTCTGTCACCATTTACCTATAATATAAGACAAATGACATATTAAGAACTGATATTTGTCACAGTAGCACTGGTTCAGTTTTGTCAATTATTTAGTTTATTGTCAGTGGAATGGTACTTTAACCAAGGTTGATTAATGATGTCAATTGCAGTGCTGTTTCTTACAATATCTTAAATGCCATGAATTAATGGTTAAAGTGTGATTCTTCTGACAATTATGCAGCACTTTCTGATTAATATAGATTTTGGATGATTTGAATGGTTCCAGTGTAATATCAAGTCAAGATAAGAGTTATCTCTCTTGTTAAGGGGAGCATCTACCTCAAAATGATGTATGAGAGGAACATGTAGGAAAAAATCTTTGCTTACAACAACTAATTTTCCTTGATCATCATAGTGTTTAAAAACTGGAAGTGTGTTGTTTTTGAAGAAGCTGATTCTATTTTGGATGGCGTTGAGGTTATCGTCAATCCTCTGTGTGGCCTTGCCTCGATCCAGAAGTCGTCTCTGCATGTAATACTCCTCACAGTCCAACATCAACATGAAGTTCAAGCCACCAATCTGAAAATAAACCACGTTTCAGGTCCACATAGTAAGCGCAGTGAGTCAAAAGCACAAAAATTGAGACTTATTTTACTTTGTTGTAGATTTAAATTCAGAACAGAGTTCAAATTCTGGCCTTTTTTTATATATAGATTTCAAACATTAAGATTATAACAGGTCTTGATTAGATTAGAAACATATTTTTCAAACCAGAGAGAGAGAGAGAGAGAGAGAGACTCACATGTTTGTTGAACTCCTCTACTTGGTTTTTGTCCCTTGGATATCCCTCCAAAAGATAAGCACCTGCTTTTGGATGCTTCTTGATATGTTCTACGATTAATTCCACTGTTACCTCCTACAATAAACATATTGTTAGATATTATTTGTACAGATAAAAACACTTACAGCTAATCAAATGCATGTCCTTAAAAAATGATCCAATTTCATTTTCATTTTGTATTTTAAATTTCCAATTCCATTTTATATGAGTGTGTATGGGGTCACCTGTGGTGCCATTTCTCCCTTTGACACTAGTGATCCGATCATGTTCCACTTGTCGTCAGCGGTGCCTTTGTTTGCTATCTGTGACCTCAGGATGTCTCCCATGGACAGGTGCACCACCTCCTTGTAGCGGTCCAGAATCTTCTTGGCTTGTGTTCCCCTCCCACTGCCTGGCCCACCTTAGGGTAGAAAAAAACCCAGTTAAATTTGCTTATTTTGCCCTCTTTTCAATAAATGAGGGTGCAGTTTGATTGGTTGATAAGCAATGATGAGGTTCTATGATTGCGTACCTGCCAGGAAGATGATGGGAGCCTCGGGTAGTCCTGGTTTCCTGCCCTCGTCTTTGTTGACGATGGTGGGTGGGGGAGGAATCACAGCTTCGTCAGCGAACACCACAGACTTCTCCCTCTTTGGAGCCTTGGGGTCTGAGGTTTCCGGGGATGTTTTGGGAGGTGTTTGGGGCTTGGGTTGAGCTTTCGGTCTGACAGGTTTAACTTTTGGTTCAGGTGTTTCTGAAATTGCAGAGACAAGTTAAGTTGCTCATTAAATCAAAACTTTTTTTTTCAATAAAATGTTTACAAATATATTGGTAAAAAGATAAACTCACTGAAACTTCTTTTAATAGCTGCCTTGAATATTTGTCCCATGTTAAAAGCAATATCCAGGATATCTCTGTCGCCATCAACCTATAGAATATGAACACATGTCAAAGATTGAAACTCAATAGACTGAGAAGATGTATGGTATAAATCTATCATCATATATCATGAAGGGTCACAGTTGGTGGATTTAATCCCATCCCCACAAAATACTCACATTCTTACAAAAATTTATTTCAGAAAATCAACATATCTACAAAATGACAGTTAATCAATTTCAAAAATTCCGCTTGTTATAGATTTTATTTTTTCCTTATTGCAATTACCAGCAGGAGGATCTGACTAGGACTTACAACAACAAGTTTTCCTAGATCGTCAAAGTATTTGCAGACAGGCAGTGTATTCTCCTTGAAGAACGAGATGCGATTGCTGATGGCGGCCAGGTTGTCATCAATTTTCCCCTTCTCCTTGCCTCTCCTCAGTAGTCTCTGGGTGCAGTAGTACTCGTCACAGTCAATCAAAATGGCTAGGTCCAGTCGCCCAATCTAAAATCACACCCATTTTACATTAGGATCAAGAAAAAATAGAACTCATCCAGGTTTTTTTTCATGAACTCCGGGTGAGTTGCTGTTTCCTTCCAACACGTACCATACTTCAAGGACTTGTAAGTGACTTACTTCTTTTTCGAACTCCTCCAGCTGGGAGGCTGTTCTGGGGTAGCCCTCTATGATGAAACCCTTGGCATCAGGGTGCTTCTTAATGTGAGTCAGCAACAACTCTGCAGTGACATCCTATAACAAAAAAAAAACCCAGTAACTTATAATAAACAGCATTCTGAAAATGTTTCCCTTAAAGCAAAATATTTACACAAGATTTTTAACAAGGATCAGGGTTAGTTGACTAAATACCTCTGGTGCCATTTCTCCCTGTGATACCAGGTCCCCTATCATGCCCCATTTGGCCCCCGCACTTCCCTTCTTAGCCACCTCTGCTCTCAGAAGGTCTCCCATTGACAGATGAACCCAGCCTGGGTTCTTCTCCAGTAGTTTCTGGGATTGAGTCAGTTTGCCGCTTCCTGGTCCGCCTACATAAGAATGAAACAAAAATGAAATCAATCCAAAATCAAACTCAGTATATCTACTTAAAATTGAAAGTATTATAGTCGTATCCGCATAAAATAAGTCCTGCAGATCTGTTAATTAGGACATGGGAAATTTCGGTAACCATAAAAGTATGATGGTCTCCTACTGTACACCATCACATTATTTTAATCTTGTAAGTCTATGAGATAATCACAACTATAATGATAATTAACATTTAATTGAAAGAGTTGTGAGGGAAATGAATCCTAAAAAATGGAACATTTGTCCAAATCAAAAGCACTAATTGCAACATTATGGAATTTGTCATTTAATTTAAACAAATACATGCACATGCAACCATTTTAAATTCTACTTTCTTTGCCTGATGTTGCTTTTTTAATTGAAGATCAAACAGATCAAGAGAGACTGACAATAAGAGGGAAATATAAATACATATACCAGGTGGACTGCATTTTTCTTTACAGGTATGTTCTGATAATGTGTTAAGCCATGATAGATAAATATATTCAGCAAAAGACGGTTACAGCAAAGTGCCAGGAATGAGAGATTCTGCTTTGTTTTATATGTTAAAATTGCAATATCCATAAGTTTATAATATATTTTAATGTAACTGAGTTTGCTGTAAGCATGAATTCATTTTAAGGGCATTTGATATAACCATGTTTTACTGTTGTATGGCTGCAGTGTCATTCTACTTCCCTGGTCTACCCTTAAATTGTCATCCGCATTATTTTCTAAAAATGATTATCATAATTTCGTAATACGTTAATTTCGACCGCGCTGACTCACCCATGATCAGTGTGATTGGGACGTTTGGAAGGACGGCCTTGCCAGGCGGGGGAGACTTGGAAATGGGGGGCAATGGTGAGCCCTTTCTGGTCTCTATTGATTCTTTTTCCTCTGTAAAAAAAAGAAAGAAAGCTTTTAGCACTATCATATTTGATTAAAAAATCTAACTCTCAATTTTTGTCTTCTCTTCAATAACATAGTTTGTTCTCATGCTTCAAGTAAAGGAAAGGACATTAAAAAGTAAAACATCAATATTAGGAAAAACCAACATGAAATTTGAATAAAGAATTATTTGTTTTGGGAATTTGCTTCTTAAACCACACACTTTGTATATTGTGTAAAATCATCACGGATGATAATGGAATCTCAAGGACAAAACAATGGGTGCTGATAATCATGGGAAGTCTGAGTAATGTGACACAAGGCATCCCACAAAGTGAAAATTAAATCAGCACCTCCTGAGTTTGTAATATGATTAGTCACATTTCTTAATTAATTATAAGAGGAATTAATACAAGTTAAAGACTTAAAGGAGATCATATCTGATAATAACTGAATTAAGGTGATCATGTTGATCTGGAATTCATATAGCCTAGCTTACACTAAATCTGTGTACTGTACACTACTAAGATTCAAAAGATAATGCTTATTAGCTTAGTTGATAAACAATCAACATTAATGATTATCAAAATTCAATAAAGGGGAAAAAATACAATAAACTACTTGCGTGTGGAAAAAGGCTGAATCAATACCGAGCTGAAATTGCAATTTATTTCCTAAAAGCTAACTTCATGGGAAGTCAGTCGCAGAGAGAGACCATTAGATGGGTTTTAATTAGAGATAAGTGAACAGTTGATGTAACAACACACATGAGGTAGCTAGAGTAACATTGGGGATTAGGTCGATCTGTCAGTACAATCATGATGCTTGCTCTACCTGCTGGAGAGTCGCATTGTTCGATCCAGAAATACTCCTTGCCTGTTGTGAACAAATTCAACAGGTAATTCTACAGAGATTTGATGTCTCTAATGAACACACACCTATATAAATGTGGCAATGTATAGCTATTGTGTATTATTGTATGCTGTAAAAGCAGTGTCTCATTCACCATGGTAGGAATCAATCAATTAATTAGATGGAATTAGAGACACCATGCATCTATCAAATTGTTATCATATATATCCTAATGCACATACAATTCCTTCTGTCATGTACAAGTCCTTGTATGTGATCTTGAAACTATATTGTTTAAAGTATATCTTAGCAATGTGTCACCAATTTAGTATACACATTTCTAAATTTGACTTCAAAATGTTATTCAATTTTTAATTGAATTTTGTTGTACGATTCAATAAAATCTCATTACTTCTAAAGTTATTGGATAAAAAATTGTGCAGCAGCTAGTATAATGCATTAATAAAGATTCAATTTGTTTATAACCATCATTCTACATTAAAGATAAAAGGCACAGAAAGTCAATAAACAGTAGCATAGCATTTGTATGCAATCAAATGTATCATTTAATTACTAAATAATACCACAATTAAGGTATTCTATTACCAAGCATACCTATTTTTACGGGAGTCTTTGCTCGAGAGGAAGGACGTGACCTTGGCCTTGACCCCGGCCGTTTCTGACCATTTTGGTCAATAGGTGGCAGTGGTGTTTTAGCTCTGCGTATATCTACAAATGAACTCCAGGTGACATTCTGATATCCTTTGTCCTTGACCTTTTCGAGGCAATCAATCAGGTACTTGATGTGGTCCTGTGGTCTGTGATACATCAGCCCCGTCATCAGACTCTGTCAGAAAACACAACAATCCTTTTAACACAATATCCCATCATGCCAAGTACTCGCCTCTGTATTAAGATTTATATCAATGAGAAAATAAATTAATCTGTTCACCAGGATGACAATATTACGTACATTTACCCGAAAAGATTATTTATAAAATTCTTTTGTAATGACAAGGAAAATAAAAAACATATCATATTGATACATTACTATCAGTCAAATTAGCTAAAACTTTTCATTCAAAGTGAAATATTATTTTGTCATAAAATTTTCTTTCCCTTTAACTCATAAAAACCTTTCAAAATATGACATAGGCTATAGTAAAGTTTTTTAATGTTTATAAGATGCCAATATACCTGTGCAAAGTTAATCTACTCAATTTCTATTTTTGTATATAAATGTATATATAATTTAGCTAGAAAAGAAGAGTTAAGCTTAAATTTTAATTTTTCATGAATTATCTTCATGCAAGTAGTTTTAAAGTATCTGATCTCAATTATTTTGAAATCACCCAATGTCAAAAGCTGCACATTCAATACAGTAAAATGTTTATCAAAACACAAAAATAGCAACCATAAAAATGTGTGTAATATTTCATAAATCTACAAGTTATCATTAATTTATTTCCTTCAACTGTCATTTCTTATTAATACTGCACTATTAAAAAATATACACTTTTTGAATTACGCACGTTTCTGTTTAATTCACATGATTTACTATATAACATCAGAAGTTGCAAAACTTGCCAACCTCAAAGAGCCGCGGGATCTCCCGCTTTGACAGATACGACTTGGCATCCTCCGTAGACATCTTTCCGCTACGGACTCGGATGTAGGACTCCTTTTTGGGTGGTATTTTGCCGAATTAAGTATTCCCGCAGCAAAATGATGAGAGACACTTTTCTCGTTATCTTCAAAGCACTTGTCTCTAAGGACAACAAACCCTTTCTAAAAGTTCGACTTCCGGTGTGTTTGGAAAATAGTTCTTAAAGTGATCTATAATTAGATCTTAATATATTATCGCCATAAAGTGTTGATATACTGGTAGAATATTTAAGATATGACGATCAGTTGCTTTAAAATACCACTTTTGCTTTAAAAAGTTTGTTATTATAATATATTGCTTGCACTCGTTCGCGCATTAATATTTTCGGAAAAAATCAATATGGCTGCGCCCATGGTCCACTTTTATTTTCAGTTAATAGCTTTTGCATTTTTGCACCAGGTACGTTTAAAATCATTCCATGCAATCAAAGGTTTTAAAACTGTGATATATTTGAATTTGGAATAAAATTTACTTGATTGTGCAAGTACTTGCTGACCAAGTGTTTATATGGCATTCTGTGATTTCTGAGTTTCACTTTATATGTAATATTCGGAATAGCTTTATTTACTAAAGCCATATATCTTTAAAAAGCTATATAGCTAAATCAAGGAATTATGCTGGACCTGATTGAGTGTGGTTTTCGATAAATTCCCTCTACAATAGTATCTCACTTACAAAAGTCTTTGTATTTCTTGTTTATTTTAATCAGATATGACTGTTTCAACACCACTGCAGGAAGTAAAGCAAATATGTTACATGTGTGTTTACATTTGAAATGATATATGTGGAATTTTTTCTGTTCTTCTATACTCTGTCCCAAGATATTCTCATATAAAGTCTGATTTATGTGGAATTCTTTTCTGTTCTTCTATACTCTGTCCCAAGATATTCCCGATTCACATTTCAAAGGTATGAAAAATCTTCAAGATTTCTTCTTTGAAACACCCTCTAGCTATTCATATTTTAATAGAAAGCTAAAAAATGTGATGTCTATGGGCATTATGTATTGCAAGAGACCCAGATAATAACGTTAAAAAACTGTGTGAGGTATTCCGAGTGACTTCCGAATGAAGAAAAGATGCCAACATTCCCGATATATATCTCCCTATGAAATCAGTTTTCTTTCCTGTGAATATTGCCGAGTGAAAAATGAGAATGCGTGAATGAAATTATCTTGGAAAATTTTCCTTTCATCTATTTTAATATCACTTCTTTCACAGGTATGTGTATTATTATAAATAATCGTCCAACAGTGCTGCATAAATACCTAGGGACAGACTATTTGCTTTATTTTTTTTTTACAATGTACTGTGAATTTGACCTGATTAGAAAACATCATTGTATGAATGTATTCCTGAAAACTTTCCTGAATATTTCAATCTGGAATTTCAGCATTGTTGATGATGATTGTTTTAGGCAGTTAAATAAAAGCGTTTGCATATTTTTTGAGTTAAAAATAAATGAAAAAAAAGATGTTGTTGAATTGTAATCAAATTCTTAAAAAAATTTCAGGAAAATTTTATAATAACACTGGTATAAGAAGTGTTTTCAAAATTTTGATCCTGAAAATATATGCCATATATATAAGCCTTTTAATTGATTTCTTTTCAGTGTGCAGGAACAAGTCCAGAGGAATTCTTCAAAAGTGGACATACAAATAACTGGGCAGTGCTTGTGGACACCTCTAGATTTTGGTTTAATTACCGACATGTTGCCAATGTTCTCTCTATCTATAGAAGCTGTAAAAGACTTGGAATTCCTGACAGGTTTGGTGTATTTCAATACATCAACGCCCAAATAATAATTGTACTTTGGTTAATTTGTGTATTTTAAGAAATGAATGATTTTGTTGTAGATTAAAAAATAAAGAATTTCTCCACTAGTTTTGCTCAAAAATATTTTTCCAAAGTGACTACTTGTTATCAAAAATTGACAGTTTTGAATTGATTTGTGTAAATTAGGTCTTTATGAAGGATTAACTAATTGTGTAATATTTTTATCATTTTTGTCATTTCTGCCACATGCGCCATTACTTGGATTTTAAATCAAATTGTTGAATAAGTACTTGTTCAATTCAGATTTTTTTTTTATTCACAAGGATATGTTTGTCAAACGGACATGGAAAAAAAATAACAGGAATGAAATTAATATCAAAGTAGAATCATTACGTAAATTGCTATTAAAGAGAGCTAATGATAATGAATCCTTATTCTGATTTAATTAAGACACAATATTCTGATTTCAGTCGCATTATTTTGATGGTGGCAGATGACATGGCATGCAATCCCAGAAATCCAAGGCCTGGTAAGAAGAGACATTATTCATTTAAATAGCCTGTCATTAACATATTGCATGAAATCTTTGCTTTTTTCATAAAATTGATAACCAATTTTACAGCCAACCTTTGTACTTTTGTAATTTTGGAATGATGGCTGAGGCATTTGATCAAGGCTGAAAATAGAAGAAATTACAGTTAAACTCATTCTGTATTAGTGCAGATACAGAAAATTACTATCATAGCATAGTCTTCTGGAATCTCTAGCAAATTAGCTGTAAAAAACACTGGTAAAATGAATTGAATAATACAGCCAATTGATTTTGAGTTCAGCTTCTGTATAATTATGTGAAAATAATGAAGTTTAAAAGTTTTAGAAATTAACAATAGTAATTTACATTATTGTTTGAAGGAATTTATTTCCACAGAAATAATTCAATCAGAAAATCATGAGTTTCTAAAAAGCTTCAAGATGTTATTTTCTTTATTAAAACTTGTTTTTTTTTTAAATTATCTTTATCTATTATAAATTCGTTTTATGGATGTATCAAATAATGGATATAGTGAGGTAAATCTTGTGGTCTTTATGACTTTGCAAATACAACTGAGTTTTATTGTAAAGAGAAATTCCTATTTTAGCTTGGCCACTTAAATTTCAAATACATTTTTTAAGATTTAAGCTCATAAAATGTAGATTCCATATTTTACAAGATAATACTTACATGTAATTCTGCTGTTTTGTATCTTGAGAACTTAGAATTTGGTTCATTTGATATTTTGCAGCTACTGTTTTCAACAATGCCAACAACCAGATTAATGTGTATGGAGACGACGTAGAAGTGGACTATCGTGGATACGAGGTAAGTTACTCAAGTGGAGGTAGACTATTGTGGATGTGAATGACTCAAGTAGAGTTGGACTATCATGGATACAAGGCAGGTGTCTTTAGTAGAGGTGGACTATCATGGATACAAGGTAAGTGCCTCTTTTATAGGTGGCTATGATAGAAAGGAGGTGAGTGCCCCTAGTAGATGTGGCTAAATGTGGGTACAAGGTGCCTCTAGTAGAAAGTGGATTTTTGAGCCTTCAAGATGAGTATCTCTAGTAGAGAATGACTTTTGTGGATATGAGGCAAGGGCCTCTAGTAGAGGTGGACTATCATGGATACAAGGTGAGTGCCTCTAGAGGCGATGGTTTATCCTAGATACGAAGTGTACCAGTACGTGTTTGGTAAAGGTGGACTATTGTGGATTTGAGCCCGGTGTATTGTGGTATTTATTTCAGGTAACAGTGGAAAACTTCATTCGAGTTCTGACTGGCCGATTGCCCCCTAGCACCCCAAGAAGTAAACGTCTGCTGTCTGATGAACACTCCAATGTTTTGGTGTATATGACAGGTAGACTTTTGATGGATGAATTTTGCCTGAAAATAGTTGATGGATGTATCGAATGAGCTGATAAACAGTAAGATTTATAGAAATGTTTACAAATTTTGTGTTAATGCAGGTCACGGAGGGGATGGATTTCTAAAATTCCAAGATGCAGAGGAAATTTCCAATGTTGAACTGGCAGATGCTTTTGAACAAATGTGGCAGAAGAGAAGGTAGGAGTACATGTATTGTGGGCTTATTATCACCATATACGCATGTTTTCATAGAGAATGTCCATTAGTTGGCCAAACTTGTAATTTTGCAAAAGAATTATGAGGTCTGTGTCTTACTCATTAAACAGCAACTACGTTCAAATTTTGCGTACCCAATAAAAATACTTTAAAATGTCAAAGTCAAAAAGAATTGAAAAGCAAATAGTTAAAAATGTTCAGCTGAAATCATGATTATGCCCCTTTAAAGTGGAAATTCTCATTTAATTTAATCAAAATTTATTTTCCAGATACCATGAGGTGTTTTTCATGATTGATACATGCCAGGCGGAGTCCATGTTCCAGAAGTTCTACTCCCCCAACATTCTAGCCGTGGCCAGCAGTAAAGTGGGAGAGGACTCACTCTCAGTATGTATTCCCTTACAGTTATCCACAGGGGCATCGTATCCGCTCTACACTCTATGACATATATATAAATAATACACAAGGGAAGAATCGAAAGTAGGACACGATTTGTAAACAATGTCAAAAAACAACTTACTTGACAAAAGTTATGCAAATCCTCCCACACAATGTTGCAAATGTTGTCAAAAAACACGTTCACACTCAAATATTCCTAATAAACTCGGTAAAAAGCGTTTTTATCCCATTAAAACCGCTGTCTGCTGCAGAAACCTAATCTCTTCGCCCAAGAAAAGATAACTCTGTACTTTCGCCATCCGAAAACTCTCAGGACTCTCTATATGTTCAGTAACGATACATAGTAAAATTCCGCGAAACATCAATAACAAAACAAAGAAATAAATTTCATACATCTGCAGATCTAAACTTGCAGCACGGGTAGGGTGAATTTTGAATGATGGACAATCTAATTTTAAATAAATAAGTAGAATTCAGTTTAAAATGTCAAAATATATGTATATTTTTTTAAAATAATGCATATCTGCTGTCACAATTTATATTTATGGTGTATATATTTGTTGTCTTAAAGATACATGTAATGATAGGAAATTAGAAAACAATGAATATTGTTCGACCTGCTACTGCAATTACTTTATACTGACCACTAGAGAAAGACCATTTGATTTAGAAGAAAAAGACTCGTAAAGTTTAAATTTAATTAAGGAATTTATTTTGTAATTTTAGAATGAAAATTAATGATGATGAAAAAGTATTTAATTTTAGATATTTTTTTTCTTCTCTAAAATGTTAATGAAAAACTACGTTGGTGTTGACATATAATTTTTTTTAATAATTTTTTTATTCAACAATTAAAATACTCATAATTCATTTATTGTCTTTGCAACCCATTCCTTCAAAATTAATTGTCGTTGCCTAGAATTTCAGCATTGTTTTATTGTCAATATCAAATTACTAGTGTATTTACATTTCTACATTAAATGATAGGAAATATATTTGTTTTTAAACAATTGCATATCAAATTACGCTAATTAAAGTACATGCCAAATATATCGGAACGAATGTTATTATGCTTACGGTAGTTACATATTTTATTAAGACAAAAATTTCCCTAGACATTTTACAGTTTACCGCGGAAATTTCTATCATAACTGAACATATATATATAGAGAGAGAAAGCACAGAGTTATCTTTTCTTGGGCGAAGAGATTAGGTTTCTGCAGCAGACAGCGATTTTAATGTGATAAAAACGCTTTTTACCGAGTTTATTAGGAATATTTGAGTGTGAACATGTTTTTTGACAACATTTGCAACATTGTGTGGGAGGATTTGCGTAACTTTTGTCAAGTAAGTTGTTTTTTGACGTTGTTTACAAATCGTGTCCTACTTTCGATTCTTCCCTTGTGTATTATTTATATAATGTCATAGAGTGTAGAGCGGATACGATGCCCCTGTGAGTTATCATAATCTTTAAAGGGAGATAATAATGCACACTCTCAAGGGAGGTAATAATGCACACTCTCAAGGGAGGTAAAAACCACACTCTCAAGGGAGATAATAATGCACACTCTCAAGGGAGGTAAAAATCCACACTCTCAAGGGAGATAATAATGCACACTCTCAAAGGAAGTTAAGATCCACACTCTCAAGGGAGATAATAATGCACACTCTCAAGGGAGGTAAAAATCCACACTCTCATCAAGGAAGATAATAATGCACACTCTCAAGGGAAGTAATAATGCACACTCTCAATAGTCTCGCTTACCCCAGACTCTCGCTCTCGAGACTTGCCTCGCACGAGTAAGCCAGACTACACTCTCAAGGGAGAGAAGAACGAACACTCTAAAGGGAGATAATAATGCACACTCTAAAGGGAGATGATGATGCACACTCTAAAGGGAGATAATAATGCACAATCCAAAGCAAAATAATGTTAGTAACATGGCTTGTAGTTTATACGTGCTCAGTAATTTCCTTATGGGATGCGAGCAGAGCACAATGTTGGTGGCGATAAAAAAAAATTTGGAAAAAGAATTCAGTGAATTTGTTGTGTAGATAATGATTATAATTATGTATTTAATGCTATAAAATTCATACACAGTAGTATACGAACCACATTTTTCTTGTGCATGTAATTACAATTGTTAGTTCTTCAAAAAATGAAGTGACATGTTGCTGTTTGTATGTTTCAGCATCACGTGGACCCAAGCATTGGTGTGTATGTCATTGATAGATATACATATTATGCACTAGAATTTTTGGAGACGGTCACTCCTGGCAGTAAGAAAACCATGGGACAGTTTGTAAGTCAATCACTGCAGCTGTTCTCTAGTCTGTCAATGTGGGTAGACATTTATACATCTCTCTGTAACAAAGATCTCACAGAGATGAATCTTTTGTGGTATTTGTAGCTTGAGGTTTGTCCCAAATACCAGTGCATATCGACAGTGGCTAAACGTACGGACCTGTTTAGGAGAGATGTGAACAAAGTGCTACTGACGGACTTCTTTGGCAGCGTGAGGAACGTAGAACTCCTCCCAGACTCCATTCATCTTCAGAATGCGACTCTCCATACACACAGGTAATGTCTCATTGGTGTCATCACCCATACACACAGGTAATGTCTCATTGGTGTCATCACCCATACACACAGGTAATGTCTCATTGATGTCATCACCCATACACACAGGTAATGTCTCATTGGTGTCATCACCCATACACACAGGTAATGTCTCATTGATGTCATCACCCATACACACAGGTAATGTCTCATTGGTGTCATCACCCATACACACAGGTAATGTCTCATTGGTGTCATCACCCATACACACAGGTAATGTCTCATTGGTGTCATCACCCATACACACAGGTAATGTCTCATTGGTAATGTCTCATTGGTGTCATCACCCCAGACAGATTCAATTATCAAGTTCTTTTTTATAGAGATAGATAGTTTGATTGTTCCTGTAAACGTAGAAAGCTCCTTGTGGGATAATTTTCAGTTTGACAAAACAACATGTAAATATTACCGGTAACACCATTATACCTCTACATATGAAAATATTGCCTCTGAATTTGCATTTATTGTGAATTGGAGACATTTAGAGTTATAATAAAGATAAGTGAAATTATCAACAATCACTTTTAATTGAAAATAAAATGCCTCTGTTGATTTTATCACCTAATGTATTGATGTGCATTGTGTTCCTACTGCTTATCTTATCTGATGCTTTGTTACCAGTGAAGATTCATCATATGTTAAAAGTGACAAACCTCTGAACTACGCACAACAGTTTCCCATGCCAGTGTGACCAGGAGAAAAGATTGTAGCCAATGGAAAGTTCTTAATCCATATGTTCTGATAAAACAAAACTACCAACCAATGCAAGTGTGTCCCTCAGGATTTGGAACTATGAATGTACAAGTTAAAGGATTTCACTGTTTTGTACTAAGGCCACATTGGAAAGAAGTAAAACAGTGATTTTTCACATCATTACAATAGGAAAAGATTGTTTCTATTAGAAAAGTTTTAGCTATGTAAATAGTTGAGACTTGTTTTACATGTATTTATTTTCCAAAGAAAGAATCAAAACATACATGTTTGTATTGACATTGAAATGTAGATTAATTCACTGACTGCATGTGTTTCATTGACATTTTGTTCTATGATAAAATTTGTTTATCCAATCATTTTTTACAAGGAATCATTTTTGTGGCGTGCAATTTTGTTCAGGTAAAATATATTTTAACGTGTTTGTGATACATTTAGAATTCTGCATGTATAATTTGCATAACAGTTACTGATTTCGATTTAGTCTAAAATTTGGACTGTTGTGTTTGATGTTCTGGAAGGTTTTATGTGTATTTGTTATAATTGTACAGCCACTTGCAAAAGGGAGACTATACTGGTACTGCACCAGATTCAAAGTCTGATGATTTCGGAATGCCACAGCATGGACTCATCCTGATTTGTTTGTCTTTTAACTTTTTGACCACAAAATAGAAAAC
This sequence comes from Magallana gigas, assembly GCF_963853765.1. Taxonomy (NCBI): domain Eukaryota; kingdom Metazoa; phylum Mollusca; class Bivalvia; order Ostreida; family Ostreidae; genus Magallana; species Magallana gigas. The sequence goes on along the minus strand of NC_088854.1, from coordinate 2,658,445 downwards.
AAAAAAGATTGTGACGAGCCCCAGTGGTTACAGCATAGCTGTTGTGTAGGACAATAGATGCATTCCATTATACACAGTCATTTTTGTATTCTTTATATTCACCATGATATGACTAGAAAATTACCACTCAGTGTTTGGAAATTGTATGAACAGTTATTTATTATATCATGTGCATATATAGTATTATGTGTAGTTCTATATGTAGAGTGTGTGTTTTTGATGCGTGCAATATGTGACCTTTGTTTTTTGGTTTTTACATTTTCTATTTTGATCTCTGAAGTTCAACATTAATTACAGTAGAAAATTTGAAACAACAAGGTATACATGTTTATACCTACTGTAGAGATTTCCCGGAACAAGTCTATAAGCATTTTAAGTGATTTGTAATTTACTGTCTGTGTCTTTACAGTCTTAAAAATGCCACTAAAAATTTACTAATTCCAGTAAATTTTATTTTTAGAAATTTCAAAGGACATTGTACTATGTATGCTCTGGGATATTTTAAATTGTTGAGAAAATAGTACTTTACATTTATAAAAATTTTTGTCTTCTCTGAAGATTGTAGGTACATTTACAATGTTTCTTTGAATATCCAAGATCAATATTAAATTACATGTATATAACTGTAGTTAATGGGTTTTTTTTTCAAATCATAAAAACCTGACCGTGCTGTTAGATCTCTGTGTACAACTACATTTATATGCATTTTGATTAAATTATCAAATAATCATTTGAAGTTGTGTTTGAGATTTCTGGTTCTGCTAGGCTCACTTCATATTTAAGAACAAAAGTGTGCAGGGTCTGCTTTTAAGAGATGCAATTATAAATTATTAGTGTCAAAATCTGGGGTCAGAAAAATTTAGTTTGACATGTAATCATATGACTTTGATTTAAATAAAAAAATTATTGATGAATATCATTATTTACATACATGTAACCTTTTATTAATAGGATCACAACGAATAGGGCAAATTTTTTTACATTTACATAATTATATAAATGTGTACTGCGTGGAAATATAGGTAGAATGTTTCACCCAGTATCAGGGATTAAAGAAGTAATTAATAAATTTTTCAGAACAAGAATTCATAATCTAGCAACACATGGGTTTGACAGAATCTAAGCAACAGCAAACAAGATATCTGTGACTCAATGCTCACTAGTGATACCTCCGCTCTGATGTGAATATGCAAAATAAGCAAAGTCGACATTTAACAGAAAGCTGGCATCCAATTGGTACAGAAATATATCTCACAATATGGTATGCCTAAACAAATAGTGTGTTAAAATTTCAAGCATCTGCGATAAATAGCTGCTGAGAAATCTTTAACAAAAATTGGTTTGAAAATTTTGGCTAAATATAAACAAAGTCGTTATTTCACAGGAAGTTGACGTCCGATTGATACAAAAATTTATCCCACAATATGGCATGCCTATACAAATACTGTATTAAAATTTCAAGCATCTGCGATAAATGGTTGCTGAGAAATCATTGACGGAAATTTGTTTGAAAATTTTGGCTAAAAATAAACAAAGTACTCATTAAACAGGAAGTTGACGTCCGATTAGTACAAAAATACATCCCACGATATAGCATGCCTATACAAATACTGTGTAAAAATTTCAAGCATCTGCGATAAACAGTTGCTGAGAATTCTTTGACAAAAATTTGTTTGAAAATTTTTGCTAAAAATAAACAAAGTCGTCATTTACAGGAAGTTGACGTCTGATTGGTACAAAAATATATCCCACAATATGGCATGCCTATACAAATACTGTGTAAAATTTTCATGCATCTGCGATTAACAGTTGCTGAGAATTCTTTGACAAAAATTTGTTTGAAAATTTTTGCTAAAAATAAACAAAGTCGTCATTTAACAGGAAGTTGATGTCCAATTGGTACAAAAATATATCCCACGATATGGCATACCTATACAAATATTGTGTAAAAATTTCAAGTATCTGCGATAAATAGTTGCTGAGAAATCTTTGACGAAAATTTGTTTGAAAATTTTAGTTAAAAAATAAGCAAAGTCGTCATTTAACAGGAAGTTGACGTCCGATTGGTACAAAAATATATCCCACGATATGGCATGCCTTAACCAACACTGTGTAAAAATTTCAAGCATCTGCGATAAAAAGTTGCTGAGATAAATGCGACAGAAATTTTTGTTACGGACGGACAGACGGACGGACGGGCGGACAGACAGACAGACAGACACACAAGGGTAAAACAGAATACCCCCTCTCCTTCGGAGCGAGGGTATAAAAAGTGTCAAAACCCTATGCTTAGCAATGCATTAGTGACGAATTTAGTTCGGGTTCGACATTCCGTAATCTGTTTATTCAGGCAACATGTCCTCTTTCGTTTCAAGGACTGTCTTCAGACGACTTTGTCAAATCAAGGTATTTACAATTATTTAAAGCACAAAACGGTTGTGACTTTGTTTATTGTTTGGAGGGTTCATTTAAGATTGAGTATAATTCATCAGTAGAAGAAATTTCTGTTAAAAAATCAATAAAATTTGAAAAAAATGATTTATAAGTAACAGCAGACATGTTTGCCACAATCATAATTAAGTTAACGCGAGGTCTGCACTGTTTCTTTGTACTCTTGTTTTATGTTATAGAACTAAATATTTAACATGAATAAAAGACTTAAAGGTATCGTTTATTTAAAATTTAAATAATGATTTTAATTCCCAATATTTGATCTTTTCTGTACCAAATATTTGACCATATTGATGGAAGGAATTAATCTTGTACATGTACTATTAACCCCTTCACGGTAACTGCGGTACTGCTCTTTTACAGGGCAAAATGACATAATTTGGTAAAATATGATGTAACGTCAATTGTTTCATTTACATCATCTAATTATATACCAAAGAAAATTTCGGCAAAGGATATCAATTTGCCCTGCAGGAGAGCAATATCACAGTAACCGTGAAGGGGTCTATTGGCGTGCAGTAGGTTTATATACTCTGTCCAAAGATATCCTTACACCACATTTGCTTATTATTAAATATTTATAAAAACCTAAATGTTAGGTAGCTTGTATTATTATATTACACTATTGGGATACTTAATCACAGAAATTAGTGTCTAGTGCTGTTTTAAATAATTATACAAACATGTCTCTTGGCAATATATAATTGAGAAGTTTATCGAGGCAGCCAAGCACTCGGCATGAATGAAATAAACTTGGTGAGAGTTAGTTTATTTGATTCTAAAATGTAATGAGATATTGATTCTCAAATGTAATGAGATATATATTAAATAAGCTTTCACCAGCTCTCTGGACACTCTGTCGATCATTAGTCTGTTTGCCCCTAAGTTCTGTCACTTCATTTTAGTTATGAGATCTAGATACCCAAAGAACCTGCCTATAATCTCAAAAAAACAATAGGCAGATAACAATCAGGTTCAGGAGATATTTTGGTTGGTAAATTTTAGTGAAGCCAGCCTTTAGGTACTCGACCAGTAGCTGGTATATACATGTTGTATTCCAATTCTCTAATATATAATCATAAGTAAGGCTTTGTTTATAGAGTGAAATCTTGATTTTCTTTTACAGCAGCAGGAGGCATCTTTTCTCTCTAAATGTCTGTTCCACAGAAGCATACCTGCTTTATCATCAGTAAGTTACTACAGTATCTGTGTAATGCTATGAACTGTTATCAACAATATTGTGCATCTAATATCATAGTTACACTTAGTTAAGAATTTGAAGACTTTGATGCTCATTGTTTGTTTCAAAGACCCAGGATTCGTCTGCTGATAGCTGTCAGACGGTGACACTGATCCCCGGGGATGGGGTGGGACCAGAACTTATGCACAGTGTCAAGGACGTCTTCCAAGCCGCAGGAGTTCCTGTTAAGTTTGAAGAAATTTATTTAAGGTAAAGTTGTACTATGATATGTATTATTTACTAATTTATACCAAGGTTAAAAGCATTTTGTTTTTCAATGATACTGATACAATCAGATAAATGCATTATATCCTATCCCTAATGGAGTTAAGAAAACAGATTCTCACATTTGATGAACACATTAATGCCAAATGCTAGATGATCAATGTAGTGTTTTGGCTTATCATTGTATGCGATGTGGTCTTCTTTCCTCAGTGAAACTAATCCATCCATGAGTGCAAATCTAGACACAGCTGTTAAATCGTTCAAGAAGAATGGGGTAGGACTGAAGGGCATTATCAGCACGCCCAGCCAGCTGAAGGGAGGGATCCTACAGACCCTTAATATGAAGATCAGGTAGGGTCAATTTTACACACTAAAAGAAATAAAACATCTGTAAAGAAATGGACTGTACTCTGGATCTGTTTAACAATGTACTAGATTCCATTACATAAACCTGTTACATTTTAGAACTGAAATAGACCTGTTTGCCAACGTAGTTGTCATTAAAAGTCTGCCAGGATTCAAGACAAGACACAAGAATCTGGACTTTGTGATTATCCGCGAACAGACGGAGGGGGAGTACAGTGCCCTGGAACATGAGGTACAGCTCCCTCTTGTAATTGTGCATGTACAGACATGATGTTGGGCTCTTATCAGCCAACATCTTTAATACTCAAAACTACAAGAGTGTATTTGTACAATGCTTTAAGTTTTGAAGTCAGCCTTTGGTATATGGTATAACTGAAGTGGGAAAATGTGGATCATTTCTACAAATCTTTTGAAATATTTTTAACTTTTCTATAATGCTTAATAATGGATTAACTTCATACATATTGACAGACAGTACCTGGAGTTGTTGAGAGTTTGAAAATCATCACTAGGAAAAACTCAAAGAGAATCGCCAAGTTTGCTTTTGACTATGCCATGAAGCACAACAGAAGTAAAGTGACAGCAGTTCACAAAGCCAACATCATGTAAGTAAGCCAACATCATGTAAGTAATCCAACATCACTAAGTAAGCCAACATCATTAAGTAAGCCAACATCATTAAGTAAGCCAACATCATGTAAGTAAGCCAACATCATGTAAGTAAGCCAACATCATTAAGTAAGCCAACATCATGTAAGTAAGCCAACATCATTAAGTAAGCCAACATCATTAAGTAAGCCAACATCATGTAAGTAAGCCAACATCATGTAAGTAAGCCAACATCATTAAGTAAGCCAACATCATGTAAGTAAGCCAACATCATTAAGTAAGCCAACATCATGTAAGTAAGTCAACATCATGTAAGTAAGCCAACATCATGTAAGTAAGCCAACATCATGTAAGTAAGCCAACATCATGTAAGTAAGCCAACATTATGTAAGTAAGCCAACATCATTAAGTAAGCCAACATCATTAAGTAAGCCAACATCATGTAAGTAAGCCAACATCATTAAGTAAGCCAACATCATTAAGTAAGCCAACATCATTAAGTAAGCCAACATCATGTAAGTAAGCCAACATCATTAAGTAAGCCAACATCATTAAGTAAGCCAACATCATGTAAGTAAGCCAACATCATTAAGTAAGCCAACATCATGTAAGTAAGCCAACATCATGTAAGTAAGCCAACATCAGGTAAGTAAGCCAACATTATGTAAGTAAGCCAACATCATGTAAGTAAGCCAACATCAGGTAAGTAAGCCAACATTATGTAAGTAAGCCAACATCATTAAGTAAGCCAACATCATTAAGTAAGCCAACATCATTAAGTAAGCCAACATCATGTAAGTAAGCCAACATCATGTAAGTAAGCCAACATCATGTAAGTAAGCCAACATCAGGTAAGTAAGCCAACATCATTAAGTATGCCAACATCATTAAGTAAGCCAACATCATGTAAGTAAGCCAACATCATTAAGTAAGCCAACATCATTAAGTAAGCCAACATCATGTAAGTAAGCCAACATTATTAAGTAAGCCAACATCATTAAGTAAGCCAACATCATGTAAGTAAGCCAACACCATTAAGTAAGCCAACATCATGTAAGTAAGCCAACATCATTAAGTAAGCCAACATCATTAAGTAAGCCAACACCATGTAAGTAAGCCAACATCATTAAGTAAGCCAACATCATCATTAAGTAAGCCAACATCATTAAGTAAGCCAACACCATGTAAGTAAGCCAACATCATGTAAGTCAAACTTCGCAAGTTCATGTCTAATATACTAACAGAATGATGTCATATCGATCATTTTTTTGTCGTAGCTTTATTTTAAAATTCATTTGTTCTTAGAATATGAACATATTGTTTTCTATCATTTGTCCTATGAATAATAACATGATTAAAGTTTAATATTATAGAATACTGGTATACATGTTTATTATAGAATACTGGTATACATGTATTTAGTGTTAGATGGAGTGATAATACTGCAATATTATATTAATATTTTTAATTCAGTTGACAGATTCCAAGTAATGTGTGTGTAAAAATATATATTTGTGTGTTCACTGTAGCATATTTATTCATTTACTGCTTTTGTACACAGGAAGTTGGGAGATGGCTTGTTCATCAAATGCTGTGAGGAAGTGGCACAGTTTTATCCCAAGATCAAGTTTGACACAATGATTATTGACAACTGTTGTATGCAGGTACCATATAATCGTGTACAGCATACATGTATGCCTAATTGTATCTGTACATTTTGTTTACAATGACCAAATTTTTAACAGTAAAGGAGATACTGTACTAAAGAAGGAAAAAAGGAATAAATGATGTGTTTTAAATCATTCTGAATCAAAGACTAATACAATGTCTCCAGGTACATTTTTTTTTTACACTTTTTACTCATTGTCTTTGTAGCTTGTTTCTAATCCCCATCAGTTTGATGTCATGGTGATGCCAAATCTCTATGGAAACATTGTTGACAACCTTGCAGCCGGTTTAGTGGGTGGGGCAGGGGTAGTCCCAGGGGAGAGCTACAGCTCAGATGTAGCAGTGTTTGAACAGGTACAGTATGTTCTCAGTCAGAAAGAGGAGAGAGCGCTTAGTTAAATGGATTTCTGTTGTTCTAATTTAGGTGAGATTCAGTTCAGCTAAGTCTTGCCTAGATTTTCTACTGTGCATACAATTTTGTAATCTTTTTTTTGTGTATTTCTGTTAGGGTGCAAGACATGCCTTTGCTGAAGCCATAGGAAAGAACATAGCTAACCCCACAGCGACTTTACTGTCGGCCTGCAACATGTTGAAGCACATCCACCTGGATTACCACGCCAAGCTGATCGAGGACTCTGTACACAGGGTCATAAAGACCCAGAAGGTTGGTCTACACAGTAAACACAGTAAAACCTGTCTAGTATCTGATGGTGTTTCCATAGTCATAGCAAGAAATGGGGTTAAATAAGTTCTGATGAATTTAACACTTTTACTGAAATTGAAAACAGTCTTGTAAAAGAATAATCCATGATTGTTTTTGTGTTTCAGGTGAAGACCAGGGACATGGGAGGCTATGCTTACACCTCAGACTTCACACACGCTGTCATAGACAACTTACAACACTAGGTCCGAGCGAGCCCTCTATCTATTTATTACTGTGTTCCTGGCTGTCATTGTTGTTTTACTTTGTTCTAGGATATTGTTATTTGTTGTTGAGTCCCTTCCTATACTCCTGCTGTTCTTAATATGTTTTTTCAAAGGCAGTTTATCTCTTATAATGAACATAAGCAATTCAGAAAATGAATTGCTTGTAAAAGATAAACACAATATTTTATGTCATCATTGACTTTGAAAATAAATGGAATCTCAAATAACTTTTGTTTTATGTTTATCTTTTTAAGGCTCTCCCTGCATGTGATCTCAATTCATTATGATGATCACTTGTCTTGTTTTATTAAAACATTTTACTTTGTTTGAATTGACTTTACCTTATAAAATTCTTTTTCATTATAATTCTGGTTTAGCTACAAATTTCATCTTTTTACAATGTTTATCATGGCTTTAAACTTGAGCTTTGAACATCAATTTTAGACCTGGTATTGAGTTTCAATAAGATAAAAGCCCCAGAAATCCCATTCCAATCATTAACATTTGAAGTCATATACATGCTAAATCAAAATAATTCTCAAAAAAGTTTTTTTCATTTTTTCATTTTATTTTAAATTGTGTAAGAATTGAGACATTAATAATGATTAAACAAAAACACAACAGAAGGAATAATCACAACACATAATATCACAGAGAGCTGAAACATGATGGCAGAGTGTTCAAAGATGGAGGTAACTCGCACACCTCAGCACGATGTCACAACCTTCAGATGGAGAAAAGTAGACTCGTTATCAAAAATACAAAACAAACAGTAGTTAAATCAATGATCGACTCAAAAAGCTATGATTTTCATATCTTTGCAAGACAAAACAGAAAATTTTCACAGGATGAAAGCAGTTCAATACAAACTTGGAATTGTTGGCTGTAAGTAATGCTGTTACATTTATTGTTGTACAAACAGACCCCATTCAGCATTCTATAACACATACATCTGACTGCAGCAACTAAATGGTCCACATAACACTGAGCAAACCAGCTCATTAAATGCTGAACATTGGAGACTTTGGCACTGGATTGGGTACAAAAACTGTCACATTGGCTGTCTACTGATTGAATTCTGGCATCCAACTATATAGTAGGACTGCAATTATTTCAAACTGTCTGTCAGAAAAGATATGACAATAGAGTTTTTTTTTAAATCTCAGTAAGCTGTTAATGAATAAATAACATAAATGTACACACATGCTGACATGTTAGGGTATATTTGTAGGCTAGTTCTAGTATAACGGTCATATAAAAATACACAAATAAAAAACAGCCAGTAATTCCTCCTACTACTCGGTATTACATGGCTCGCTCTTTGTAAGAATCACTTTGTATACGGTATGTGGGTTTGGGGCTACATTATAAACAAATACATGCATAACAGTGCTCTAATCTAGAGGTACATCATATTTAGATAATTAAATTGACAGTAAAATTCATTTATAAAATAAATTATTCCTGAGTAAATAAGTTAACATATGGTTGTTGTTGCTTGAAATACTTCTTGTATGCACATACAAAAACATTAAATTTTCTTGTAAGATGTTTTATCATTAATGACAAAGACAAACAGGGAGACACGAGAAAATCCTACAGCACAGTGTACAGTGAGCAAGGGGGCAGCTCGATCTGCTAAACAATAAAGAATTTTATGAAATTTTTTAAATGTCCCTGTTTCACATACATCAATAGCATTTCATACATGATACCTACATTCATTCATTAAAAGTTGATGTTAAATTTAGTTAGTTACTGGTAAGTAAGATAGGAGACAGTTCATGCCCAAGATTAACAAACTAACGCAAAGCGTTATCAGAAAATGGTTACGTGACGAGGGTTGGGTGTTTTCCAAGGCGACCCTGAGACACTATCACGTTGGCCTCGAAATGACTGGCCCCAGCTGCTGGGGTGGTTGGGAGAGACTGGGCCGTGGGGGGAGGTAAGTTCCGTGTGTTGGGGGTAGCCGGGGCTGGATTGACCGTCTGTGGGAGAGGGTAGAAGGCCTGCACCGTTTCTCTTCTGGCCTTCTGCTGAGCCACTCTCTGTTTCGCCTCCATCAGCCGATCATTGGCCTCCTGCAGCATTCTGGCATCCAGAGCATTCTTAGCCATGGCAGACTCAGTCTGTCTCATCAACTGTCGATGCTCCAAGTATTTCTTTACCACATCTTGCTGCTCAACCTTTGTTGACCTATGACCCATCACAACCTCTGACTTCTGATTGAACATGTCCTCTTGTTTGGCTTGTTTGTCATGGCGCATCAGTGCATTGGACACTGAAGTATGCTGATTACTGAACTCGGTGATGAATGTGAAATCAGCTTTTACTGAGCGAGTCATATCTGAAGATTTGGCCTTGAAATCCTGCCTTCTGTCCAGATAACTCAGTCTCTTCATCTCTCTCTGCTCCAGAGCATCCAACATCCTAGCTTTCTCTTGATCCCTCTTCTTCAAAGCCTGGTTTCTCTTCTCATCCTGAAACAGGCGGATCCTCTCCTTTGCTCGATCTCTTTCATCCCTCAGGTTTAAAATGTGTTCCATCTTGGCAGCAGCTTGCTCAGCCTTCTCTCTGTCCTTGTAAGCTTGATGAACTGCCAATAAACTGGATATACCCATAGTTCCGTGCACTCTAGAAAATATCCGCTGATCCGTTGTGACTGCTTTACGAGGAGTTACTTTTGGCTTTGGAGCATCTCTGGCGCGGATATGAATGACATCCTCTGCATCTCTGATCAGCCTACCTGCTTCTTGTTTCTCTAGGATCATTTCAGTTGTTGCATCAATAAATGAGATTTCTGGCTTCATTCCCCTCAAGCGATACTCTGTGATCGGGATCTCCTCACCAGGGACCTCTGCAGCCACGTCTTCAATCTTCTCCGACTCCACCACAGGACCAAAGAACTGCTTCACACTCTTCACTATTCTTCGCTGTGGTTCCTTCTTTTTTCTCCTCCTGCTGCGTCGTGTCTCTAGCCTGGCTGATCCTATCTTATCATATGAGGAGTCAGGTAATATTGTCTCTATGGCTATGGCTTCATCATACAAAGTAGAGAATGTACCACTCTGAAGTTTGGCAAGATTGATCAGAAGATTCTTTCTCTTTTTTGGAACATCTGCATCCTGTGGTACAGGCGTCAGTGCATCATTTGGGGACATGGGCGGCTGGAACAGGAGTGTAAACAAACTTATAATGGGTACTCTGAGTACAGAAAAACACAGTTATAGCGAGCATGCTTATAATGAATTGATGCTGACAGCGAAGTGATTTACATTCCCCATGACTTAATTACATGTTGTTTACCATAATTGAAATATATAACGAATTACTCTCATAGCTTAGGAAAATCTTCGTTCCCTGGCACTTTGTTATAAGCGTGTTTTACTGTAATTGGTATAAATATGACTTCATCTTATGACATTACCATAAAAAAGGAATACTGTTCATGCATTTAAATAATTCCACTTCCTCCTAAAATAAAATCATATAAGTTACCTCTCTAATGAATGAATTTGTGGTGGTCAAGCTTTCACTAGGGGCTGATGACTCGGGCCTGGTCCTTGGGAACAGATCCAGTTCCAGATTGGTGTAACTGGAGTCCTGAAGGATGGCATGGGACAGATCCGGGGAGGAGCTTGGGGGAGGGGGAATGTGGGACTCTTGGTTGATGTTGGGAAGTTGAAGCCCTGATGCTGTCTTTGGCTTTTTGATAGTATGTCCAAGTCTAAATACACATGAAAAGGAAATCTGTGTCAGATACAGTTTAATGCATGCCTTAATAGTTTTTTGTACATAAACTTACTTTGAACTCAGATTGGTGTTTACAACTACAGCAATCAAGATACTTGTAAATAAAATATTTTTGTCTATCAAGGATTAAGGTGAGAGAAGAGACAGATTAAATGTTAGTCATACACTTCTGTACCATATAAAGATAAGCACCTTATTAAATTTTACTGTGTAAATTCACTTTTTCACAGGTCTGAATCCCAAGGCCAATAAAATGGGCTTTTATCAAAATAGTAATAAAAAATCGAATAAGTCAGATGGGGAAAAGCAGAGTAATTAGTTGCACCTTTTACGGGTCAGAAATCCGCGGATAAATCTCTGGATGATGAGGACAGGAGAGTGATGTGCCTGGATGTCATTGATAGTTGCGATCACCAACATAAAGACATGTCTCTCCTCTTCATATGTTGTGTTCTACAATACAAGAGGAGTCAAAGGGAGATAACTCTAAACTAATCTTATGAATTAAAAGTTCTGGTTTTCACTGTGTTTGTTCAGTACATCTACAAAATTATATGAAAGGTGTCAATAGAGTTTAACCATTTTACAAAGCATACATTGACATATTTAATGAGGATGTTGACTACAACTAACCTCTGGAGTGGGAGGACACAGATTAATTCGAAAAGCTGGGTTCAGTGTCCCAAACTGTCCCCCAAACACAGCATCTTCTATAATCTCTTCATCAGAAACCACATAATGATCCAAGGCCTTCAGTGTCCAAATGCTGTTGGCCACATGGTGTCTGTAGTTTTTCTTGAGGCTGAGAGGAGTGTCATACAGAGTGAGGGCAATCAGATTTGGGCATGTGGCAAGACTCTGTAGGGTCTCATACTTCCCCAGGGGATTGTCATGGAGAAACAGCATCTCAAGCTTTCTCATTCCAGACCAAAAAGGGATCCCTGGAATTTCTGATAACTAGAAAACAAAAGTGTTTCATGTTATGCTTCATTTTAAACAGTTTTATAAATTAAAAAATGCATTAAAAGATTAAACACAGTCATGAAATTTAGTAGTAGTTAAAATGAAAACTAAGTTATTTGAACATCTGACATGTAGTTATGCATGTATAAATTGAATAAAGTCTATTAAGTTTAAAGCAATAAAATATAATTCTTTTCAAGAGAGTGTCTGCAAATGTTATTTAGGCCTAGTAAAAATACTTTAAATTAAAATAATACCTGATTACTGTGGACATCCAGTTTCACCAGATGATGACATGACATTAGCCCATCAATCTTTGTCAAAAAGTTGTTGTTTATGATGCATATTCTGAGATATAGGCAGCTTGAGATTTCGCCCACTTTTCTCAGGTGAACACCACACAACTTGATGAGCTTCAAGTGACTGACATCTTTGTATTTATAATCATTCCTCTTCTTTGATTCCTCTATCAGATACTCCTGAGTGGGAACTCGAAAATACCCCCTCTCCTCAGCTTGTCTGATAGCTTGCTCTTCTCTCTGCTTGTAGTACTTATTGAGCAATAAATTGGTTGGTTCTTTAACATTTTCATGGAGTTTTCCAAACTTTGACCAATCAGGAATGCTGACCATATTGCTCCTGTACTGTTATACTCTCTTCATAAAAATATTGCAAACAGATCAGAGTCTGATGACATTATGTCTTTTCTCTACAAAGTTCAAATATGTACATATTAATAGATGCATGGCCGCATAGAATATTAATGTTAGCTGCAGCAAATTAAAAGGTCTCTATGAGAGAGAGAGAGAGAGAGAGAGAGAGAGAGAGAGAGAGAGAGAGAGAGAAGGAAGGAAGGAAGATTTGATTGGGAGAAAAAATATAGATCTAGAGGTCTTTTGAGTCACCTTGATTTTAGGCAACATGCATTTGTTGTTTAGACAAATTTCGAGCAAAAATAAGAGTAAAGTATTTATGCTATCTGATATTATAATGCGAAATTTCAGCAATAAACTTTAACAAATCATTATGGCATCTCAACGCAACGTTAAAAGTGACATCGTCAAAACAGTCAATTATGCCTCATTGACGGATTTATGAATTCAATGTTTACATATATCTTTATTTATTTAGAGACGGAAATCAACAAAAAAACAATCTTCGTACCACAAATCCATAATTTTTGTCATTTCACTTTCCTTTCCCCTGTCCGCCATTTGTAAACGTTTCCCACAACAACGGAAATCCTCCATTCGAAGTGCCTCTAATTTTATGCTCATTACGCAATGATAACTTCCGTTGCATGTTACAGTTCGTAAGAAAAATGTCAGCCCCCATTAGTAGTGGCAGAATTCTTTGTCATATTTCGGAGATTCGGTTAGATAGAATTCTTGTCAATGGCCAGTCATTCAGGTAGACCCTTTACTTTAAAAGTAATCATTATTGTTACATAATGCATGTCTTATTTCTTTGGTTTTATTTTATCAACGAGGAAATTCGAACGCCATTATAAAATGTGTTGGTTTTCTCCTTACATTAAATATCGTAAATTTTAAAAATTCTGAGAAAATATATACAGTATTTAAAAGTTGATCACACAGTCAATGCACTATATTCCACACATTTGTTATGGATATCATTGAACACTTAATTTTGGTTATATATTTCAGGGACGTATATACTAATATGTTATATATGTCTCTGTAAATTTTGATTTCACTTACAAATTGATCTGTAGACAACTCCAGCTATTACATTCAATGAAGGTCTGTACACCAAAATGCTACTTTAACAAATCAAAGTTTTGATGTCAATTCTATATTAACCTTGTCTTATCAGTAATAATATGATGATTTTAAAATATTAAATTGAAGAAAATTAACAATTATGAGTACATGTACATGTATTATAATAATATTTGCAATCAAAGTTAATGATATATGAAAAAAAAACTACATTCTACTCCTGTCAATTAACCAAAACAAGAGTCACAATTTTTACCTAATTTTTAAATTTTTTCTTGGGTTGCTAATAACCTTAATTGCTTTTTATTTAATAAGATGGAAAGAAGATCTAGAGAATCCAGGAATTTGGACTGGTGTTTTATTTGACAAAATATTGAAATTGTGGCAATCAGAAACTACCATATCTTATCAAATATTTGGGAACACAAAACAGGAATCGGGAGTTGAAGTTACAGCAACTGATAGTTCCAAGAAGATAGAAGTGGCTACATGCTTGAAGGAACCAAATATTGTTCCCACAGACAGCGTAATCAAACAATCTGTTAAAGGAGAGGAGAAACATTGTGAAAACAGTTATGAAGATTTAATCAAAGACTACTTTCAGCTGAACATAAAGGTAGGGAATCTTTATCAAAAGTGGTCCGATGTGGATTCAAACTTTCAGAGTATATCTTCAAAGTTTGGAGGAATACGCATTCTACGCCAGGATCCTGTGGAGAATTTATTCTCGTTCATCTGTTCGTCCAATAACCACATCTCCAGAATCTCCTCTATGGTAGAAAAGCTCTGCGAGAACTATGGCAGAGAAGTGGGCAAGTTCAATGGAAAGACTTACTTTAGTTTTCCCACCATCTTTGAATTGTCGGAGGATGGAGTAGAGAGTGAGTTACGGAACCTAGGATTTGGATACAGGTAGAGATAGATGTCTGTTTATCATGTATAGAATTGCATGAGTCCTATTACACTTGTGATTTAGTCATACAGTAAGAGTGTGTAACTATACATTCATAATGTCTTCAACTTTTTACAGAGCCAAATACATTAACAAGAGTGCACAGCAAATTTTGGAAAAAGGAGGGGAAACTTGGTTAAGAGCTTTAAGAGAAATTCCATATGCAGAGGCAAAGAAAGAGTTACTGGCCCTGAATGGAGTGGGAGCAAAGGTACTTCACCTACAAACATTGTTATACTTTCATGTTAAATAATGAAATCTGATTGGTTTAGACACAGTTGTTAATCCGTTCTGTTACCCTCAGCATTAGAAACACACTTGGCAATGATTAACACAATGAATCATTGAATTGATACATGTGCGTAAATTATGTGCATATGTTTCACAGTAGAATTCACGTCATTTCTATATAAAAGCAGTAAAATTGTCTCTAAAATTAAGACATTCAGTATAATAAAATAAATAGTGCCTGTTTGGGAGGGTAACCGTTGAAATTGACACCCTGAGAAAACCATTGTCAACCAACGCAAATGCACTATTTATATACTGTAGAGTCTGTGAAGAGGCAAGGAATGAACTTTTCTAAAGCTTTATAGATAGTAATTGTGCCAGAAGCTTTTGAAAATTTAGTATGATGTTATGCATGCTGTGATTTTGTAGGTTGCTGACTGTGTCTGTCTGATGTCTCTAGACAAGACAGATGCTCTCCCAGTAGACACCCATGTCTGGCAGATTGCTGCACGTGGATACATGCCAAGTCTGTCCAAATGCAAATCTCTGACTGATAAACTGTATAATGAAATAGGTAATGTGGAATAATTCTCTCTGACTGACAAACTGTAAAATGAAATAGGTAGCATAGACTAGTTACTGCATTAGCTAACATCTGAATAAATCATGCAAGGATTGATTGATTCTGTTCTTAGGAAGAGTAATGACTGTTCATATAATGAAACAGATGTTGAACAAAAAAAAGAATTAAGTATAGTGTGTTTATATTGTAGGTGACCATTTTAGAACTCTGTGGGGACCTTATGCAGGCTGGGCCCAGGCCGTATGTAAACCTCAAAGCAGTCCAAATTTTAAAATCAAGTTTCATGAACTAAAAGAAATAGTAAAAATGTTTCAGGATGCCTGTTTTTATGTTTACAGGTGCTTTTTACAGCAGATTTGAGGCAATTTAAAGAAAAGGACAAAATTCCATCATCTAAAGTATGGTGATTCATAATGATACATCATAAAAGGGTGTCAAGTTTGGTCAGTCAGGTATCACATCAGGGCTGCGTTCAAAATTGTAGCAGCTAGTCTAGCCGCTAGGTCGTAGATATCTAGGTCTATTGAACAGACCGCTTGGTTAGCCACTGGGTCTCTGATTTGAAGTTGGAAATATTCAAGTAAAGACTAATTACATCAACACAATTTGTTAATTTCAAGCAGAAATATACTAGTACAAGTTAAAAATGTAAATAGGATTAATAAAATATCACTAAATAAAATGAATTTCATGTTTGTTACAAAGTGGTAACTA
The DNA here is from genome assembly GCF_963853765.1 of Magallana gigas. Taxonomy (NCBI): domain Eukaryota; kingdom Metazoa; phylum Mollusca; class Bivalvia; order Ostreida; family Ostreidae; genus Magallana; species Magallana gigas. The sequence continues at coordinate 2,642,021 of NC_088854.1, read as the reverse complement.
AAGTAGCCATCTTGAATTTAATGCTTAGCCTGAAAAATAAAGGTTATGTATATCTATTGTCTAGGCTAGCTTGTCGTTCAACAGTGTAACTGCTACATAGCCATCTGTAGCAGCTACAATCTTGAATGGACCCCAGATCTGAATCTAGGTCTTGTGATAACTCAAGTGTAGATTGTTATTTTTCATTTATTACCCATTCATATTGCACAAAGAAAGCCTCTAGAACACTCTCTCCTATAGTTAGTTACTCTATTCATTATCTTTTGAAAGAACCCATACAACACAACGTGAAGGTGTCATATACCACATTACTTTAAGTAATGAATTTTCCATTTTAAATCAGCCAGTACCGGAATTGCATACTTCCAGATTTACTTTTTTGCATACTGCATCATCAAAAAGTGGTGTATAGAGCCACCTTAAAAAGAAGTATTTTTTTTTGCTGTACATTTTGGTTTCTCTATTCCTGTTACAACATACCGCACTATGGCAGCGTAATAAGTTCAAACGAAAGAAATACTGTTGGAAAAAATATATAGAAAATATCTTACCTACAAAAAATCTCCAAAAATTGCAAATATTTACTAGATATATCTCACTTTCTTGAAGTCATACTCGAGTAATCACATGACCTAGATTAAGACCTAAGGCCTGTTCAACAGAGCGAGCGCTCGTGAGCGCTCGCCAAAATTCCCTATACCCGCAACACAAATTTTGGCGAGCGATCGCAAGCACTCGCTCTGTTGAACTCGCCTCTGATGCGACACCTGGCAGACCAAATTGTATACCCTTCTCAGCAATCCTGCAAGCTATTTAAAATTTTACTGGTGTTCTGTAATTTGTTGTAAATACAGAACAGATATAACTCTACAGTGCTGTTGATGAATGATTGATGTTGAAACAAATTTGACAAATAAGCAGAAATCTACATTTATAAATAGTAGGTTATTCATTATATTCAGAGCAAAACAGATAAATCTAGTGGTGGCTCAAAGAGCCCAGCAAAGAAGAGAAAAATGGCAGCAGAGTCGGAGGCTGGTGCAAACAAAGCAGAAAATCAGAAGAAAATGGCAACAGCATCACAGAGAAAACAGAAAAGAAAATCATGATGTGTCAGTAAAAAGAGAGATACAGAACTAGTGCAAACAACAGATAACCAAAAAGTGGCTGCAGTGTCCAGAGAAAACTAAAGGAGAAAGTGTGATGATAAGTAGCGAGGTCTCTGTGACATTTGCTCTTCAGGCAGCAACAGTTTGAGAAAACCGTGTACCATGAGTTCTCTGTCCTAACACCTCAAATGTTATCTTTTTTAATCATATCCTGTGTATCTTTCTCATTATTGAAATCTTGCTCAGATCAAACAAAACGAATGTTTGTAGGTAAGGGTTTCATGCACGGTTCAAGAAATTTTTTCTGCGGGGGGTGGGGGTTGGGGCTGGGGACGTCCAAGGCATATTTTTTAGTAATTTTACTATGTAAATTTTAAAAAATTGGATTTTCCAGGGGATGGGAGGTCTGGACCGCCCCCCTTTCCTCTATAGATCTGCAACACAGGTTTGTAATGAGCTAGAATTATAGCTCTATGCTAATATCTAAGTCATAGGTTAAGGTGAAAGTAAAGTTCTCTGAAATGCTTTTCATCCTATTGCCCATTATAAAAGTGGGGCTCTTTGAGATGGTGACCATCTCAATGATGTCTAGTCCACACAGCTGATATACCCTGGCAGATGAGAGACTGGGATCATTATATAACATGTTGTCGAGATCCACTTGTTCCAAGTCAATTTTTTGTGAAATTATTTTGACAAATAGTATAAATATCTGTTATAAGTACATGCATGTTTACCAAAAATGGAATAAAATATTAATCAATGCATACAATTTTTTTAAATGTATATATACACAATTTTAAGACCAATATGTGTTATTAAACTGAAATTCTTTCAGCAATACACAGGCAATAATTTTTAATGAGAACTTGTGTCAACACCAGATCTGGTAGGCCATGATTCAGTTGATCCATCGTCACTGTTGAAGATTAATAATCAGGTCCTGTTCTTTTTCTCAGAGAAAAATCATAAGAAATGGGGCATTATACCCTTGGCTATTAAAAATGAATTCAGTCTCTGTTTCAAAGAAATCTTAAAACTTAATTTTGATTCATCAAAACTGGTTCTGTCAGAGAGTGGCTTTGCTGACAATCCTGAGTAAATTCACTTCTGTACTCCGTTTTATTAGATTGTCATTGTATGTGATGGAAAACTCAATTATATTGATTGTCAAGAGAAAAAAATAATTATTTCTTTGAGGCAGGTATTTAGGATAAATTCAATTCAAGATGAACTTAAGAAAAATAATTATTTCTTTGAGGCAGGTATTTAGGATAAATTCAATTCAAGATGAACTTAAGAAAAGTTATGGTCTCCAGCCATGGTTTCAACTTCACACATAGTTCTCAAAGGATAGTACATGATGGCTGTGATTGTAATGATGCAGAACATGATACTTTCAACTCAGGGTTAGGGTTTCATTGCAGGAATATTAAAAACCTAATATCATCAGTAAATTTATGAACAGGAACTGAATAGGATTGAGAAACAAATCAATAAAAAAGAAATAATATTGTTTTCACATTGGACTCAAATTTACATCATGTGAGAAATACATGTACCAGTATCAGCTTTGACAGTACTTGAATAAAATTAGTTCAACGCTACATGGATATATGCCCTTTCCTGGATTGCAGAGAGTGATACATTTTGACCTGATCAATGATCAATAACTAAGACACTTTTTTTTCTATATTTTATTCACACCATTGAGACATACACAAGCACACATACTTTAATTAGCTCACACGAACACACATTCGTATCACATGCCATCATTTATGTAATCTTGTCCACACATTCGTATCACATGCCATCATTTATGTAATCTTGTCCCTTTGATTTTTCAAAATCTGTGCCACTTTTCTTGCAATATCCTTGTAGATGAGGGACTGCAATAACATTTTAAGAAAAATTAATGAGATTGAAAATGATTCATTTATAATTAGAATAAATGCATGAATTTCCAAGTGTTCCAAACAATCTACATGTGAATAGGGCACATGTATCATATATACTATTACATGTACTTATTAGGGTTGTTATTGACTGACTACAGAAATATATATCGGGTTGATGAATCTCAGAGGTGGCAAAGCAAAGCTGAGCCATCTATGAAATTCATCAACCTGATATATTTCTTTAGTCAGTCAGTAACAAACTAAATAAGTGTTAAGTTTTTCTTAGGACTATCAAGTGAGACATTTATTTCATAAGCGATTTTAAAAATTCATGTAAAAGTGGCCTCACATCTTGTCCAATTTAACACAGTTGAACTCTTTAATATTCTCATTATCACCATTCAAATGGTCTTTGAAAATCTTTTTGGCACCCTTGTTCACTTACAATGTTTTGGTGCTATTTAATTATAAACATTTTCTCCCTTTCCTCTGCAGAGATTTGAGTGAATCTTAACGCTACCATTTTATTCCGCTCCAGACACAACAATGTGACGTCAGTTCAAAAGGCAACTACTCTAATGCAAAGTAATTTCAAAGGGCAACCACTTCAAACATTTTAACCACATACAGAATGCAATTTTTGTATTAAATAATATGTAATGTCAAGATGAGTAGGTGAAGCGTCGGCTGTATTGCCAAATATCATTTCTCACCAGATGGACATAGAGATATATCCAGCAGTCAAGTGCCATGTTTATACCAATGAAAGTGTGCATTTCAGTCCAAAGGAAAACAAAGAGGAATATCCTTTGGATGACAAGAACTTTATTAATATTAATACTCTTAACCTCACCTCTGGACAGTTAGGGTCTGTCACTAGTATAGGTTTCCCTGAGTCACACCCCTCTCTGATGTGTTTGTTCAAAGGAATGTCTCCTGTTACGTAATAAAAAATAAATGGATCATCTACATCAGAAAAGCTCAATCACAGGTTACAGACAGCTCTATTGATAAAACCCTGAGTAATACTGTACACGTAAATTCTGGAGACCAATACTTGTCAATTTGTCAAAAATTAAATTGAAGGAAGTGTTGAATCTAGTAATGGTACATTTATAAAGAAATGTACTGTATAATACAATAAAATGTAGAATTATTTCTTGCTAAGAAAAGTATTGATCTGTGATCAGAAAATGCTTATCGGTAAATGATGTACATATACAGATTATTTACTGCTTCAACAATAAATTGCTGTTACCAAGGATATCCAGATTCATGGCTGTGGCGATCTTATCAATGCCGTCCTTCCCGAATATATGTTCGTGGTGACCACACTTGGGACAGACATACACACTCATGTTTTGGACGAGGCCCAGCACAGGGACCTCTACCTTACGGAACATCTCTGCCCCCTTCCTGGCATCTAACAGAGCAATGTCTTGTGGGGTGGACACGATCACTGCACCTAAGAAAATAATCTTAGGTTTGAAAATGACTCTATGTGATGCATGTATACATTTATATGCATTTACAGGAGTGAAATTGGGTTTTCCACAAATATCAAGAAAAGTAGGAAAGTGATTTTAGTAATATTTTCAGGATAATGTTTATTCAAATAGATCTCCAAAATATCAAATATTGATTGGCATTGCATTGGTCTTTACATGCCTTGTTTAGATGTCCCTATTTGTGGGTCTGTGCTAGATTTAAGAGCTGTTGATAGTCGTCTTACCATTTACGGGGATGTTCTGTGAGATGGAGAGCTGGGTGTCTCCCGTCCCTGGGGGCATGTCCACCACCAGGTAATCCAACGGACCCCAAGCCACCTTTATGGTAAATGGAATGTACTTATACAAGATAGATATCAAGAAATATATAGATTTTCTGGTTAAAGGTATGGCTATTAGTATTTTTTTGCCATGTACAAGAAACTGAATTTTCACCACCTGGAACATAATGTATTGTACATGTACAAGAATGTTTCAGTATAGCTGTATTTTTCTGCTTCTTGGTAGTACATGGTACTTACTTGTCTTAGTAACTTTTGTATGGCAGACATGACCATCATTCCCCGCCAGACAATCGGGGCATTCTCCTCCACAAGGAACCCCATAGACATGCTATTCATTGGAAAATTGTATTACGGTATTATACTCAGAGAAATGTCTAGCAGAAAATCACATAGATATGAATGATTGAGCTAAAAGTCTAATGATGTATTAAGAGATACCTACCATTTCAGTCCATAATTTTGTAGTGGTATCATTAGATTTTCTGCAAAGTAGAGATAGCAGAAAATAAAGTTTGTTTCTAAGATACTTCTGCATGCACTTTAAAATATTTCATAATGATCCTTTATACAATAGTAACTGTAAGCAGGTTCCCCTAAATTTTCACACGCACGCACATGCACGCCTGTGCGTGCGTGTGTGTGAATAGGTACATTCTGAATTGCACAAAATCAAACCTATGCTATCTTGTTGAAAAAATTAAATAAAAATTTAGACACGCTAAATATAATAAGTTAACTGAATTTTCAATTTAACATTATCGGGTAGTAAGATTGAAAGACGTACATGCACACTAGTAGTGAACTAACAAAACCAGTGAACACCCTCAGTATGTACATAGTACACCTACGCTTGTTTAACTCCGGTTCTTCATTGACGTTCATCATGGTTGGAAGCGAGGGACCATATACATCAGCATCTAGTAAACCTACTCTCTTTGACTGAAAACATATATATATGTCACATGCTATAATGCTAAAGAAACAGATTATAAGTTTGACAATATAGAGGCACAGATCTCACTTAAAGAACACAAGTACCTCATCATTTGCAGCTAATCCCAGGGCAAGATTCACTGAAAAATACATATCTGTAAATCAACTTTTATTAGCAACAACATTATTTCATTATCTACTTAATATGATAAACTGCATGGTTTGCAACAACTTATTTCTATGAGCAAGCCTTATTCAGACTGGTGTTGTAATAACAATCATACGATAAGATTTGCGGTGAGAAATATTCCCTGCAATCGCAACAACAAGGCTCTAACAAACCTTGCAGGAATTTCTTAGACACCAGGGAGTATAAAACATGGACACCAGAGAGTACAACACATGGTCACCAGGGAGTACAACAAATAGATATCAGGGAGTACAACACATGGACATCAGGGAGTACAACACATGGTCACCAGGGAGTACAACACATGGACATCATGGAGTACAACACATGGTCACCAGGGAGTACAACACATGGACATCAGGGAGTACAACACAAGGACACCAGGGATTACTACACATAGACATCAGGGAGTACAACACATGGACACCAGGGAGTACAACACATGATCACCTGGGAGTACAACACATGGACATCAGGGAGTACAACACATGAACATCAGGGAGTACAACACATGGACATCAGGGAGTACAACACATGGACACCAGGGATTACAACACATAGATATCAGGGAGTACAACACATGGACATCAGGGAGTACAACACATGGACACCAGGGAGTACAACACGTGGACATCAGGGAGTACAACACATGGACATCAGGGAGTACAACACATAGATATCAGGGAGTACAACACATGGTCACCAGGGAGTACAACACATGGACATCAGGGAGTACAACACATGGACACCAGGGATTACTACACATGGTCACCTGGGAGTACAACACATGGTCACCTGGGAGTACAACACATGGACATCAGGGAGTACAACACATGAACATCAGGGAGTACAACACAGGGACATCAGGGAGTACAACACATAGACATCAGGGAGTACAACACATGAACATCAGGGAGTACAACACATGGACACCAGGGAGTACAACACGTGGACATCAGGGAGTACAACACATGGACATCAGGGAGTACAACACATAGATATCAGGGAGTACAACACATGGTCACCAGGGAGTACAACACATGGACATCAGGGAGTACAACACATGGACATCAGGGAGTACAACACATGGACATCAGGGAGTACAACACATGGACACCAGGGAGTACAACACATGGACATCAGGGAGTACAAAACATCAACATCAGGGATTACAACACATGGACACCAGGGAGTACAACACATGTACACTGAGTACGTACAACATGTGGACACCAAGGAATACACACATGGACACCAGCAAGTACAACACATGGACATCAGGGAGTATATTAGGTTAACAGCAGGCGTCTAGATTTCTCAGCATGCATGTTTAAGTATGATCGTATGTATTTTACATATACATATCACTGAACGGAGCTTTTGAAAACAACTGACTAAAGTGTGAGTACCTGCTGTTGTGGACTTCCCTACCCCACCTTTGCCTGATGCAACAACAATGACTTTCTCAACTCCTGCAATTGGTAGTTTTTTCGGCAACCCTCTCGCCATATGTTGTTGTTGCTGTCCGCTAACATATCTCGGGAAACTCTGAAATGATGTTTACTGTCGCTTTTAAAGATTTATTTTGTTGCAACGATTGCGATGATCGTTGCGATGAATAGAAAATTATGAAATGTTCTGTAAAAGAAAAATCCATTTATTCTAAGAGTGTCTACAATTTTACACACTACAACTTACAAGTTTGTATGCATCAGAAAATATCCTCTCGCCAAAATTCAGAAACGTTTTCCTGACTTTCATTTTCTGTTCAACAAGATAGATTGTTCCTAGTTTATTCGAATTCATCTCTCACAAAATTCATTCTATATATTTAAATATAATACAAACGTAGTTAAACAAGATTTCTATATCTTGCAAAAGTTGTTGAATTTTAGCAAAAATGTTCATGAAATGTTATTTTTTGAACAAAAATAGAAAGCAACACATGTTCAGGTTATCTAAAATTTGAAGACCGGATATAATATTATTTAAAATGAAAGTCGCATGGATGACATGTAAACAAATAGAGAAACACACCAAATTTAGGAAAATATGAAATTTGATTGTAAAACGCTGATGGAAAGTTAGTGCAATGTGTGATATTGAGGAGAACGAAACACAAAATAACGACTCAGTTAGTCGAAACAAAGACACATCTAAGAATGAAAGTCCAGCCACTATGATCAAAGAGAAATCTGAGGATGAAATCCTGGAAGTGAAGTCCTCGAGTGATTGTAATGGGGTCACGAGGGACCAGTTTGACGCACCTGACAAAACAGTGGCAACTGAACTGAAGCGGTTACCGGTATGTGAGAATCATTCAATCAAACTTTATGTAATACAAATACAATAGATGTGTTTTTTATTAACACATATAGTCTGCCTATGAAGTATTTCCTAAAGATAAAGTATTTAGTATGGTATAAAGAATACCTTTTAATGTTCAAGGGCAAAAATAGATATGCAATATACCAAGCAGATAGTATATAAATTTTAATTATTTACAATAAGCTCATCATGAATTGAAATTCAGCACTGATCAGTTGTTTCAGGGAAGTATGTACTAATACCAGTATATACATCCGTGGTTGTTTTATCACTGTAAGTTTGTAAATATAGGCAAATGAAATGTATTCATGAACATATATTTCTAGACCCTACCACCAGGTTATTTGCGTACGAGAAATTTTCGCGAGGTTAGCGAGAGCCTTGTCATTGCGAATATTTCTTGCCGCGAACCAATCCTTTGTCTGTAATTTTTATAACAATACAGGTCTGGATAAGGCTTGGTCGCGAACATTAGTCGTCGAATAAAAGAATAAAAATTGGTTTACAGTACTTGTTGCGTTAATAATATGTTTATTTACTGCTATTTTGAATGTTTATATGCAGAAAGTATGATAAAAATTGATCTTTCATGATATATTGATGTACCAGTAATTTCATATGAAACAAATATTAAAACAATTTAATTTAAAAATATGAACTTGTGATTTTTTTATACTGTTAGAGATCACAGAAAAAAAGATTAAAACAAGAATTAGCCATGCAAAGAAAAAAAGAGATGAGGAAAGAAAAAAGACAGTTACAAAAGCTGAAAATGAAAGAAAAGGCAAAGAAAGAGAAAAGTTTGTATTTTGACACTTTCTATACTGTAGTAGTAAATAACATAATTTATCCATTATGATTATATTTTAAAATCATAACATATGCTTGAAAACTGTGCTCTGTCATCAGTATTCAGTATTTATGATTTAATAAAAAATGATTTAAACAATTTCAAATTCAGTTAAAATACTTGTCAAGCATTGTCACATCTGTCAAAGTGAATATGTTTGTCTTTAAATTCAGAGGAAGCTATGGTTCAACCTACTAGGAAAGAGTTGAGAGAAGAAATAAAGTCTAAGCTCGAGGCGGCCATGATTTGTGGTCAAAGAATTTGCATTGACCTGAGCATGGAAAACACTATGACATCAAAGGTGAATTCTGGTGACACTTTGAAGCTTTAGTTTTGTAATGATCAAGTGTGATATGTACGGTATTTTCCATATTTTGTTTTTATGGATAGAAATTCACGAAATCCGCACAGCCATATATACCGGTAGTCCTATACAGGTATTAGGCATTATATTTATTTATTATATGTTGGAATATGAAATAATTAAAAATTTATTGTATGAAAGTTACAGATTGTTTATTGTTACAAACTGACAATTTGTGTGTGTTTTTTAAAATAATTCTTTATAATTTAAATGGCAGGAAAAGAATAAACTGGCCCAGCAGCTTTGCCGATTGTACGGGGTAAACAAAAAGGCAGACACACCAGCTCATGTTTATTTTGCCGGATTTGACAAAAACGGAGAGTTATACCAGGAATGCATTCAGAAGATTGATGGTTTTGAGAAGTATCAGGTATGACATTTCTATTCTTAGATTTATAGGAGGAGGTCTGTATAATTGGTTTAATCACATGCATATGTAACTGTGTTGAAAAGAATAATGATTAGTGCAAGGATGCCAAAGTAATTAGTCTTTTCAATGTCAAAAGAAAAGAAAAAAGTATCGATCTCCCACCAAATATTTATTGCAATAATGTCAGAAATCAGTATTTAAAAGATAATGAGTAAAATAATGAATCTTATGTAGCTTATTCCTTGCCAATAAATTATTTCTACCATGATACCTAATGTACATGCTCAATTTTGTACAAATGAAAATACATCTAAGAACAGGCTGCTTCTAATTTGCATGGCAATGTAATTGTTTCATTTATTTATGGAGAGTTGATTAGAGCTTAACAAGTAATGGTTACATAAATCTCCCTCTCAGGAACAACTTGGCTTCTGCTTTGTGGTTGGATTTCAATTATCTGTAGAAATGTGTGTTACAGTAAATTGTTGTTTTATTTTCTCTGTGTGTTCCCTATTCACCTGCTGTCCTTCAATTCGGCATTAAGAACTCAAAAACCTTCCTGTTCTCTCTAGTGTTTATGTCTGTCCTGGAATGTATGTAGGAATCCCTCAAGTGACTCACATCTTGTGTCTCAAGTAGGAACACATTGTGTTCTCTTTCTGAAATTCTTAATGTTTTATTAACCTGGTTGTTTTAAATGACTTCAAAATGTTCAGAAATGACACACATCTATGCAACAGACCCTTCCTGCAAATTGTGTTTGAAGATTCTTTTGTTTTTTCTTTAATTACTGCAGTCAACACAAAATAGGACCATTGTTTCATATATTGTGAAACCAAATATTGTTTTGATTAAACATTTCAACTTGTCTGAGCATTTCTCAGATAAATTTTGGAAAAAACGATAAAAGAAGTAAAAGCCAATTTATTTTTTAGCAGCAATATGCATCAACTAAATCATTTATTTAATTAAAATGATAACAAGATGGATAAAATGGTGGGATTGAACTTTTCTTTGTTTTAGGTGGAAATGACAGAGGTTCCAGTTTTGGAGCTGTTTGACACTAATGACATCATCTACCTCACTCCTGATGCAACTGATATGTTAGAAGAATTAGACAAAAACAAAGTCTATGTTATAGGTGGAATAGTGGATGAAAGTGTCATTAAGGTGGGTCTCAGGTGGATAAATAGTGGATGAGATTGTCATTAAGGTGGGTCTCAGGTGGATGGACTAGTGGATGAGAGGGTCATTAAGGTGGGTCTCAGGTGGATGGAATAGTGGATGAGAAGGTCATTAAGGTGGGTCTCAGGTGGATGGAATAGTGGATGAGAGGGTCATTAAGGTGGGTCTCAGGTGGATGGAATAGTGGATGAGAAGGTCATTAAGGTGGGTCTCAGGTGGATGGAATAGTGGATGAGAGGGTCATTAAGGTGGGTCTCAGGTGGATGGAATAGTGGATGAGAAGGTCATTAAGGTGGGTCTCAGGTGGATGGAATAGTGGATGAAAGAGTCATTAAGGTGGGTCTCAGGTGGATGGAATAGTGGATGAGAGGGTCATTAAGGTGGGTCTCAGATGGATGGAATAGTGGATGAAAGAGTCATTAAGGTGAGTGTCCGGTGGATGGAATAGTGGATGAGATTGACATTAAGGTGGGTCTCAGGTAGGTCTCGGGTGGATAAATAGTGGATGAGAGTGACATTAAGGTGGGTCTCAGGTGGATAAATAGTGGATTAAGGTGGGTCTCAGGCAGATGGAATACTGTAGATTCCTTATTTTATTTGAGTACTTAATTTCGCGATTAAACCGTTTGGCATCAAATCGCGAGAATATAAAATAGGAGCATGCGACAACATTGGATCAAAAGTGTCAAACGAAATCCGTAACTGCTGATCAAGCTGTTTGTCGAATAACTTTATCCTCACACAAACTTTTTTTAATTGTATTTTCTGACAAAATAGTCGACGTTTTAATTGTTGTAAATATCGGAAATGTTGATGTATATAAGGTAGAAGATGGTAGTTTATTGATTCTAAAAAACAAAACTGAGCTCTGTTAACCACACAATATTTACCTATGTATCTGACGTGCTACTGGCGTGTATATGGAGTTCATTAATGATTTATGGGGCCGCTTTATGCTTTGGTCCCTGTATCTCTCGTCCTGACCACGTGTTAGCCCAGTATGAACTGTGAACTGTTTTGTTTAGTACCAATTACCGTGTCAGACACCATCAAATACATGAACCTCGCGTGGTCGTTTCGATGATACCTATGGAGTCAAAGCTTGAATTGGTAAATAATGCATATTTGGACCTTAACATATTTTTGTGGTTTTAGTTTGCAAATAAAGAGCAGTTTTATGTAAATATCAAATGTTGTGAAGAAAATGACTCTATTCGAGAAACAAAGAATAGGGGTTAAAATAATTGTTAGTCTCTGTCACGCAAATGTCTTATTTAATTCCGCGTTTACTCATAATATGTTTTACAAATTGCCGCAATGGAACCAAAGATGTCATTGTGTTTTCAATGCTCTACCAGATTATTATAGTGAAACTCTGGTTTACCTTATTGTTCTTGAATTTTTAAAAATCAATTTAATCGATGTATATAATATAATGATGTGTCAAACGGAGACTGTAGGGGTAGCATATGTTCTACCATTAGAATTTTCATATGTGAATGTTATGATTAATATTTTCATTGTAGCAGTTAAATAAATACAATTTAAATACAGTAGTTAAACAAAGGTTCTTGATCTCAGGTTTGTATTCATTAACCATGACGGGCTTTATTTGTAACAAAAGACCAATAAAATCTTATTGCCTCAATGAGTCGATTGGTGACGCGAGGACCAGTCTCACCAAAACCCTGGAAACGGCGGTTTTATTCTCTTTGTGAACGCCTTAATTGACGGGGATGCTGGGGGACCGCAACTAACTTCCTGTCGGTGAGCAGTCGTTCATCTGACGTCACAACTGGTCAGTAACCAGTGGTCCAGCAGTCCGGCCTAAATCAATTCACTTAATGGTCGGAAAAGGTTGTCTACCTCAGAATATTCCAAATCAGAAAATTTTATTTACGCGATATATTAGTAAGACCAGAATTGTGGATCAATTATTAATACTCCCAAACCAGGTACTTTATTCGAATAGTTAGTACATACGAGGGTTGTCCCAAAATAGCGTAGACAAGTGGCGTTATTCAGTTAATCGAAGACAAAGGTAGATGAAATTTGTGCCACAAAGGGTTTAAGAAATTAGCATTCAGATAATGTTTTAAAATCAAATATTGTTTGAGATTAAATTAGTGAAATGAAAGCATGTTAGGACAGAAATTCGACATTGAAAATATTTGAAAAAGTATGATGACAATAAGTGGAAAAAAGAAACTCCGAACGATATCAATGGACGTCAAAATGTTGAACGACACATTTCGGCAAGACGGACGTTAGACAACAAGTAATACAAGGCAAGTTTGGAGCCAACAGATCGTTTGTACTTAGAACAAATTTAAAAAAAAAACCAAAAAAAGAAATTTATGTTGAATGTGCACTCAGGGTACATGTTCAAAGATAATATTTTTTCTAAGACATATCGGAAATAAAACGTAAATGTTATCGTAAAGGATGTGGAGGGTGTAGCAACAACGTAAAACTGGAAATTTTCGACGTCGCACATTGCGCCGCCTGACAAAACCTGTTGTTACTAATTATTCATTTTCTCGAGAAATAAATAAAGTACAGATTTGAACTTTTCAGCATTGTTTGCAAAAGGGTCATTGAAGAAAACATAGAAGTCTAATGAAATTGCAGTGAACAGATTTTAAGTTATGTGTCCTGTCTACATTATTTTGGGACAACCCTCGTATACATTGTATATATAAGTCCCAAACTAAACCTAGAGCTGATCGTTATTTAGTATTAAATCTCCTTATGCAAGAATTCATTCAAAACATATCAACAACGCGCATTCTGTTTACGTATTGCTTGCAAATATTTGATTATTTGCAGCACACCGTTAGTAACTTTTCCGACCGTTTGATTTGTTCCCACATAGCCGGCATTCCTAGTCTTGTTTCGTCAGCTGTCCAGAAGAATTAGCATACTGTGAAGAATAAACATTGGAATAACATCAAACACTTGTGTCAGAATTTTATCAAAGTTGCTTTCTATCTTTGATAAGACTCAGAAACATTTAAGATAATTTCATGTTCGTTACATTGTTTGAATAAACACGCACTTGTCTCACATCTTCATCGTCGTTCTCAAGGAAGACCTTGAAAATTAACATGCATATCGCTCAATAATCCAGCTAAATTAAATGCAGCCATTATAATTTGTTACGGTATTTGGGTTTTATTTGATCGGGATTGACTTCTTGGCCTACCCCTGTTGTTTCTGTCCCACAGAACCTGAGTAAACAGAGAGCGGACGCCGCCAACATCCCCACCTACCGTCTCCCAATAGACCGCTACATGAGGAGGAAAGACCAGATTCATTTCTCGCAAATTCTCGCCATCAATCAGGGTAAGCTTAGTTATCTTCATATCCCGGAGCTGTCCAAATCAATTCACAGCCGTAAAGAGTGAAGATGGTTTCTTACATTTGTTTTTTTTTATATTGTAAATTGCATCCGTTGTTACAGGACTGAAATAGAGCATATACACTTGTATGTGTAATACGGTTTTTGTATTATTGAAATAACGAACTTAGCTTCTGTTTGTATGATTTTTCGTTTTGTTTTTCATTTTTCATAATAACTTGGCTTTGAGTTATCTTTTATGGATATTCAATTTTCATGGAACTTTATAGGACACGTTGAAAATCATGTGAAGATCATATGATCGCGGGGCAGGTGCGTAGCATCGTTTTTGACCCATTCATTTTTTATTTTTTTTTTTAGAAAATCGTGAAAATCCTAATCTGTGATTGGGGGACCCATTCATCCAAATATTATCGACAAGCAAAAAAAAAATTAATTGTGATGGGGGGGGGGGGGTCGCATGTACCTCCTTTAGCTCCGATTTCTTGATTTTCACTTCAATAGTTTACATGCTCTCCAAAAAGTGGGGACCAACATCATGATAATTCAATTAATTTCCCTTAGGTAAATTTAAGAAAAAGGGTTGCCTTATTTAGGACCCCCCCCCCTTACGATGCTACATGGACGTGTCTGCAGGGAAGGCGGGGGGGGGGGGGGTTTCTAAATAAAGCACGATCAATTAAAATAATAAAACATGGAGCGAATACATTATAAAAATATTCGGTAATTCCTAGTGAACTGCATGGAAGAGAAAATACCCCAATACTACTACTGTAGTAATTGCTATACATGTAGAAGTGTACTACTGCACTGTGAATCATGGAATAGTCTGAAAAGAAAGAGGCCCCCTTGATTCCTAGAAAAACCCGATTTCTAGTTTGGCGGGTGTTTACGAATGACCCAGTGGTCACGGTGAATATATCCACGGAATAATCACGTAACTACACGGTATAAATCACACTGTCGTTGACTGATACGCTTACATAATTTATGTAATTCGATGTTCTGTAATGCGATAAAAAACCGGTAAGTTTGCAATCAATACAACTAATGGAAGATAAACTGGACTCGATCGTACATTATTAAACATACAGCGAATCTACACCTATTAAATTTTCACACTAAATAAGTTAATGGAAGGTCTCCACTAACACTGTGCTCAGTAAACCATGATGGAGAAAACGTATTTATAAATGTTTTAATAAGGAAATGGGTGATATTTTATCTATGTGTTTGATCTGCAATAAAGTTTTTCACCTTTACCTCCAAAGATGTATTTTTTAAATCATAGCCAATTTAATCAAAAGGCTCACGTGTGAATGTTTCTTTTCAGTGTTTGAGATATTGGTGACCTATCTTTCTTCCAAAAACTGGAGAGCAGCACTTAGTCGAGGCGTGCCGGAGAGGAAGGGGTATGTTCTAAAGGACTGACTCGGACCGTGGCAAGGTACCCTACACACAAGTTGAGGGGTCAGCAAGGAGATGTCAGAACCGCTTTAGTATTTAACAAAACCTGACATAAACACTATAGATTAAGCCCTGCTTCTTCATAAGCTGTTATATGAAGAAAATATCTGTTTATATAAGATATGTGCTGTATTTTACTTAAAAACAATCATACTTTACTGCTTATGTTTGTAAATATCAGCGTGATCCGTGGATTGTTGTCGAAAGTGTCTTTGGTAAACTAGATAAAACGGAAAAAGAGAGATGTTTTGTGTTTTATATCCGTTTGATTACAAGATTCCCTCTGGCTACATAGGAAGCATTGTCGAACAAGACTTTAGGTGGCGCGACAAGAAAGCCAAATGGCTTGGCTTACTTCTACCTTGTGGGTTTACTTTTATAAAGAAAAAGAGAAGTGTCATCATTACAAATGTGTTCAATATCTGAACTCAATGGCGATATGCACATGATCTAGCTTTGAATGTTACAATGTTACTGTAAAACATAGCAATATCGTTGAAATATAGTATTTAGTATCTTGCATGTGGCAATAACAGAGTGAAATCTCTCACGAAATGACACATGAATTTCTAACAAAGGAGGAATATCAAGTTAAACAATCTTTTTATTAAGTTTTGTTCAGTTATAAAACTTAACAATGTGTGAAATTTACATAACTTTTTGGTAAAATTCAATATCGTTAAATAAAAAAGTTTAGAAAGTTACAATTTTATAATGTACAATTCATAAAATATCGTAAAATACTTGCTATATTGGATCGATTGCCCTTCTCAATGCCAGTGTTTTCAGAAACAATAAAATGAACAGAATTCCGAGACATTCAAAACCATCCTCTTCCTCTCTCTTTCACACATTTAAAACAAACAAACAAACATGTAAAACAACAGTTGACAATAAATATATATATTCATTGTGTATCTTTTCATAACCAGTTTCCCCGTCTTATGATCTGGCGTGGTCAATGACGGAGAGTGTGAGCGCCAGACACCATAACCCCCCGGGGCCACATACGTCCATAAAAAACAGATCGACGCGAAACTAGGGCTGCCTCTTCTGTACAGGGCTAAGTGTGAAAATAAACCCCCCTTTTTAACCCCCTTAAACAAATTCCCTTTTCACAATGTCAAAAGCTGTGCAGTATACAAGCCAACATCAAATACCTATCTTGTAGTGCCTCGTATATCAGCTATTTTCACAAAATTGTTGTCTGCCACAATACAGAAAAGAAAAAAAAAGCGAGCGGCCAAGGAAAAGCAATTTCAAACGCCATTAATCAAAAGAAAATAATCTTGTTCCAGCCAAAGGAGACCGACCTGGTGATTTTTTTATTAATCAGCTGACTGAGGCTTCGGCTTCTTCTCACAGGTAGACACAATGGTACACCTGGGAGCCATCCCCATCCTCAGGTAGCCATCTTATTACAGGTAACAAAACTGTATACCGTCACAAGCTGATAAAAGCAACAGATGTGTCTTCAAATAAAATTTCCGCCAAGCATAAACATAGCAGATAATTGGACAGATATGTTTTGTAAAATGTAATAAATAGTACAATATGGCAAAAAAAACCCCTTGCTAAAATTGTTTCAACCTTTCAACCAATTTATTCGACAGATTATCCAAAAGTATTTTAAATAGGCAATCCAACCTTGATATCAATATTTTTTTCTATCCCAACTAAATGGAGTAAATTCCGAATTCTTCTGAACAAAATAGGATAATAATCGGTCTTTGTGTCAGAGTCAAAACATTTCTTTTGAACAAATTAAAGATCCAGCGAGAAAGGCAGAATGATACGATTAAATCTAGGTCAGCACACAGAACAGATTCCACAAAAAGAAAACGTAAAAAGACAACAAATCTGGTAAAACACAAAAGGGAGTTTCCTTTCAAATGGGATAACACCATAAACGTCTGACACAAGGACTAGGAGAGGAGGAAAACCCTCCTTTTGTTTCCATTTGGAGTGAGTCATGAACAACATGTGTTGTGTAGTATTTGAACAAATCCAGTGCACAATGTTCATAGAAACCCTGCACAAAACATGAACACGGATGTAGATGTCCTCTGAGTCGCAGTCAGATCCGATTTATGGCCCGATGTCGGTAAACTAGCAATGGTACACAAGTAAACATTGCTTTGCGAAACACAACTATATGATCCACCAGTTTCAAACTGTAGTCTCTGAAATATACAAAAATATTCATGATAAATGACTTGTAAACATCTCGTTAAGGTATAACACACATGTAGATCTACGTCAAAGCAATAAAAGTACCATACCTGTCCAACGAAGCGGGTCAGAATGACCAAAACATGAAAGCCGCATGAAAATTCACATACACAAATATCAATGATTAATACACAAATGTCAAGAGATGTATGGTCTTAATATCAGTACTTTCTCTCTCACCTTTTCTACTCTGGGCGGACTCAGCTACAGCTGGTTTGGGTTGTCTAGGCGCAGGCGTGGGGCGGGCGACCATCGCAGGCTTGTTGCTAGCGTTCTTTGGCTGCACACCACGAGGAATCGAACCGTCCGGGATCTCCCTCTGTGGCGTAACTTCCTCCTTCTGGATTCTTTCTTTGTCGACGGTCTGCGGTTTGGGGACAGCCTGGTCCGCCCCAGGAGGCTTGCGTTGTTTATATGGCTCATGGTTGAGCTCGCCGTTTGAGAAATGTTCTGTAAGCTGCATTGGAGACCTGTCTTCAATCGTCGGCGAGATCGGCGTTGTCTTTTTGAGTATAGATGGCGGTACCTTTGTCTCTGTTACTGGGATATGTTTAGGCCTAGTAGGTGAAGTTGCAGAAGGGGCGTTAACAGGGGCATTGACAGTAGGTTTCACCGGAGCAGGGTCGGCTGCCCTTGAGTCCGTGCTCTTTTCAAACATAAGTCGTAACTGTGAGAAAGGCACTATAGGTATGGGCATTAGTTCTTTTGGCTTTTCTTTGTTTCTAAATTTGTCACTTGGTAAAGATATACTAGCTGGAGATATGGGGGCTTTTTCGGGAGTCATTGGTAGCTTAGGACCGCGGAAGAATTTGGCACTAGGGGGCGTTACTCGAGTTCTTATGACGACAGGGTTTTGTTGTAAAGGAGACTGGCAAGCGGACGAGGAGATGCTGGGAGGGTAGCCTATTGATGACATGGTAGAAGTAGAGTCCCGTCTTTGTTGGGATCCATATAAACTAAATGTACTTCCACTACGCGAAAAACTAGAATTCTTAAACCAGTCCGGCACATTGAGTTTTTGTAGAGATTTCGACACCCGTAGTTCATGAACAGAAGGTACACGCGCGAGGTTTCCCTCGCCTTTCGCTGTAAACACGTCATCTATGTTTGTTTCCAGGGTCTGGAGACTCTTTGACTTGGCGACATTTTTATCTGCGAAACGACCACGTGACGTCTTTTTCGTCTGCTTTTTGGCACCCAGTTCACTCATACTGTGTGCTCTTTTGATGGAACTCTGAAAATCAAAGTCATAGTCAACATCAGAATCAGGGTAAACAAAGAGTGTCTCAGTTGTTTCGCCAGTATCTATATCAGTTTCTACCAGAGATGCCATTGAGCTGTAGCGCATCATATCAGACCCACTCATTGAAAAACTACCATCTAAATTGTCTATGGATTCTGTGGTGTTAAGAATTTCTTCATGTATTGCAGGTGAGAACATGCAGTTTTCATGCAGGGAATGTAGTTCTCGTTTTTCAAACGACTCGTCACATGAAACACGAGATGAATATAAGCTACTAATGTGATCTATCCTTTCGATGCTAGAGTTTCTCAGAGAATTGCGCGATGAGGACAATTCGCGTTTTTTGTAGCGCCCCGTTCGTGGGAGGGATGAAAGCGAGGCTTTGTAAGAAGCGAACTTGTCTTGCATAGGACTTGGTGCCAAGCTTTCTTGACTTAAAAATTTGTGTCTCATGGCAAATATTTTTTGTCTGGAAAGAGGTACATTTTTTGGTAACTCGAAAACAAAGGTCTTCCTATCGGGCTCTGACACCGGATTTAGAAGTACCGACTCGTACACAGAGGGGGGTCTCATCTTTGGAACGTGTTTAGTTAGCTTTGCTTTCACGCCCTTTGCATCTCGGCGAAATGACGACGGTTTTTGTAAAGGGGTTCGAGCAACTCGACTAGGGGCTGACTTGTCTAAATATTTGTTCCAGATTTCTAGGTTTTGATCATACACGGCTTGATCAATTGGCTTAGAACGTTTCATCATTTCCAAATCGGATTCCCCAACACCAGAATCAATAGCGTTCAATGTCGTCTCTACACTTTTACTATCCGATTTAGGAATTATTTCCTCCACAGAATGGGAGTTATCACAATATCCCGCCTCCTCTTCGATGTGAAGTAGGTCCCGTACATTACTATTCGCGTCTAAGACCTTCTCATCCTCGATACTGCAAGGATCAGTCGGACTTTGTTTTAGGTCGTCTGTGAGGGATCCAGCGTTTAATTCCGATTTAATCTCTAGGGTCTGTGTTACGTTAGGATAAGTACGTGTGGACACATTTATATTTGAATTTGGCAAAGTATCAACAACAGCTACGGTGTCATTAGAATTGTTTGTTTTATCTGCTATTTCTTCCCTGTGTTGTTCGTGTAGTTTATTTTCTTGTTGGTCATTTAAAAGCTCGTCTTGTTGTGCTGTGCACTCTGTCTCGAGGACAAGGTCCTCCTCTGATATGTGTAAACTCTGTCCATCACACGCTGGGGTACCCTCCTCGCCTTCACTGATCTCATCTCCTTCATCAGCACGCTGTATTAAATTCTTGTCACGACTTCTCTCTGGGTCCTCATCAACTTTATCTAAACTTGCTGTAGTGTATGATAGAATGCTTTCTGTTTGGACAGCTGATGGATTATCTAGCTGAGTAAAATCGATCTTGGTTGAGGCTGTATTGGCTTCGTTAAGAAGACGTGTTTTCTCGTCTATAGCAATAATGTCCTCCTCGGAGCGTCCACCAATTATGGTCGCTGTATCCGTTGTTATTTCTCTGTCGTCTGCTGGAGGATAAGGACTCTCCGAAATCACCAGACAATCGCTCACCACTTCGTTTGACTCGCGAATGACTAAATCTATTTCGTTGATATTGTTCAAGTACTCGGCACTGTTTTCAGTGTCGGCATTTCGTTCCCGGGTGAAATACCTACTCCTGTGCTCTATGCTGATATCCTCGGTTCTAGTGAACACCAATGACTGATTAGGGCTGTGCATAAGAGTCCTCAAGTCTTCACATGGCTGTGAGAGACCAGCAATGTTTAAATTGTTCACAGTTTCAAAGTTCCTGAGATGCCCGTTATTGCCGACCACCATAAAGAACGAGTCGCTATCATCGCTGTCCTCGCTGAAATCACAGAAATCGTCCTCGAACGGGTTGTACTCTCGCGGCTGGACATCGTCGTCAAATCTACTGTCATATGCCAAGCTATTCCGAGTTTCCTCCGCGAATATGGGGCTTAATCGTCCGTTTTCTTTGATTTTGTTCCCTTCATCATCTCCGCGAATTTCACTTTGATCATTGATAGATTTCACGAATTCATCATAATCCAAATCACTTGCAGTTCTTTGCTTTTCGTTTGTTGTATGCAAATCTACGGGAATGGTCACTTCTAAATCTTTTTGTACTTGTACATTTAAATCTCGGTCATCTGTGAGGTTGGCTGTTTTGCGGGGTAGTGTTAAGTCAGCTTTGCAGCTGTCGTCTGGAGTGTTTTCAGTATTGTGTATGAATGCTAGCAGGCTTTGGTTGGTAGGGTCTTTGACCTTTTCACATTCGGGCATTGTAGAGCACGCTTGCCCAGAGGGCTGGCTATCTAGTTTCTCTTTCGCTTTGTTAATTTCCCACGTGTTGACACTCACGACTGTCAGTACCGAGGCGCTACTACTACAAGTACTACACGACTCATCAGAGAGATTCTCGTCATCGTCAATTGCACATGTTCGCACAGGTGAATTGCACATAATTTCCGCTTCGTCTGAATCAAAGTATGTCAGATTTTCGGGGCGATTGTTAACGGTAATTATATCCGACTTTGAATCAAGTTCCCCACATTCTTTAGTTTCAATCTCGTTAACATTTAAATTCCCCTCCTGCTGTTTTTCTGCCTCTGTCACTGTTGTTAAATCCCTGTCAAATGGCTGTTCGCTATTATCGAGAATGCGTTCAACAACCTCTGCGTTAGACGAGTCTTTTACATCCATGAAGTTTTCCTCAATCAAACCGTCAGGGACTTTGTGGTTCCTAACACATTCACTTTCGGTTTCACTTTCGTCAGTGTCATCATATTCATCGTCGGAATCTTCCTCAATGATGGGAGCCAATGGCTGGGGACAGAACACCTGGTTTTCATCTGCAGGCGGGAAACAAAATTCACCCTCATCTCTCCCCTCCTCTTCTTCTTCATCATCCTCCTCATCATCACTGCTGTCACTAAATTGCATAGAACTATCTGCTTCCTCTACGGCGCTTCTGTATTCACTATTTACATACATTTCCTCCAGCAGTTGACTTGACAGCGGCGGTGAAATATCACTGCTCTCCGGCGATGAGTTTTTGTCACTGTCCTTCAAGGTTTTGGCTGACGAGATAAAGTCTCTAGCTGTCCTACGGGTGTGTATGCCGCCATACATGTCGTCTTCCCAGCTGTAATTGGCCCAGGTAGGACTATCGTCGTCATCATCTGAAACACAGTAATATTCTGGCCCCGAGCCTTCAGATGTGGCGAGTTTTGATGTACCGTCGTCCGAACCCGATATGCCCGACACTTCGGCAGAGGGGCTCACCGAGGTAGAATTACCCACAATAGCTTTATTGTGTTTGTCACATTCATCATTTTTATCGGTTTTTTTCGTCGGATTGATTATTTGTTGTGGTCTGAATTTTGTAGGTCGGCCATTGTCAACTTGGTCCTGTTGCTCTTCTAGCAACCTCCACGAAAACATAATAGTTATTATTGTGGCAATGGCGGCTGTCAAAAATCTCTCGAATGCCCCCTCGGTGTGGGACCCTAGCCCGGCGCCTTTACCTATATTATCCATCATTCACTGTGTCCAGCGGATGTAAACACACCTGAGATATCCTTGGAATGTCACATTGTATACCTTTATAAACACCAGATCTTTTACACAGCTCGCTCGATAAATATATGATCCATCACGCCACAGCTCACATTCACTCTGTGATTACACTCGGCCATATGTGTCCTTGTCGTAGATTTAAGGGAAAACACTGTCCATTTAATGCTGAATTTACACATACTACTGCAAAGCTTAGTTGTCAAATATAGCCCGGTGTTTCAGAATTCCTTTTCCAGACGGGCAACCAATGAAATGTTGCGTTACATACACGTGGTCGGCAATGCGATCGATAGGTAAAAAAAATCCATTGACTAATTTTGAGTGAATTATCGATGATTGTTACAGCTAATTATCATGTTATCTTAAGCACAATAATAACATTTGCCATGTGTCCTACTGCGCTAGGTCCCGTAACTGGCCTTTGACATGCAAATGCTTGTATAATTACAATCCGGCGTTGAATGGGTCTGTACAGTAACAAATAACAGCTTGATTAATTTTTTTAGTCGCTACAGCACAGTCTTTTAGACGAAACGAGAGCGTCACAGATGTTATATACCTCTACCATATCCTTGCATTTATTATCGAATCTTCATCAGATACGTGTATTGTATGAGTGAAATTATCGATTGGGAAATAGCAGCAAAATACAAAGACAAGCGGTGTTCGGAAGCAAGAAAATTACTAAAGATTTCTGTGGTCTTTTCGGAAAACGAATACATAGGAACGAATGAATGGGTGTTATCCTTAATCCAGTCTTAAAATGGCGTAGAGGGCGAATGCTATGTAACAGTGACAAAAGCACGCATTCCTGAACAGACAGAAAAGAACTTGAAAAACAGTGATTAAATTTAGTCCTCGGGCCATCCTTTAAAACAAACAGAGGCCAAAGGACCGGGTTTTGTTTCACTAACATGATCTTCGCGGACTTCAAATAAAACGTACTTTAAAGAAAAAGAAGCCCTGTAAAATCTTCATTTTATGTCATTCTGTATAACTTTATGAATATGGGTTGTTAATATCTTGTTCAAGCGAGTGTATTACATCGTTTTTGCCTTGAGGTAATTTCTCGTGTAACAAAGATATAATCATTGACAATGATTTCATTCAGCAAAATTATCTTTGAGGGATAAGTTAGAGCCGCCCCTTTTGTTGTGTCGATTCAATGCTGTTTACGGACAGTATATATCGAGGCTCGTAAAATCCAGTAAAGCACCGATAAGCTGGCCGGGTACATAGGCGTCGGAAGCAAATTGAAAGTGGGGGGGCTAGACTAATCCTCAGAAATATTGAGAAAAAAGTAATTCCCAAAATCATGGAAATCCTAATCCGTGGGGGGGGGGGGGGGGTATACCTATACTTCCAAAAAAAAAACTTACTTACCAAAATTTTTTTTCTCAAAATCATGAAATTCCTAATCCGTGGGGGGGGGGGGGGGGGGGGGGGGGCTAGTATTCTGAATCTAACCTCTCAATCTTTCAAGGTAAATTTAGGAACAATAGTCTTTCCTGCGAGAAAAAGTGGGGGGGGGGGGGCTGAACCCTCTATCATGCTATGTTTCTAATGGTTAGGTATAACTTTGCAACAAAAGTGGGGGGGCTAAGCCCCCCCTAGCCCCCCCGGTTCCGACGCCTATGGGGTACATAGTATAATCTGCGAGGAACAGATGGGTAAACACTATTAATGTTATATGTGAGCAAGTAATCTTAGGTCAACATAACTCGTGGCTTATATAGACTGGAGAGCTACACCATCTCTCTCCCAATGATTAGTTAAATACTTACACCAAAACATAAATAAGCCTATCCCTTGTATCGAAATCTTCTCACGTGGGTGCTGAAAAAATAGAGAAAATGATTGATAAAAATTATTTTCATATTTTAAAAAACTCAATTGTATTATTATCCCCCCCTCTCTCTCTCTCTCTCTCTCTCTCTCTCTCTCTCTCTCTCTCTGTTAGAACAAATTGATCACATGATAAATTATTGAAAATAGATATTAAAAATGAATTTTCTAAATACAAAACAATATGAATCAATAAGCGCTAAAATAAATGTACTCTGACCATAACCCTGTGTTACACGTGTTGATTGGTTATAGATTATGATGAGTCCTGTACATAGGGGAGCATGGTAAATGTATTACTTAAATTAGTTTTCAAGTATAAGTTGTACGAACTTGCCTCTGACCCTTTTGTGTGTTTTATACAATAAACATGTTTCGTCCACCTGTATGTATCATTCCTACCTGAATCGATATACTGATGAGCATGTAGACACCCAACAGGATATTTATGAAGCTAAGTGTGAAGCCGAGTTTGAGTCGATAATTATACGACGTTTAACATGTGTCATAATTCACAAATTGCTTCCAAAAAACAACACGAAAAATTATTATAATATTTACACGTGTTACACAGGTAAAATTGCAACATATGTTCAACATATGTTTCGAGTAACATATGTTGAACATACGTTGAACATATGTTGAACATATGAATTTTTCACAGTATGCTGAACATATGTTTGAAATATATTGTTAACATATGTTTGAAAAATACGTTAAACATATTACAGACTCAAACATATGTTGAACATATAGTTGTGGTAATCATATGTTCAACGTATGTTTAACATATTTTGAACATATGTTTGTTTAAAACATATGATCAGCATATGTTTTCAATTTGCGTTATGTTGATTAAACATGTTTGTTGGCTTAAATTTTTAGATATGTAGTAATGAATACGTGTATAAACAAATTATATAATCAACATTAGCCATGCATTTTTTTCATATGAAGTGTTTCGTTAACAAATCCGGATTTAAGCCTGAATCGGTTTTAAATTTAGTGTTCATAAACATACGTCAGATTTTACGTCACGGAGGCAGAAGATCAATCTGCAGGATGTATTTAAACTTGTACTTATACGGTAAGAATGCGTTTTTATTTACCTATTTAAAATTATATAGTGGCAATGAGTCAATCTACGGGCTGTAGTTGTGTTCTTTTAAAAAATTCGGATTGAAAAACCATACTGTATAAAATAATGTAATGTCAACAACTGCAACCGACGGTCATCATTGTTGTTAAACTTTTTAAAAACCAGCTCTATAATTGAACCTCTACGGCTGTTGAAATTGTTATCAAAATACAGTGAATGAATCATACAGTAATTACCATGTTTACGAATGACAGAATGTAGAATATCTCAGAAAAGGTTAGGTCTGTAAATTTCTTCACACAAAGCTACAACTCAACAGCTTACTGTCTACAGTTTATTTAACGTTAGACCTTACAAGTTTAATGGTAAACAAGCATAAAAATGTAGATTTGAAAAATATATTAAGATCAGACGCATTTAAAAACTTGGAAAGTAAAAGTAGCCCCCAAAACTAGAGCAAAGCTCATTGCAAAGCAACGAGTATGTCTTATATTGTTGTTTTAAATCAGTTATTAATGGAAAAAGTCTTTACAGTCCCACAGGGAAATTCCTAATGAATTATTTTGTGTCAACACAAATTGTACAATGATTTATATCTTTTCATTGAAATATTTATATCAATTCAATTTATTTTTATTTTTAAAAAATCTTTATCAATATTTATAGTGTAATTTTTATTACATGCTAATTGAAAAAAGTGTTTTTATTTTAGGAATGCAGTGACTATAGTTGACACATCACAGATGGCATCAAATAACACAGTGTCAGAGATTATGAAGAAGTCAGTACATA
Organism: Magallana gigas; assembly: GCF_963853765.1. NCBI lineage: Eukaryota > Metazoa > Mollusca > Bivalvia > Ostreida > Ostreidae > Magallana > Magallana gigas. The sequence goes on along the minus strand of NC_088854.1, from coordinate 2,615,342 downwards.
ATTACAAAAATTTCTTACATTTCTTCAAAACTGCAGCATTATGTTTATTTTTTAAACATGTAATATTATTGTAGTAAAGTTAATTAGGTTCAATGAATATCAAATAATGAGTAACACTGTTTGACAGAGTATTATAATTTGTAGCAAATGGATGTAGTAGTGCAGAGGTTTGTAAGATTTTTTGGATGCAGTCTGAAGACAATGAATGAATGAAAGATCCAGGATCCAGATATTCGTCCTGAGCTCAAAGATATCTGCACTACATTTTCTATACAAGTTATGGTAATTAAATTTAAACATGGCTCTGACTGTATGGTTGATGCTAATTATAAAATTTTCTTAGTTCTAATGATTTTTTGTAAGATTTTAAAATCTCACTTTGTAAACATAACACAAATATATTAATGGTTTTCCACTTCTTAATTTGCAAAATTTTAAAAGGTCTGATTGTGGTTACTTGCACTTGTATTAATATTTTAGACAGAAGTTTAGACTTGACTTGTGAAATGATAAACAGCACATCGAAAAAGAAGTTGGACAAAAAGTGGGATTAATGCAGGTATATAGTTATTAATTTCTCTCTCTCTCTCTCTCTCTCTCTCTCTCTCTCTCTCTCTCTCTCTCCAGAACTTACAATGATGTTAGATTTCAACAAAATTTACGTAAGGAATAGAATGAAAAAACTTAAATCATGTTGTATTTGCAACTTGATCTTGATACTCTTCAAACTTTTATTTTAATAATGGAACAACATAGGCAATTATAAACTTATAAACCATCTTAAAAAGTGTTACATTCTCTGTTTCTTTTTCAGAAACTATTAAAGCTGCAGTGAGTGAGAACCATTCACAGGAGAATAACAAACTTGTCTATATGATATTTGCAACAATAAAAATGATATGTATTTTTATCTCTGTTTTTTTTTTCATCAGATAGCTGGAGCTGCAAAATTAATGCAATTTTTAAAAGACTCAGTGTTGTAAAAACAGGATAATCAGTTGAAGAGGGTAATTCAGAAAGAAAATCTGTACCAACAATGAATTCAAAAATAAAAAAAAAATATTTAAAGGCATATTTTCAAATATGCATGACATATGTGATACATGTTGTGTAAATAATCCCAAAAGATAAAGAAAATGAGTAAACACAAAAATGAAATTAACATATGTTCAACATATGTCTAACATATATTTATAAACATATGATAACCATATGGTTATCAAAAACGTATGTTTAATATATGTTAAACATATGATGAACATATGTTTTTTAACATATGTTTAACATATGGTGCTCGGTTTTTATGGCGAACATATGTTTCAGAACATATGTTCAACATATGTTAAACATATGTTGAACATATGTTGCAATTTTACCTGTGTACATAACTGAAGGGCTTTACAGTCGGCTGAGCGAGTGAGCATGCCAAGTGTGCGCGCGTATCCGTGGTGTGAATGTTTATCCCCCCCCCCCCCAGCTGTTTTATCACACACACAAGGGTAAATAATGCAATTTAGAAGTTTGAGACGAGTTACGTTACAGGATTTGTAATGAATACAGTTATGTAAGGAAACTAGTTTGTACTAAAATACCAAATGCATAAACTATGTTGATTTCTTTTAACTTAGAACATGTCATTGAAGAACAAATTGTGCAGTTTTATATAAATGGGAATGTCATACAGCCATGTTGATACTTGTGTACATAAACGAGAGAGAGAGAGAGAGAGAGAGAGAGAGAGAGAGAGAGAGAGAGAGAGAGTTAATAAGTTGACATTAGCTACTAGACAGTTATATTGATTATGATAATTTACTTATTCATTTTCCTTATATCCATTATATCTAACGACAACAGCTTGATACAAGGAGAGTAAATAAAAACCTGACGGAAGATCTATGCTTATATAGAGTTTGGAAAAGAACTAAATGTTATTTTTATCTGTATTGAAAATTATCATATCCCTCTCAGAATCGATGGAATATTTTGTACATTGTCCAAAGAAACAGAAATTAACCCTATCCCCCTTCTTCCCTTATAAAACTTCTTTTTTTTTGGTGTAGGAGAATTGACCTATTTACCGGTATGGACGTATGACAACGAAGATAGATCCCTGAGTGACAGTGCGGGGTTTGATGCTCCATTTATAATACACAGGGCAGCGTTATCAACAAAACACTACAGTTAGAATCACACGTCCACAGACTGCAAACAACCAGAGAATCGAGTCTAGTTTAATTCTTAAATTCGTCATCAAAAACAAACACACTGTGTCCATATAGATAATCAGTAGCGACTGATAGAGGTCCCTTCTATAACGAAAAGAAAGATAAAACTTCTGGATGTGGAGCCATTCACCTACCGGCAACATGTACATGGATTCACACGAAGCCTCAACGGTCATTAACATAGTGATTAGGTTTGAGATGCATCTGGCTTACTCTACAACATGTGCCCCTCAAAGACCGGCATATTAGCTCAATCTACACCATCAAAAGAACGAGACTCCACTCGCCTCCCCCTCCCCCAGGATGAGTAGACCAAATAATCACTAGACGGATCCTATTTTTATTTTCATATCTTGTACATTACGTAATGTGAGAGAAAGAATCCAATGATATTAATAAAACCGTTACCATGGATCCCTGTCACATCGCTCAGTTTTTGCATCTTGTTACTCCACAGGGCGTGAGACGGAGAGATGTGATTGATTGTATATCCTGCTCACATTTATATTACCTCGACCTTCAAACACACCCTACATACTACTGCAATCATTCACACCGGCTCCACACATATACTTACCCCAGTGTTTCATACGAGTGAATACAGATTCCTTGGGGTTCCGACGCACGTGCACTTCAGCCGGTGGCCCCGCCCGTGCAGTTGAAAGTTTCCAGAATAAACAGTTATTAGATATCGGTGCAACGTTCGATGATTTCTCTTAAGGAGGAACATTCCAAACCTCCATATCGCATAAAGTACGCACAGACGCCGCTAGGTTGATGATACTATTCTTGTCTCGCGTGATTTCATTCTCCAAGCGCGTTACCAACGCAACAGATTTTCCTTCTTGAAAACCCGGTTTGTCACAACTACCGCGGCACAGGCGTTATTTGTAACTATTTACTTCTCAAAAAAGCAGCGCGGAGATTTTTGTTATAACTAGATAATATATGCATTGATTGTTGAGCCTACAGTAGGTTCGGGGTGTAGTATTACTTTAGACTGTGAGGATATTCTAAACCGCGGAGGGCGCCATACACGAGCGAGTGATTTATTCTGATTGGAATAGATCGCTATATACACTCTAAACCTTAACACATGTGTAAATCACAGGGGATACATTAAAACCCGCCGGTATGGGACTTCTGATGGTTCTAGTGTGCATTAACCCATCTCTCTATCTTTGCCCATCACTTCGATTTTCTCTCCATTTCTTAGATTATATTCAACCTCTCTGATGTTTGATTAGCTTGATTAGACTCTATTATATTCAACTTTTTTTGATGTTATAATTCGATGCTTTAGTCAAGAAACCGCTAAATTACTGAAGGATTTAGATGTACCCATCAATAATGAATACAACCTGTATGTAACAAGCAGAAAGCCAGGGATGATTAAAGTGCCACATTGATTAAATGCTTGCTTATCCCCGGAGAAATAGTTGGTATATCCAATAGCGAAAACGATGGCACCCGTCGACATTTGTAAATTTACGTTTGGAGAATAAGTGGTATTGATATTGCAATAAACGCAACAACATTATTTGGAGACTATATTTATATGATATATATATAAATTTTCTTTTTTGACTAATATTTTATTCAAGAATAAGGAATGTTTTGCTCGTGTACTGGACTCTCGTTCTATCCTGACGAGTATATATAATTTGCGTTTACATGAGCGGATTGGTGGGATCCTCAAATTTTGTACAATTGTTGAATCAAAATGGTAAAGATTATAAAAAAGGTCCCCCGGAAACTTTAACCCGGATAGTTTGTATAGGAATACCGGAATTGTATGATAAATCAAAATAGTAAAGATTATAAAAAAAATTTGCCCCCCCCGGAAACTTTGACCCGGACCCCCGAGATTTAGTTAGTTTGTATAAGAATACCGGAATTGTATGATACATGAAGAAAGCCGATACATTGAGAAATAAACCCACCCCAGTCACACTCACACCCCACCAACAGGTTAAATAAACAATGAAATAAAAATGACTTTACATATATTTTTAGGGGAGGGATTATGGTTAAAGGAGACCGTTTTGTCTGTATAGAGAGGGACCCTTTCACATCCACAGTTGATCCAATGAACGGAGGGTGTCGTTTATAATTTTGATGCTGATGTACCGAGAGTGCAGTCTTCTTGGATTACTGACCATTGTCACTGTTTACCCTCACATTTCCTTTGATGCCTTTGCTGAGTTTTGGGTGGTGATTCATTCGGGAATTGAAGGAAGCGACATTGGAGAATAAAAACGTAACCCGTGATATATTTTTTTAAGGTTGCTGAACGTTTCGACCAATTAATAACTGGTTAGAACAAAGTCGTGTAGATTTTAGTCCTGTCAGTTTCTATATAGAGGTATAAATTAATTATGTCTAGTTAATTAATTTTTGTAAGAAATAGAATGAATCATTCTTAGTGGGTGTAAATGTTAACCCAAGTTACGTAGAACTTGTTATCCCGCTTAGAACACTTTTAAAATCATGCAAATGAGAGGTTAGTGGAATATAGAGTTGTCTTTCTTAGCGGACTATGTAGGTCGTCATTCACGTTAATAAATTAATTCCACATTGTGATTTTCAATCTACACACTTAAAAGCGAGATTCTTTTATAATACATTATCGTTGCACAAAACAGGTTTGATATACTTCTGCGTCACATTTTTAAAAATACATTTTAATAGTGTTTAATCAATAATAAAATGAACTTCAAACAAAACCATATCTATAATCAATGGTTCTATTTTGCTTGTGTCAGAATTTTTGAAAGAATACTGCATAAAGATATTTTGATTGCATTTATAAATTTATGATTTAACATTATTGAAATCTCTTAAAATGTACGATATACATGTAACTATGTAACATCATCTACTAAATGATGTCATTGTTCTTTCAAATTAAAAAAATTTCCCAACTGTTCAGCTAAATTCATTCCTTTAATAAACTGATGACAATGAGTTCCAATGCATAATTATTTCATCTTCTCATGATTTAGATATTGATGATTAATAAAAAAAAATCGTATGATTAAATCTTGAGCAAATCTTGCACCCCCCCCCCCCCAAAAAAAAACAAAAAAACCCACCAACCCACACACATAGTGCAAACTTCATTTCCAAGTTTACTGTCTTCTGATTTTCATTTCCGTTGTTTTGAGTGAGTAATGATAGCCATGCCAATCATACCAGTTCACGCCATCAGCATATGAAGAGTGGCTGCCTTTTAGGTATAGTCCGTTGAGGTTCGACTTGTGGCAGTTTTTATACCACCATCCACCTTTATATAGTTTTGAACATTCATTGTTATCTTTGTCTCTTGCATAAAAAGATTGTCCATTGTGGGCTTTCAACGAATCTCCTGTAAAATTTTGTTTAAATTTTAAATTGATACCGGTATTGTGGATTATCATTATAATAAATACATATATATATAGTACATAAATTTGAAATTATTGACATTGTGGGTAAACTAAACTTAATTTCGTCACTGCAACAGTTACCTGCATTTCCCTCGTATTCTCCAACCGTCAAACGGTAGCCGGAAGTTTTATTCCCCACAGAGAAAATTCGGTAGTATGCAAATCGGCTTCTCTTGCTGAAGTCAGACATGTCGACTCGCAACTCGTACCAACCCTGAGAAGTCAACTGATGAATTCTCTGGTTTCCTTTTATTTAAGAAAGTTTTACTTTATTCAGGAAAAAAACCAACTACTGCATGAAATATATCTGCTTATAGTCTGTCCCAAGTTATTGCTTCCATCACAATTGTTTATAAAAATACACATACTGTGAAAGAAAAACAAATGAAATCAATAAAAGGTAATAAATTCAAGATATCTTCATTGACACATTATCATTCTTCACTCATAAAAGTTCACATTTCTTATGGGGATTTATAATGGAAAATGTGTACATCTTTTCGCCATTCGGAATTACTCGGAATACCTCGAACAATTTTGCAACGTTATCATCCGGGTTATTTCATGGCCGATGCAATGCAAAATCCCCGTAGACTTTTAATTTTGAGCTGTGTATTTAAACCTGGAGCGGTAGAGGGGGCGTTTCAAAATAATTAATCTGAACAATTTTTCATATTAGTGGATGAACGGTATTTCTGGTTATCGAAATATAAAGCAAAAAGTGGTGGAAGCAAAAAAATCAGGACAGGGTTTTGTAGCTTTAACTGCTCCGTACCTATCCAGTGTTCTCCCCCAATACTGCCAAATCCATACTGGTACTCTCTCCAAACCCTATTAAATCCAACATTACCATTCATTCGTCTTTGAAGAACCTAATGTAAAGACTATCGTGAAAACTTGAAGTTTTAAAATAAATATAATACATTTACTAACATGACATATCAAAATATAAAAAAAATATGAATGAGGATTTTATCAATGTATACCGTCCATCCACCCCCAGCCGTGGTCATGTCACAATACACCTTGAATCCACCTGTTCCTTGTGGATAAATCGTGTAGACACCGCTTGTATTACGACCCGACCACAGAACATCTTGGCAATCAATGGGACGTTGACAGCTTGCTGAAAAAGATTGAAAATGTCAAAATTTGAGAACTGCTTCCTTTAAATACAACAACAATCCGACACGTAATAAGCCCAGGTCCACAAAAATGACCAAGAAGAGCCTTACCTGGTCACGTATTTTTTTACTGACCTAACGTGGGGTCCAAAAGATTGGTTAATATGAACCAGCAAACGAGGGCTGCATACGGAATATTAAGATTACTTGCATCTGACATTTTTCTATGCATACTGCTTTTCCGCTGAAAGTAAACCCAATGTTACGTGAATATTAAAAGCAAATTTTCAAATTTTATTTTTCTATTTTCAATGTTTATACTGATAAATATAGAAGTTTATAATGCTATGTCAAAATTTGAAAGTCAAATATCAAGTTATAAGCAAGATACAGAGTTCATAATTCTTTGTTTTGTAAACAAACTCTAATATTGTCATTTTTTACATATGTGTTGTATTGGTGTAAGTTTCAATCAAATGTATCTTTCTTTTGTTGATAATAGTATTTATGAAGATACTGAATTATTTTAATTAGTTTTTACTTGTCATTTTGTCGAAGAAATGGTAATTCTCTACATTACATTTTTTGTAAACAACTATAAGACTCGAGCTTTGTTTAAATAACAACCATTTCTTACTTCTGTATCTCGCTTGTACCTTGACTTTAACATTCAATATTTTGGTCAATCATTTAAAATGCACCAGTAAAGCATTTTATACATAAAAAATAAAAATAAAATTTTTGATCTTAAATCGTGTCTAAGTCCCTTTAAAAAGTGAAAATTTTGTATCAATGATAGCGGTAACATTTTTGAAATTTGATTATTTATTGTCGCTTATGATTAAACTGTTGACATTGTATACATTTCGTGGGAAAAGACTCGTACAGAATAACAGTTTTAAGCATATACTGTCCAATTTATCTTGAGAAGATTTCAAACTGCTGGTATCCGATAATTGCAAATTATTTTTAACTATTAATTATTAAACTATTTGAAATAATATCTATGAAAGGATAAGTTTATCAAATGAATGTACATCATCCGTCATCTGCATGACGATATATAGATGTAGTAATATGGCGTCAGAAAAGATAACTTTTCGTATGGCATGAGTTTAAAAACATCCCAAAAAATCAAATTTTTATATGAAAGAAATGAAATAAAAAATGATCTAAAAGTTTTCATCATAAGAACAACGCCATATATTCCTTTAAACCTGGATATTGTCTAAAATAGTATTGGACCAATAATTAGCATAGAATGTTAATCGTTTGAAACACAATCAAACATCGCAGAAAAAACACCAGCTTATGTCTAGGAAAAGTAATGCGAGTTCAAAGAAAGTAGATCAAAACAAATGAATGTTGATTTAGGTAAAGATTCAATAAGGAAAACCATAATCAAATTATAAATCAAAATAGCTGAGATAAAATGTAAGAATGGATATGGATTCTCACCCGAGTCATTGATTAATTGAGAGTTTCACAGTACACTTATTTTGCCGTAAAAGTTTGATTGAAGGTTCCTACGCTTATTTATACACGAGGATTAGTTATGTTCGTGTGTGTAACGTGATGTGCTGCGTACTTGTCATCATATTACACTCTAATGACAACATACTGTTTTAAACTTTCAACATATAAACACGCTTAGCACGTCACTTTAAGGTGGCTCGATACGCCCATATATTATTAATTGCATTGGCGGATCCAGAGGGGGGGTTCCGGGGGTCGGAACCCCCCCTTTCTTTGGGACAAATGAATTTTTTGGAAACCTTTAATGCCTATTTAAAGATAATTTCCCCATTTATAATATAAATACTCTAATAATCTCAAATAAATGCTTATAAAATTGCTTATTTAAAGAATTTCGTACAACGTACCGTAATTTTGTTCCTATATGAAAAAAACCCTATCGATTTTTTTTATCGAAATAAAGTACTCTCCTTCAGCATCCGGTGTTTACTACACCGAATAAACTCGTGGGTTATGCTATTTTTCTGGAATGCTATCTACCCTCATACCCACATGAGACACAAAAAAAGCCTTTTTTTGTTTTTTGTTTCCAACAATCGGAAATTCTGTTACAAAACTACCGTGTAAAAGGGTTATATGTAAACTATTATGAAAATGCAGAACTTATACATGTATGATCGCATCTGTACTACTACCGGATCATGTAGCGCACCCATTACAGGAGTTTCCTGAGACGACAATTGCTTGTACCATTGTATTACACATATACCATATATTCAGCAGATAAATTATCCCCATTCTTTTGTCATATCCGATCATTTAGACCTTTATCTAAGAAGGCAATCGATAGAAATCAAAATCGATAAATAGTTCAGAATCTAAACATCAAAGACATAAAAAATTACCAAAAAAATCCATTTTTATAATAACTTGTCGTAATTAGTCCGAATTATTTTTTGTTTTTAGTGTTTCTTTTCTATTAAGCATAGGCGCACGTTTTTATTGCTGGATGCTTGGTTTTTTTAAGGCCAGAAATTATGCAAATCTTCTTTACCTAAACCAAAACAGAAAAACGCTCAATAATGCAGTGCACTCTGATGTTAAAATAGATGTGAAATAGATAGTGACTAAATAAATTTTTATTAAATTTACGCAGGGAAAACTTTCAAAAAGTCCTTGTTTATTGACAAGTAATGAATTTTGCAGGTATTGATTTTCATCAATTGGAACCCCCCCTTTTCAAAATTGCTGGATCCGCCTCTGAATTGGATCTATATAGCACATATATTTCTTTCATATATATGTGATTCTTTTATTTGTAACACTGAAAAGTTCAATAGAGATCCATATTTTTTAAGGATTTAGGACTGCAATGATATTATATGTTATTTTGAAAAAAAAAACTGTAAAGAGTTTTCATGACAGCAAAATAAATCAGAATACCAGACCCAGATAATATTACTGATATCAGTAAACTACATGTATTGACTTTAAAGGATAACCAAGGATACTTAAAACACAGAGTGTATACAACAACCAAGATTGATATTGTTTTCTGGTCTTCATGTTCGTAGCTATTTGCGTGTAACGATAATTATGCAAATAGTACCAATCAAAATATAAATTATCATGACAGTTTACTATCCATTTAAGTTATCATGAGAGTTTTTATGACATCAACCGTCTTAATATTTGCTGCCCATCCGTCAACCATTCGTTAAAAAACTCAGAAGAATAAAACGTTACCAGAGATTGCACCATGTTGATTTGGTAAATAATGACCATAATGTTGTGCACGTTTTCTTTGTGTTTCTACAGATTGTGTTTGAGCAACGCTTAGGAGTATTATTAAAAATAAAATAGTCAAAAGCTTTTACAAAAATACTATAGTCTGTCCCAAGTTATTGTTTCCATCACTTTTTGATGATATTTGATAAAAATACACATACCTGTGAAAGATATACAGTTGAAATCTATGAAAAGGAATATATCCAAGATATCTTCATTGACAAATAATCATTTTTCACCCATAAAAGTTCACAGGAACGAAAACAAATTTCTTACGGAGATTGGAAATGTTCACATCTTTTCTCCATTCGGAAGTACTCGGGACACGTCTGGCTATTTTTCAACGTTATTATCCGGACTTATTAATGGCTGATGCAATGTTAAATTCCCGTAGACTTTCAATTTTGGGATGTGTATTGAAACCTGAAGTGGTAGGGGGGCGTTTCAAAACAAATAATCTGGACATTTTTCATATTAGTGGATGAACGTAGTTTGAACTCAAAGGTATTAATGGTTATCGAGGTAACAAGCGATGGAAGCATAAACTCGGGACAGAGTATAGTAACGAATTCTTTATTTTTTTCTATATTGTAAAGAAGTAAGGTGAACTGATTGGTTAAAAATATTTCTCTTGTTGGACGGTTTTGTGCCAATTTAGCTACCGATTCGAAATACCAGGAAGTGACCCGCAATGTACAAAAGTGGTGGTGTCATAAGAACTCCTGTCAGTCACTACTTCAAAGATAGATACATGTATTTTGTTACACAAACATGTTTCCTGCCATAAGCTCTTTTCAGGTGATACGAAACAATCAGTTATAAGCATGCCTTTTATAAACTTTGCTACCAAGTTCGAGCAAAAGATTCGAAATACTCCAAATGACTGTATTGTCATTATATTTTCACATTCTGATATCCAGTATACACACATAAAAGCGTTTTTCTTAGCAAATGAGTTTTTTAAATTCGCAATAATACGCGTTCATAAATTAATTGTATCTAAACAATACTGAAAAAAAACAGGTTTGAGTTTGGAAATAAATGTTTATTAAAAGACATTATGATTAAAACTAAAACAAAACTTGAATCAAACACATAATGTACACTTGTTATCAAGTTCTACTGTCTCCTGATCTTCATCCCCGTTGTTTTGAGTGAGTAATGATAGCCATGCCAATGATACCAGTTTACGCCATCAGCAAAGGACGAGTGGCTGCCCTTCAGGTATAGTCCGTTGAGGTTTGACTTGTGGTAGGTGTAATACCACCAACCACCTTTAAATCTATGGGAACAATTACTGATATCTCAATTACTGATATCTCGATCCCTTGCGTAAAATGCGTGCCCATTGTGGTACTCCAAAGAATCCCCTGAAAAAATCCGAAATTTTGATACTAGTTTTCGGAATATAGTGAATGATTATTCATTTGCCAAAGTTTCAAAGTATTAAGGACATTAATTGTGTATTTACGCATGCGCAACTTTAGTAAGTAATCTTTATTCACGCAATATTTTACCAGCATTTCCTTCGTATTCTCCAACAGTCAGCTTATAACCGGAATCTTTGTTCCCAACAAAGAAAATTCGATAATATGCAAATCGTTTTTGGTTACTTAGGTCAGACATATCCACTCTTAGCTCTAACCAACCCTGAGAAGTAAATTGATGAATTCTCTGGTTGCCTTTTATTGAAAACAGGGTTTAATGTATTTCGTTTTTTTAATGAAAAAATAATTACTAAACAAACAACCTTATTGTAGCTTTAACTGCTCCGTACCTATCCAGTGTTCTCCCCCAATACTGCCAAATCCATACTGGTACTCTTGCCAGAGTCTGTTAAATCCAACCTTACCATTCATTCGTCTTTGAAGAACCTAATATTTGTACAATATTATAAATCTGAAATTTTTAAATAAATGTACATGTATTACATTTGTTAATAATTACACAACATATTAAGAATGATTATGAGATTTTGTTTCTATAATACCGTCCATCCACCCCCAGCAGTGGTCATGTCACAGTACACCTTGAATCCACCTGTTCCTTGGGGATATATTGTGTAGACACCGCTTGTATTACGGCCCGACCACAGAACATCTTGGCAATCAATGGGACGTTGACAGCGTGCTGAAAATATTACCAGAGTCGTCAAAATTTCTCATTATCATTGTTTTTTGATATTCAACAACAAGCAATATCGGCATTTGATTAGTAACGAGGACTCGTAAATAACTATCCCTTCTTATCCCTTCCCCCCAATAAGGTCAAAGAGAGCCTTTCATGATAGCCTAATTGTAACCTTACCTGGCGTTAGGACCAAAATATTGATTATTATAAACCAACAGACGATGGCTGCATTTGCAACATTTATATACGTAGTCCCTGACATTTTTCTCTGCATACTGGCACTATAGCTTAAAAGAAACCAATATATGAATAGTGCCTGTTTGGGAGGGTAACAGTTGAAATTGACACCCCGAGGAAGCCATTGTCAACCGACGTGAAGCGGAGGTTGACAATGGTTTTCGAGGGGTGTCAATTTCAACTGTTATCCTCCCAAACAGGCACTATTTATTTTATTATACTGAATGTCTTAATTTTCGAGAATATTTTAATTTACGCGCATGTTACAATTCGTTGTTACCCGTTGCGAAGTGTGTTGCCAACGCTGAGGGTAATAGAACGGATTATCAACTGCGTCTAAACCCATCAGATTTCAGTATTTAACATGAAAGTATAATAATATTGCATGTACATTTTAATCGTTTTTCCAAACAAAAGATTTCAAACTATGAAAGCAAATCAGAATTAGATTCTAAAAATAATGCTTTTGACATCTCTAAAATTTACTATTTCATTTTTTCATTGTCGAATATAATTAACGTTGTTGACAAAGCCTTCTAACTATTTGTACCTGATACTAGTAATTGCCACCTGATTTTACGTTAGGTACTGTGGTTTCATTAATATTCAAGGGTATCAATTTCCGTGGATAAAGTGAAAATCATGGTTTCAAGGATACTTAAATTCGTGACCAGTGATCCTTTCAATACAAATTATAAAAGAAATTGCACTTCAATGAACACTTAATTTCATGGATAAACTTAACAACGAAATCCACGAAAATTGGTGTTCAACGAATATTGATGAAACCACAGTATAATGTTTTATGAAATGACATGTGGTGATAACGTACAGTGTTCAGAATCAAAAATACAAAACAGGAGCAGTGCAAACACGGACCTTAAAACAATTAGAGGTAGGATCAGGTGCCATGGAGGAGTGAGCATCCTCTGCTGATTGGTCACACCCGCCGTGTGCTCTCTGTCGTAATCGGAAAAAGGGAAATCCGTAGACTATTAGGTGATTATTTATTATCTATCAAATAGTATGAAAAACGTCAGTCAACATGCGACCTAGTGGAAGACTGTATTTTCTGAGAAGGTCGTTGTATCGACCATAGAACTTGAAAAAGTTGATTTCAACCGAGACTGTTGATTGTCCTGTTTTATCAACTTGTTTTTCAGTAGAATGCCTCGCTTTGAATTGAATTTGTTAAGAAACGCAAGTTAATCGTTATCCATCTCTTTCTTAAATCAAAAGATATTTATGTAATATGGTTTAAACATTTTCATACGGTATGAATTCAGGGCAAATCTTGAACAATTCTATTTTCTTTGAAACGTAGTGAGCTTCAACTGTGAACTGTGCAGGAAAGTTTTAACTATATATAAAAATTGAAATAGAAGAAATAGTATAAATATTTCCATCAAAGGAACTACGCCATATGCGTATATCCCTCTAACTAGTTCCTTTAAGCGCAAAAGTTTCTATACTTGCAGAGTGTATATACATTTATTGTGAGATTTTTAATCAGAAAGCTTGACACATGTCAGAAAAGAGGATTTGCAATTTTGAAAGCAATAGTCAAAATTGATTATCATTTAAAGGAAACAATTAAAATTAATTGTATATTCCCTTTCCAAAACCGTGAAATTCGCTACTTTAACTTTCATTTTAAGAGTTTTTCCATACAGACGCATTTTGCAGTAAAACGAATCTGATTTCAAACCGCAAAGGTTTAACAGAAGAGAGAGACAATTCCATGAACTTTCATTCAATAACCTCGTTGCTGAACGAAAATCAGGACCGGAGCTATGAACCCGAATGTTAATTAACATTACCGCCGAGGGAAAACTCCAGTATTCCAGATAGGTGATCTAAAATAACGTTGTTATTTTTATTATTGTATTGAACAAATTAATAAGCAGTATAATACTATAATCGTTTGAACACAATCAAATATTGCAAAAAAACACCAGCTTGTGTCTAGGAAAAGTTATGCGAGTTTAAAGAAAGTTCAAGTAAAGATTCAATAATGAACACATAATCAAACTATAAATCAAAATAGCTGAGCTAAAATGTTAGAATGAATATGAATTCTCACCCGAGTCAGTGATTAATTGTTTCACAGTACATATATTTTATCGTAAAAGTTTGAAGATTCCTGCGCTTATTTATACACGAGGATTAGTTATGTTCGTGTGTGTAACATGATGTGCTGAGTATTTGTCATCATATTACACTCTAATGTCAACATACTGAATAAAACTTTCAACATATAAACACGCTTAGCACGTCACTTTAAGATAGCTCGATACGCCAATATATTATAGTGTAATAGAATAAAATCGCTTTTCTGTTCAAGTTCTTTATTTCAATTAAATATTAAATTTATTGGCAATGAGCTACTATATAAACAAAATAACTCATATTACAAATAGACACATACAGAAACACTAAAATATTCATAATACACAATTTGCATTTAATTCAAAATATGACATCAACGAACCTCCAATATATGGCGGCGGTGCCACACACAGTCAATTAGTAGACTAGCGCACTCACTTGCAACAGGTATGACTGTATATAATAAAAAAACCCACCATATATATGCTTAAATCTAGAAATACTACAGACAAAGTTATCTCAAAATTGCTATACATTTCTCTAAACAGTCTGTATATAAAACAATTTTAAGATAACTATGAGTTATTTTGTTTATATAGTAGCTCATTGCCAATAAATTTAATATTTAATTGAAATAAAGAACTTGAACAGAAAAGCGATTTTATTCTATTACAAAATGGCGTCGTTGACAGGATTTCCAAAAAAAAATTTAATTGGCAATGAGTTACGGTTAGGGTCCATACACTGGAGACGTTCAACGTTGTGATCTGATGTAACAGACGTTGTGGCTGTGGCAATTTTGGCTGAAGACCCTGTTATTGTGTTGACAATTTCGATGATCATCATATACTCACGATCAACTGATATCAAGAACTACGTACAAACACCGTTCTCAACGCAACGATACAAGGACATTTGACACCCCATCGTCATTACAGAGTGCGCGTGTTCCTATCAACAGCCAACGCCCATTGAGGTGATAAACAACAATTGCACCTACTATTAACTGTAAACTCACTTATAACATTTTTTTCTGTGCATTGATTTGTATTTGAAAATGCCTACTAAAAACGAAATCAAAGAACTATTTGACCGTGAAAAAGAAAAGTCTGACCAGTTAGAAAGTGAGGTATTATTACTACATCGAAGGTTAAAGAAAGCAGAGCATGAATTAAGTTTGAAATAAAGAACTTGAACAGAAAAGCGATTTTATTCTATTACAATAGGTTGGATCAATATAGTATATACATGTACTAGATTTATTTCAAATGATTTTAGCTCGCCTGAGCTGAAAGATCGGGTGATCTTTACTAATCAACATTTGTACGTTGTTTGTCGGCGTTTGCGTTGTCATTGTTGTAAACTTTTCACATTTTCATCTTCTCCAGAACAACTTGACAGATTACTGGGTGAAGGGGATTCAAGTTTGTTGAAATGAAGGGTCACACCCTTTTCAAAGAGGAGATAATTTAGAATACATGTATTAAAAATTTGTTGGTATTTTTCAAAAAGCTTTAAAAATCTTCTTCTCAAAAACTATTTGGCCAGAAAAGCTTATACTTGTGCGGAAGCATCGATCCTCAGGTAGTGTAGATTTAAATTTGTTCAAATCATGGTTCCCAGGGTAGGTTGGGGCCACAATGGGGGATGTTTTTTTGTTTGTTTTTTTTTTTTACATAGAAATATATATTAGAGAAAATCTTTAAAAATCTTCTTCTCAGAAACTATTAGGCCAGAAAAGCTCAAACTTGTGTGGAGGCATCCTCAAATATATAGTGTAAATTCAAGTTTGTTTAAATCAAGGTCTCAGGGGTAGGGTGGGGCCAAAATGGGCGATAAATTATTACATAGGAATATATAAAGAAAATCTTTAAAAATATTCTGGGAAAGTTTTCAGTCCAAAAAGCAGTAACTTGTGTGAAAGCATGGGTTATGCAGACTAGGTTGATCAAACCATGATTCCCTAGAGAAAATTGGGGAGGAGGGGGGGGGGGCGTTATATAGGAATAGAGAAAACTTACAAAAAGGTACAACAACAAAAGGGGCTTGGTGTTTACCATAAAAATATGTGGATAAAAATCGACAGATATTTTAAATTTTGTGAGCAAGATCTACTGTACTTACCATGGTAGTTTTCAAGCTATTTGATTTTGATACTGTAATGTTATTTTGATCAAAGTTAATGTTATTGTTGCTCAGGTTAGCGATTTGGCCCGTGGGCCTCATGTTTTTATTTGTAACACAAAAAGTGCAATTTAAATTCAGAGTCGTCAAGAGTTTATGACTGCAATGACTTTACTGGTTATTTGGAAGAAAAATGTGGAGAGTTTTTATGACAGCAAATTCAGAATGACATGCCAAGATAACATCAGTAAATTACTGACTTTGAAGAGAAAACATACTCAAAACACAGAGTATAGTCAACGTTTTTAGGTTGTTTTTGTTCATCATATTCGTTGTTTTTGCGTTTAATGACAAGCATACCAATGGTACCTTTTATTCCAGAAGCATGGGACGAGCATTTGCATCTGAGGTACGATCAGTTAAAATATAAGTTACGGCAGTTTTTATGTCACCAACCGCCTTTATATTTATTAATTATATGTTAATCACCCGTTAAAAAACTCGCAAGAACTGTTACCATAGATTATACCATATTTATTAGCTGCAATAATGTAGCCCTCTCCGATTTTTCAAGTTAAATCTGATGTTTACTGAAGAGGGCTACAATTCCACAGGATCTCCGTAATGGTGCAAAATTATTTTTTTAATGCGGCTGACTTTGGTCTGAAAAGATCGATTTTATATTTGACTTCCTTTAGATAAAATGATTTTCTAATTCAGGTTGAACAAACTAACCGTATATAAATCAAAACCAGATAAAACACATCGGCATGTTTACCAGTCATCTTTTTCAGCAGCCATGACAGTTCTCGCGTGATTTTATGGGATGTACACTTGTAGTTTTGATGGGCTTGATAACGTGAATGTCAGTGTAAATAATCGATCTTTCCTCGTTATTTCACTAAAACATCATTTAAGGAAATGGTATATAATGGAAAATTCATATTTACCGCGTTAATTGTGTTTATAATAGGGGAATTCCTCAGTTCAAGATCCGCTCCTGAATTCTCATTGGCTTTCCCAAAATAAAAACGGTCAAGGTCAGTAAACATGGCGGACAAATTCAACTTTCGTTGTTGACATACACGAAAAATAACCGATACGTGGACTATACTTGATATTTTTGGATTAATTTATGCCATAGACATCTACAACGTTTGTGTTTAGGTAAGAAATGCAAATGTTATTGTCATTTATATACGATTTCAGACGAAATCGTTGCGGGAGTGAATCCCTCCCGTACTTGCACCATTACGGAGATCCTATTGAGTTGTAGCCCTCCCCCCAAAAAAAAATAATCGGGAGAGGGCTACATTATTGCAGCTATATATTTATGTGATTGATAATAACAATAATGTTGTCACACGCTATTCAAATTTACTTAAAAGTGACAAATCTCAATGCATATAGTGCTTTTTGCATTGAAACTTTGGCAAAAATAACACATAAATGAAAGTAAGTTGAATTCCATCTTTTTTATGTTTTTTATAGGGAGTTCCAATGAATGTTTGATGAATGAGTGTTTAACCGGCATCAAGTTTGGATATTATTTATAAAAAAGACTCAATGCTTGATTCTGCAGCTAAACAAGCTTAAAATACAGACTGTAAACTTAATAACCATAACTAAGTCTACTGTCTTCTGATTTTCATTTCTGTTGTTTTGAGTGAGTAATGATATCCATGCCAATCAAACCAATTCACGCCATCAGCAAAGGACGAATGACTTCCATTCAGGTACAGCCCATTGAGGTTGGCTTTATGGCACTTGTTATACCACCAGCCACCTTTAAATTTTTTTGAACATTCATTGTTATCTTTGTCTCTTGCATAAAATGATTGTCCATTGTGGGTTTCCATCGAATCTCCTGAGGAACAAAAATTGATTTTGTTATTTAAATGGATAAATTGACCTATAATTAATTATTTAATTTGTCTGAATAAATCATGCAGTTGTTTACCTGCATTTCCTTCGTATTCGCCGATTGTCAGCTTATAACCAGATTTTTTGTTTCCGACAGAGAAAATTCGGTAGTAGGCAAATCGGCTTTCGTTGTCAAAATCAGACATGTCCACTCTCATCTCATACCATCCCTGAGATGTTAGCTGATGAATTCTCTGGTTTCCTGTTATCAATTTCAAGGCAAGGCAATAAAATTATGTATTCTAAAGGTAGTCCATCTCTAAATAAAGTGAACGGAACAATTTTGATTGATATTAAATACATTAAATACGTCTGTTAAGTTAAAATAAGGCTGACTTAATCAAATTCAGGAGAAAGTAAGTAGTGATTTAAATGAACATTTTGCACTTGAATATTTTTTTAAACAGTTATCTGCCTTTCATAAGAATTAGGGTAAAATCATTTTCATAAAACATGTACGATAGGTTATGAAATTTTGGCCTTTTTTAAGTAAGGGAAAGCTTATGCAAATATTTGCCAACAGATTTGTAAGAAGATAACAAAATGTTTAAAATTTTAAAAGGTGAACCCTTTCATTTTATAAACCTTTTAAATCATAAGATTTTAGAGATCAAACATTCAATCTATTAGATATGATATATGAAAGTTATGGATAGTAAATTGTAATCAGTATTACTCTGTACCAATCCAGTAGTCTCCTTTAGTATCACCAAATCCATACTGGTACTCTCGCCAAAATCTGTTAAATCCAACATTCCCGATTTTTCGCCTTTGAAAAACCTAATATAAGCATAATATTAACAAAGCGTTCTTGATATATTACTTTATAAATAATGACAATAAATACATAAAAACTGCATTTATTTTCTATTTATTATTAAATTATAAAAAAAAATATATGTTATTACCGTCCATCCACCCCCAGCCGTAGTCATGTCACAGTACACATTAAACCCTCCTGTTCCTGGTGGATAAATCGTGTAGACACCGCTTGTGGGGCTCACAGCCATCATGATATCTTGACAGTCTACTGGTAGGGGACAGCATGCTAAAAATTCCAATCTTTAGATTATGACATTATTTTCTTACGAATCACAATAAACAACGCGTTAATCGTTTGTTGTGAAAGACATGGAAATTGTTATCCAAACTTTTCTTCAAGGTTACATTACCGATCATTGCTTCTAATGATTACGTTAGAGTCCATACACATACTTACATGCTTTGGGCAGCAGAACAGTGGTTATAAAGCAGCAAACAATGATTGAATATGCAGCATATATAGTACTAGCCTCTGACATATGTCTCTGCATACTGATTTGGTTTGGTTTAGTTTGCTTCGGTTTGCGGTTTTTTCCAATAAAAAGTAGTACACATCATTGATAATGTTTTAATATGTTTTGCTAAAAATTTGTATGTTTTGCAATAATTTGAGAAATGAAATAAAATGCATACTTTTATTCTGAATAACGACAAAAGTATCAGAGTAAGGAGAAACTAGATGCTGTCATTAGACAGTAATACCAGCACCAAGTGTTTGCCCCTAAATAATTAACACTGTTTTGTACCAGTTTAATCAAAAATGAAGGCCACAAGCAAGTTCCGTTAATACATTTAAAAATTATAATTTTCATAACTAAAGGATTAGATAACTTCCCATGGCATATGATAATACACTTGAGCAGCACTTTATGTGCAATTTGGGATTGAACTGTTTGCATGTGAATTTTAAGTTAATCAATAATCTGAACATTTCATGTCACAGAAAGTATATGGTCTGTGGCACAAATCAGTATCTACCGGTATTATATTTTTACGTATAGGTATCCTGTAGGGACCCTCTTAAAGTTCCTGTGTAACAATTTTTTTTATATACCCGTAGTGTACCTCTCTGGACACTGTGGTCGCGCTCCATTGACCTGTTCCGTACACGTCCCAGACAAATTCTCGCGCAATGCGAATGGTGCACACAGAACAATGACTATGGCGGCCAGTTTGCAATTACAGACGTTAATGCCAATATTTCTTGACGAATTGTTTGAAAATGAGGGGAATATGCGTCAACATTTTCAAAGATTAATGCAACTCTGCGCAGCAGCAATGTTGTCAACGTAATTAAACCATAAAAATATATGAGTTTCCGTGAATTTAAGCGTTAGAAGCAGGCGCGGATCCAGAATGTTTTTCCATAAGGGGGGGGGGGGGTCCGAGTACGTGTTTATACTTTACAGGAAAAAGTTATCCGATTGGAATATGTTTATAATATATTAAATTTATTTTATTCATAAAAATAATAACTGGTTTAACGACGATTTTATATATATAAACTATTAGTAAAAAACTACATGTAGTTAAAAGTTATACATTGTATTTTATATATTGTAGGACAAGGGATGATAAAACTAGAATAGAAATGTATGCGGAAGAAACTGTACCTTTCTACAACCTGGATGATTTTCGGCGGTTCTTTCGGGTTTCTAGAGCAACATTTGAATGTTTATGTAGAAATATTGCCAACTTTCAACAATTAAAACCTGGATGGACTGGAGGAAGAGAATTTATTTCAACAGATAAACATTTGTTAATTACCCTATGGTATTTAGCAACCCAAGATAGCATTCACAGCATATCAGATAGATTCAATGTCACCGAGTCCTCTGTTATCAGATGTCGCACAAGGATCACAGACATTTTTGTTAATAATCTAAAACATGTATTTATCGTCCTCCCTTCAGCTAATGAACGCCAAGACGTAATGGACAAGTTTGAGCAAAAACAAAATTTTCCAAATGTATTAGGTGCTATAGACGGTACCCATATTGCCATAAAAGCCCCTAAAAATCATCCCGAAACTTATGTCAACAGAAAGGGTTTTTTCTCAATAATCTTGCAAGGAATTTGCAGAGAGGACCTTAGATTTGTTCATTGTGTTGCTGGATGGCCTGGAAGCTGCCATGATGCCAGGGTGTTGAAAAATACAGATATATGGGAAAATGGTTTGAGAGTTTGTGGCAATGGGCATTTTCTTGGAGATGGAGCTTATCCATTGAGAAGTTGGCTTCTTACTCCCTACCGAGACACAGGACGTCTGACACCCCAACAAAGGAATTACAATTATCGTCATTCAGGCACAAGAGTAACTATAGAACGCGCATTTGGGTGTCTAAAAGGACGTTTCAGAAGATTGCGATATTTGGAAACTTCAGAATTAAAAACATCGGTTGAGGTCATTATTTTATGTTGCATTATTCATAATATATGCATCCTGAACAATGAAGATGTGCAAGATTTTTTTGAAGACAATCATCAAGGACCTTATGTGCCCCAAGGAAATTTAGTCGACAATCAGGCAGAAGGACTAAGGAAACGTGATAATATTGCACGAAATTTACCTTAAGTGATGTATTTTACATGACATGACTTAAGATTTGGAATACATGTATCAATATGTAACTACATATGGTTCAGGTCTTGTCTTAATTTGTCATTACACAATTCAAAAAGATATAATCATTGGTTGAAACTGTTTTATTGAACACAAGTATGTATATTTAACCTCAAATAAAAATAACAATAAAAAATAAAACAAAATCTCATATTTTTTATAATAACAATGAAATAAAACAGAAATTGGCACTATCTGTGATAAGTATAAAAGTAAAAAAGAAACAAATACAATCATGTGTTGTACTTTGCTTGTTCATAAAAAAAACAAAGACATCCTTACATCTAAGGGGTAATCTACCAGATATTTCCCTTTCAATAATAGTTTGCTGAAGTAGAAGGTAACAATAATGTTCAACATTTGAAAACTTTTATGGCTTTGCTGATTTGCTTCCTACACATAGGACATTTATTACCAGCAAGATTTGACGCACATTTCATACATGCTATCAGATGTCCACATGGAACAAATACAGTTTCTGCAATTTTCCCATCCTCCATGCATATCTTGCACTCGTCTATAAATGAAATATAAAGCATATTTGTATAAAATGCATGAATTGAAATTCAATCTTATCATGTTTAAACTATTTTGTTTGGCTTGATTTTAGAATTTCCAAAAAATTTCCGAACATTTCCATCTTTTCACGGTGTCTCCTTTCCACTTGTTCTTCAAAGCGCTGACTTTCATTCTTCATGATTTGTTCAAAGCTATCTAGAACATCATTTGTGCGGCGTCTTTTTGAACTTTGATTTAACTTTTCAGGAGACACGCATTTTCTCTTAGTAGAAGTTGTAGGAGTGTCAGGCCTACCTGAGTCACTTTCTTCTTTGCTTGATTTGGTTTCTGGGCTCGACTTGTTCTCTGTTCCAACAACACATTCTGGTTGAACATTAGGCTTGGCTGCCATGAACTCTAATTCTTCCTCATAAGGGTGATTTCTTCTTTCTGCCCCACTTTTTTTGTTGTGATCTTTAACATTCTTCAAACCTCTCATCAAAGTCTTCCACCTCCCTTCCACCTGCACTGCACTAAAGTTACAGTTTCCCTTTTCTCTTAGTACTTTGGCAATTTTGTTCCATAAGGCTTTCTTTCTTAACTTCCCACTTGTAACCAACTCCTCATTCTCCCTATATTGGCTGATTAATAGAAGTGTTGCAGGTCTAGTCCAAAGAACTGACGAGTCTGGGGCAATCTCAATGGGCCTCCCATCTTCTCCTTCCAGATCTAGGCTTTCATCCTCCAGCTGAAGCGTCTGAACATCATATCCACCACTACCTATTAAGAGTACTATACATGTACATGATGTAATAACTTAATTAAATAAGAAAAAAAAATTAAATATGAAACAAAACATTACTTATTAACTATTTTTTTTTGCAGAGGCATTACATTACATGCATTGTACATGTATACAAGTAAAAACCACTTATATTTGGGATATGTATCAATACAATTTTTCTAAGCAAGTTCTTTCTTCATGTTCTTTCAGGTGGTTCAGGCATTTTTAATGACACCCAAATTCCTAAGCCAATTATGATGTTTATGTTTACAGGCATAAGGTTTTTTATATTATGCATTAAATTAAAATTGTAAGTTCAAGAACATGCTATGACCTCAAAAGGCAACCACAACTTAAATAGTTTAATTATTTTTGTATTAATGACATCAAACAGGACGTCAGTGGCGGCGTCGAAAAACCTTTACGTTTATTTTATTTTTTTTGGGGGGGGGGGACGGGGGTATTAAGCACGCTTTTTTCGCAAAATACATATAAATATACTGCATATCATGCTGAATTTAAAGCTATACCGTTTTTCAACCCGAATTTCCCGTGGATCTGCAGTTCTGCAGCCTCTAAATTCAAATGACTGTTCTTGTATATATATTGTACACAATAATCGCTCATAGAAAAAAAAATACACAAACAAAATACTCAAAAAATCTGCCTAAACATGCTAGGCCCCCATTTAATGTTGCGAGTTGTCGTATAAACAAGGCACATTTTAGAAATAATGATGTTTAGATTGTTAGAAGAACTTAAAATCTATGTAATTAGTTTATATTTACCGGGATCATCACATGCATGGTTTGCAAACTCCTCCATGTCTCGGAAAAGGCGGTGACATGTATCACATTCAAAGAGCGTGGCTCTGTTTTGCGCATTAGTCGCCATGTTGAATTCTGACTGCACTACCTCTCGCACGTGGACAGAGAGAACAGTCCGAGAACAGTGTATTTTTGAACTCCTTTGACTTTGCACATGTGCGGGGTGTTCCGAATAGTCAATGGAGCGCAACCTGTGTCAGCTACAGTACGTATTGGTCAGTTCTTTTCTATCGTTTGATTACCTTATTTAAACTGTCGCATTGCAGACCTGGCAGACAGTGGCCACGTTTTCCCCATGACATGTATGAGCAGCTCAGGTTTTGAGTAACCCTTTCTCCTATTAGGGGAAGTTAAACTATTTTATACTTTTGTAATTTAACTACGGCTCAGTCTTTTTACATTACTGTGGAGTTTATATTAAGTATTTTTTTGTTACTTTTGATATACTGGTTTTACGAGGTAGAACTGTTAAACATAGGTGCTTGCTCGCGCGTGTTCCTGTGTGGTCACGCGTCGAGTGTGTGTGCGTTATATTGGGATATAAATGCATGATATCCTTTTTTTGGCCGTGTAGTACGGTGTACTTGTATATTGTCCGTGTAGTACGGAGTATTTGTATATCGTTTTGACGTGGTTTTTCTTTGTTAAGTAGTGTGATACTCTTAACGTTATGCAGTGATCGTATTCGCTGTGGTTTCGTGCTATTGTATGGCGTGCTGTTGTTGCCATAATGTTATATTTAAGTCCGTGCGACTTAGCCTATGTTTATGTAAGGTATATTAATCCTGTAACTCAAAATATGTTTATTTGTTTTATTTAATAAGGTCCCTATCCAGTTTCTGACAGTCCATCGCCGTGGTTATACCTGTCCGCCACTGTCTCACGCCATGCCATATCTACCCACTCCTATTCTACATGCCCGTGATGGAGACTTGGGACAACAGAAAACTTAAACATTTTATTGTTCTTGTTATGTTTAAATTATATGTATATTTGTTTGGTTTTATTTTATATAAAAATTGTAAATATAAATCGAATCCTGTTGTGTTTGACTGAACAGTCACGACGGCTGTCGTGACAGTCTGTATAATAATCACAAACAAAATTAAATTATGCCCCCTCTCCGCTGAGGTTGCCGGCTTTAGATTTGCATCTGTGTGCCTACATGTACATAATCGTGTGCATGGATTTAGAGAAGGGGTGGGAGTGAGGGGTCCAGACCCTCCCCCTCCCATGACAATTCATTTATATCAATAGTAAAATTACCAAAAATACACCTCGGACTCCAATGCCCTTGCAGACATGTAACTGTCCTAACCCATTGCGCTTCAATGTTAGGTAACATTATTTTGGGGGAAAATATTATATTTATTTCAATAGGAAGTATACATCACAATATTGCAGGTGTCCTGCAACACCTTAAAGCTGTTATTTACCCAATAAAATAGTGCAAGGGGTTTTGAAGAATAGGACATAAAAATACATGCATGTTACAAATATCTGATCTTTGTCTGAAGTTACGTACACAACACAGGTCTACAGGTCTCAATAGCGGGTAATAGTTTTACCCAGCTCGATTAGATGGGTTTCACGTGGTGTATGTGTTTTCCATATGCAGACAAGGAATAGTTAACATGCATAAACATTTCTTTTGTGATGATCAGCTAAAGGGATTCATATTGTACTCTAATTGGATTATCATTATGATATTGACCAATATAGGTAAGCAGAATACATGTATAGTAGCACATAAGCATAACTTTCACTTTCTAAATAAGTGATATCCCTTGGCTAGCATCAGGGACGTATATATGTCCCTGCTAGCATACTATCATCTTTTGCTATTTAAATAAGCTTATACCTATCCTATCGCATTTGTAAAGTTTCTGTCATTTTAATTGCAAAAGTTATTTTTTCATTTGCCAGACCCTATATTGAACCTGTAACAATTTCGTATTAAATTTGTGCATTACATGTATAAGTAAGTGTAGAGACTTATCATTTTTATACGAGTTATAATAGGAAGGAAGGGGTCTTTCTTTTTTAATGTATTATAATGCATCAAATACAATGTAGGCCATGACCCTATGGGACTCTTCTGACCCCATGAAACAGGAAAGTACAAAATATCTTCTTATGTCATTATGATGCATCAAATGGTGTAAAGTACAGGACCCCAAGGTGTTGTCTTTAACCCCCACCCCCCCCCCCCCCCCCACACACACACACCACACACTGAAATAGGAAATGATGATACACTATGGAACGCCTCAACTACCTTATGTGAATAAACTTCATTTTATGATTATACTTTAACATAACATGATATTATACTTTAATGTTAAATACTGAAATCTGATTGGTTTAAACGCAATTGATAATCCGTTCTATTACCCTCAGCGTTAGCAACACTCTTAGCAACGGGTAACACAACGAATTGTTACATGCACGTACGGTTCGCCGTAGAATTCACGTCATTTCTATATAAAAACAACTAAAAATTCTCTAAAATTAAGACATTCAGTATAATAAAATAAATAGTGTCTGTTTGGGAGGATAACAGTTGAAATTGACACCCCTCGATGGTTTCCTCGGGGTGTCAATTTCAACTGTTACCCACCAAAACAGGCACTATTTATATAATGATGCTTTAACATTACATGATGGTACTTTAACATTACATGATGCATGGTACTTCAACATTACATGATGGTACTTCAACATTACACGATGGTAGTTTAACATTACATGCTGGTACTTCAACATTACATGCTGATACTTCAACATTACATGATGATACTTCTTCATTATATGATGGTTCTTCATTATGTGGTGGTTCTAAAAATAGATCTATATCGTGATTGTAATGCACCGAAACCCAGATCCAACATCCTCGTTGTCGATGAAACAAATATTAGAGGATTAAAATATGGGATATGCTATACGATTTGAAAGGGGGGGGGGGGGTAAGAGAAACGTTAAAGTACTATCACGTAATGTTGAAGTATCAATTAATATGTAATGTTGAAGTATCAGCATGTAATGAAGAAGTATCATCATGTAATGTTGAAGTATCAGCATGTAATGTTGAAGTCCCATCGTGTAATGTTAAAGTACCATCATGTAATGTTGAAGTACCATCGTGTAATGTTAAAGTACCATCATGTAATGTTGAAGTACCATCATGTAATGTTAAGGTACCATCATGTATTGTTATACTTTCATGTTAAATACTGAAATCTGATTGATTAAGACGCAGTTCATAATCCTTTCTATTACCCTCAGCGTTAGCAACGCACTTAGCAACGGGTAACATTAAAAAATGTTACATGCGCGAAAATTATGCGCGTACGGTTCGCTGTAGAATTCACGTTATTCCTATATAATAGAAGTGAAATTTTCTTAAAAATTACGACATTCAGTATAACAAAATAAATAGCGCCTGTTTGGAAGGATAACAGTTGAAATTGACACCCCTCGAAAACCATTGTCAACCTCCGCCTCGCGTCGGTTGACAATGGTTTTCTCGGGGTGTCAATTTTAACTGTTACCCTCCCAAACAGGCACTATTTATATAATGTTGAAGTACCATCATGTAATGTAAAAGCAGTCTAGACGGGACTCCCAAAACGGAGTCTTTGGCTCCATCATGCATTGCGGTAAAATGGCGTTTCTAATGTAAACAACGTGCGAGTTATGCCCCTTAGTTCTAAATAAATCTCTAAAATTGGCCAAGATCACGACAAAAATTAATTCTAAACTTTCAAAAACATTTCTGAACGCATATGTGTCAAATTAATGTCATATGTTCATAACCATTTACTTGTATTACGCAAGATTAATTTTTAAAATGAAAAATTCATCCAAAACTTCGATCACGCACAACTATAACTGTTTTGAAATAAATTGAACGCTTGGATATGTTTATTCATCATTGTTTGTTAAAAGTATAGTCTCATTTTAATCTTTTTCATGCTAAATTATTCAATTATCTTGAATGTATTTAACATGGTTTCCTAACATCGCAAATGCCGCGAGCGATTATAATTGTTTTGATGTTAATTATCAGTTCAATTTAAAGATTTATTGTATCTAGAGTGACAATTTGTTTCATTTTCTGGGCTTTTAAACAACCAATTCTATTTTTTACATACCAAAAAGACGTTTTTAATCATCGCTAGATCAACCAGTTTTTGTTTGTCATCAAGGCTTTTTTCGTTTAATTTTATCTCTTTTTAATCAAAAATTCGAGTCTATATCATAAGTGCCGTACGAGTTAACAATGGGGGTTCAAATTTTAATTTATTAACTCGGACGTCAATTTTAATTAGCTAATTAACTTAATCCGGCTTGAGGTTGGCAGTCGATTGATTACTTTAGAGCGATCGGCGACAGTATCAACACCTTTTTTATGAATGTGAACAAATGATGTGTATAATGTGGCTGTTCTTTTTTATAGTTTCTTAAGTAATTTAGTAGTAGCTTTAGATTTTGTTTTTGTTGTTGTTTTTACTCATGTAATTTATATTTTGGTCCTGAAGAAGGGACGGGTTGTCCCGATAATTTGACAATTTCTATTGTTCGTGTCGTTAGCCATTTTTAGTGCTTTATATATTCAGTTTACTGGCTTAGTATCTAATACTATATATTAGATCCGACACTTTAAAGATTTCTAGTGTTGTTGATTCTATTCAGTGCTTTATATATATATTTTGGCAAAAACATTGCATATAGAGTACCCCATTTATTTGGACAGGTAGTATTTATCAATTCAGGATTGACAAATGGATTATGAATACTGTTCACACAAAAGAAAACCCGGTTTGCTGTCACACTGACAGCTTCTCTTTTGTTATTTTTGTTAGTTTTTTATGAATTAGTTAGAATAAACGACCTGCAGTGATTTGGTAATATTTGCAGATAAATGTATGTAACTATACATGTATTTATACTTTTTTTAAATATCAAAGTGATAGATAAATAATAAAAAAATCTTTACTCAGTCCCGGGTTTTTGCTTCCATCACTTTTCGCTTAATATTTCGATAATCATAAATACCTTTGTGCTCAATCTACGTTCATCCACTAATATGAAAAATGTCCAGATTATCTGTTTTAAAACGCCCCTCGGCCGCTTCAGGTATCAATACAGTACACATCCCAAAATAGAAAGTCTACGTGGATTTTGCATTGCATCAGCCATTAATAAGGCCGGATGATAACGTTTGAAAACTGCGCAAGGTGTCCCGAATACTTCCGAATGGAGAAAGATGTAAACATTTCCCATTATAAATCTCTGTAAGAAATTTGTTTTCTTTCCTGTAAACTTTTATGAGTAAAAAAGGATAATTTGTCAATGAAGATATCTTGGATATTTTCCATTTCATCGATTTCAACTGTACTTCTTTCACAGTTATGTGTATTTTTATTTAAAATCCACAAAAAGTGGTGGAAGCAAAAACTCGGGACAGAGTATAGAACTGTTAAAAGAGATTTCTGAAAGTAATTTTAAAATATATACTGTATAGACGATAATTTTACAAAATTAAGTAGTTGCTTTATGGTAAACAGTACATGTTCACAAGTGACTGTAAAGCTGTATTATATTAGCTCTCCGGAATTTTTTTTATCAACCAATTTCAGAGAGTGAGTCTGTATTAAACCGACAGTCAGGTCGTCATGCTCATATTCCGTAATAATTGCTTGAAATTTTAAAAAATGCCAATTTTCACAAGCTTGATAGGCTTTTTTCCCTATACATTGCCGACAATGCAAAATGAAACATTTTTTAAAATAATTTATACACATTTTAATTTCACGACAGTTAACCTTATCTTTGGAATTTTTATTTATTTATTTTTTAAGGGGTTACGTGTCGTTTCCCATGTCTCATATTAATCAAAATCTCAAAACCAATGTCTTAAAATTCTTTGTTTTTCTTATCGATAACTAGAAAGTTTGTATTATAGTGGCAGGTAACATGTACATAACAAAAAGCATTTTACAGCTGCAATTGGCATCTGTAGGAAAAATTAGATCGAAGGCCTGCGGGGTCAACTCTAAAGTGTTTATCCCTGAGTTTTATAGGTTACACGATCAGAATTACATATATTCATACTCAGACTCACACACCAACACGATAACATATTCGGATTTACAAGTTTACATGTCTGGATTTTTGAACACGATTACCCTCCATACAAGAGATGACGTAGCTACTTCAAAAGTTGTTAAAGGAGTTCTGGGAAAACCATACTTTTTTTTGCAAATTCTGGTGATAGAAAATCTGAATCTGATCACACTTTAATATGACACTCCCAGTCATATTCTAGAAGATTCTTTGGCTACTGCAAAAAAATGACGATTTTGAAACCAGTTTTTTTGTTAAAAAACCCCCCGTCATTTTTCAGCCATTTAATGATCCCCAGGACCAAATTAAAATTTCCAAAACCTTTTTGCG
This sequence comes from Magallana gigas, assembly GCF_963853765.1. Taxonomy (NCBI): domain Eukaryota; kingdom Metazoa; phylum Mollusca; class Bivalvia; order Ostreida; family Ostreidae; genus Magallana; species Magallana gigas. Next base: position 2,584,765 of record NC_088854.1, on the reverse strand, counting down.
CATCTATAGGATACCCTAAAACATATTCCAAGAAATGATTTGTCGATTGTTAAAAAATGTAGGAGGAGTTCGAGGAGGAAGGTTTTTTTGTGAATAAACATCACTTTTTACCAATTGTTTGACCCCCAGGACTACCAAAGAATTTTTGAAACCTTTTTACAAAACAACATGACACCCCAAATCAAACTCCAAGAGTTCAGTTTGCTGGTTTATAAGAGGTAAGAGCAGTTTGAGAAAGTAAAACGTGACGGACGGACGGTCGGACGGACGGAACAGGGTAACAACAATATACCCGAACTTTCTTTAGAAAGTGCGGGTATAAAAATATTCTTCAGATGAAATAATTATGAAAAGAAAGCATGTCATTCCTCAGGTTTTCCCTCAAAGTATGAGCTGTTTTATTACGCATTATAACAACATTGTTGGATGCAGCCAGTCACATTTTATGTATGAATAAAGAATAACAAGGTTTTAGTAAACACATTCTGAAAATATTAAATATCATTGTAAGACCATAAACTTCTTTTATGTAAATAGCGGGAATGTTATAACTCTCTTACACGAAATACGATGGAAGAAAGAGTATTTTTCATCTAAAATATTTTTACTTTAAGCTAGTTTCATACATGAAAATGTAAACTCTGTATGGTCTCCTTATTTTTTTTTTAGGTTTATAGTGCGCGATTTTGATATATTTTTAAAGATTAAATGCATTACCACCTTAATACAAACAACATAAATGAAATAATGATTTAATCAATAGTTTTGAGTTCTAACAGTTTTCGGAATATATTTTAAATGAATATAGTTTGAGAAATGATGATGGGAATTCGAAAAATAAATTCAAACTTTGATGATCGAATCATCTTTTTTAGTATTAGAGTGACAATAATAATATTCCAGTGTGTTTCACTCTTTAAACAATTTAGTGAAAATTGTAATATTTTCAAAATAAAGATTTGGTAGTTTGTACAATTTTTCGATGAGCATTCAAAATTCACTTGTATAAAAGTAAATCATCGACCTTTGAAATTGAATAATATCACTACATATAGTAAGGCTATAATGTACAATTGGTAGATCTAATTTATTTTTTATTGGGATTGGTGTGCTCCATTAGACCCGATTTTGATACCTAGTGCAGATATATTTCGGAAAATGTTATGTTACTGCAAAAATGCATACTAGTTAAAATACTTGGATAAATATTAAACATTCTATCAAAATTTACGATGTAAGAATGAATACTCACCAGAATCCCAGAAAAATATGTGATTAGACAGTATCTCTACGTTAAAGATTAGTCAACCGTACTTATTTAAACTTATTTATATGTTAACGACCAATAAAAAGAATAAGCAACGTGATTTTGAAGCGTGGTTTGCAGCAAATGTGGTTAAAATATATCATTTTATCGCAAACATTTTTTTTTAAATTTCAAACCCACCGGGGATAGACGTGAGAGTAGTTTGTCATGAAAAAGATTTATCTGCTGTTTTAAGTTATTTATAAAAATATCTGACGGCATAATCACGAATATGCATAACACTTTTAAAAATTTTGCTTATATTAACCAAGTTCGATTTTTTTTTTATCTCAGGTGATGACGTTGAATTATTATCGGTCCCCTTAGTATCATAGCCCATAAGCAAACCTGTCGGGGAATCTCAGTGCGCAGAATTTTTTCTTTTTTTCGCCCTCCTTAAAAGTTAGTGCAATACCACAATATAGAAATAAGATTCTTTTTTTATGAAATAGTGGTAAAATGTCACAGGTCTGTCAAATTCTGTGCCTTTTGCATTACAATATAAAATGAATAGAATTTATATTAAACTCTCCCGTTACGCCCTTTCCCTGCTTTTCCGGTTAGATTTTGTTTAATTAGAACTTAAAATCATACATATCCATTAATTTATTGATGAGACTGCTGAACTTTGGCATACTGTATTTCAGACCACCATCCCCGTTCACTGTTGTAATCACCTTTACCTTCTATCACTAACCCCTGCAGTCAGCTGTTCACATCGATTTCACTCGATAAAATAAAATAAAATATTTTTTTTCGATTAGCATTTTGCTTTTCTTTATGGGTACACCATTTGTGTTACTTTTTCTACAATTAGAGGCAAGACATCTAGTTTTATTTACAGCTACCTAATTAAACTTTGTACTTTCCTGTATTATCATCTTCGTTCTTCATCTTCAATCAGTCACCGTCACTGCCCGCCATCTTTGAACTGGAGGTCTTACACGCAGTTAACATAATTGGTTAGATATTCTCTATTACAAATATAAGCAACTAGAGATTCTCTACTTTTGTTTTACTTTTTGCGTTCGACTTGACTATAGTTGAAATCGATGTCGCAATGTTTGAATTACTGTAGATATGTTTGGCTGACAAGTCAAGTATATTTTTCTTTTTCTTAATTTTTTTTTCAATTTCTTTAATTACGTTTTAATATCAGTACATGTACTTTACCTATTTGCCCTCTGCAAACACAAATAAATTACATCATAGGCAATATGGTGCATTAATAAAAAAAAAGATGTTTTCTGTATTATAAAGTGTTCGAAAAATTCAAGAGGATGATCAAATTAAGATAACTGAGTTTTACGCAGAAATTGAATTGCAATGGTTTTAAAAAAACTGAAGTTGTTTACAGAGCGGGAGCTTTGGCGCCAGTCATATTCCAAATGATGAGCATTTAAAATGTTTGTACGTTTACGATACTACTCTTCTTTACAATAATTATTTAAAAAGCTAATACCAATGAATTTATAATAAAATGATTGCTTTCTGTTTACTTGATTTAATCATATTTAAACTGGCAGGAAGAAAAATTCAGAGGGGAAATAAAACATATAGAAGGAGTTTTTTCGTATCATTACTGGAGTATTTTCTTATCACTACTGAATACAAAAAATATGTAAGTTTAACAATTAATTTCGCCTAGGGATTTTCAAAAGTTTAATTTGTTGCAGATTTTTTTTATCAATTTCGTTTTTATTAAAATTATGTATTTTACTCTTAATCATATTTCTAAGTTTGTGATTCTAAAACTAAAAGTAGGACATTTATTGTTTTAAATTTCATTTTCATGTTTCAAATGTTAATGCTTTTTTGCAAATTTAAAATTATATTTTTAACAGTTCCTTTTAGTTTATTTATCTTTATTTATACAAAATGTCATTTTACTCAAATATAAATTTTTTTTTCTGATATAATTTTCCAAAGCACTTTAATATAGTTCATCTAATGCCACGATATTACGTATATCCTCAAATTACATTGCATTTTATTCTTTTAATAGATACTGATATAGTCGGGAAACATTTTTAAGGACTTTTTTTCTTTGTGAATTAGCTCATTACAAAATCCAGTTAAAATATTTTATACCAGAAACGCCATTGAAAACAACTGAGGTATTCCACCATTAGATCTGTAGGAAAATGCTGTATTTATTCACTACGGCGTCTGTACTCGTCATTTGCTGTATCATACCTGGTGTACTGGGATGTGGTAAGTGTTTAGTAGGAAAGACAAAGACAATCTAACGTAGCAAGAAAAAAAACCCAACATTCAATAACATGAAACTAGTACAAAATATTGTATTTTTATTTTTTAGTGTCCACTTTACCGAAGGATTGCCAAGACGTTTTAAGGTTAGGTGGAAGCGAAAGCGGCGTCTATACAATTTATCCCGAAGGGACTGGAGGTTTTCAGGCATACTGTGACATGACTACGGATAGGGGTGGATGGACGGTATTACTACGAGAATTGTCCTTAACAACAGAACTCAAATCTAAACGCTGTGATTCCTTTAATCAACTCCTAATTAATTTTTCAATAATACTCATTTCAATATTACGGCATTTCAGTGCCGTTCTTAATTAACTTCTTAATTTCCTTCAATAGATGATAAGTATTTATGTTATACCAGGCTGCGCATCATTTGATGTCTAGATAATTACAGACATTGCATCGAGTGTTGACTAACCCTTCATATTATTTTAAATAACATTTACTTTAAATGTTCGAATATTTCTGATCAATCAACATACTCCGAATTCAGCGCGCACGATGCATTTCTGAATATAATTTTTTAAATCAAGTAGGTTATCTTACTAACAATTATTTAATTAGTTATACTTATGGAAAAATGATTATTAAATATAAAATTTATTCTACTTCAATGATGCAAAAAATCACAATGTACATATGTGTATTTTAATCAGGTTTTTCAAAGAAGAATGAATGGAAAAGTTGACTTTTATCGAAGTTGGAAAGAATATAAGTATGGATTTGGTAATGTTTCGGAGGAACACTGGATTGGTATGCATAATTAAACTTTTTTTATCTATAAAAATGTTTTAAGGTTTTGCTAGTTATTCGTGAGACGTCTTAATTATGATTAATACCATAGGAAACCAAAGAATTCACCAGATAAATTCACAGGGTTGGTATGAGCTGAGAATAGACTTGACAGACTACGAAAACAATAGCCGATATGCACAATACCAAGTTTTCTCTGTTGGAGATCAAGATTCCGGCTATCGTTTGACCGTTGGAGACTATAAAGGGAATGCAGGTAGAATTTCAACATTGTGATGTTTGAATTAATGGATAATATCACATCTTATTTTCTGATATATCAAAGCTAAAATAATCAAATTATCTAATTTTATTTTAATTATTAATTTATTTTTTTAGATAATCAGTGTATTTTGAGCCAAAATATAAATGTTATTTAACTTTCACAATTTGAATTCGACAACTCAACGTCATATAAAACATCAGCTTTAACTGATAAATTCAATTTATATCTGTGTAGGCGATTCCTTGTCCTACCACAGTGGATCTTCTTTTTCCACCAAAGACCGAGAAAGATTTCATTGTAACCGTGATTTTAAAGGAGGTTGGTGGTACAATCTTTGTCATTACGCAAACCTGAATGGACTGTACAAACAGACCTCCCTAGCTAATGGTGTGAATTGGCTTCACTGGAGAGGACATCGATACTCATTAAAAACAACGGAAATGAAGATCAGAAAACAATAACTTTTACGAAATCGCTTACTTGTCGTTTTGCTTTTTGAACATATATTCAATGAAAGCCCTTTGCAACTTTTTATATGCTGTAATTTCAAAATCGTTTTCACAACTTTCTAATCATGATCTTAATTATTTGATTAACTCCCCTGAGATTATTTGTAGCTAAGAATTTCTTTGCATTTGTAAGCAACTTGCAAAACTAATTAAAAATCAAAGTACTGAAGAACTGATGGGAGTTGATTTTGTCGATGTTTATTTATTTTAAAATCAATGATATGTTATTTTGCATGACAAGTACATGTAGTTTCTAATTTGATTTGAATTACTAACATTTTTATAAATGAATTTTTGTACTTTTTCGACAACAATGTCGAGAAACCTCCATATGAATCATGTTAAATAATATTTAAAGATAAAATTAATTCAATCAAACTATGTATTAGTAATAGAAATATTTCTCGAAAATTGCATGGATCCAAGCAATATTGAATTCTAGTCTCTTTCAACCAAACGCTCGGTTGACACTGTAAATATCCGACAAGGATTTACGGAGACAGCCGAGCGTGGAGTTGAACGAGACTATATTGAACTCTGGCGTAGGAATACATACGACTACAAAAAATATTTAAATTGTTCGTACCATTTAAAATCTGACTATTTTCAAGGTATTTATAAATAAGTTTACTTGAAAAACAATGCTTTAGCATACATTACATCGAATTTATTAATTATTTTTAAGATTTTCTAAATCAGCAGCAATGATTTGTGCTGAGGTCCAAACACTGTTTCACTTTCGGTTTGTCTGAGTAACTGCATAGGAGAGTTGATTAAAATCAACTCCCAATTATTGATTTTTCAAGCATATTGTTGTTAAGTCTACTTCCACTTTCACTTTCCTGTAAATATTGAATTATAAAGAGAAAAAACCTTTAAATTGAAATGCTTACTTCATATTTGTATTTTGAAAGGACGTGAAAATACAGATACTTTGCACCTGTTTTAAATAAATTAAATAGTGTAATATTATATAGAGTACAAGTATCGTCTGCTTTTATCTTTAGTATGTATATTATTATACACTATAGACGCGTATCTAAGGACAAACATGCTATGAATTAAACAGGTACCGCTAAGTCGTAAAAATGGGATAACATTCTAATGAAAGGAAATACCATTTCTTCAGATTCTATGAGCAGTGTAACGAAACCATTACCTACAAAAACTTTATTTTATATCTACATACGTTCATAGAATATACATTAATGACAACATATTTTGTTAAAGTATTGATCATATGTACCTGATTATTATTGTTCAATTGCAATAAATATAACATACATTTATAGATGTAGGACGAAGTACTTTTTACAGTCGTATCCAAAGAAACAAAATGAACGTTGATTGAATTTTTCCAACGTACTTTTCGAAACTCGCTGTCTTACTCCTGTAAACAGAGAAATATTTTCCCCGCTTGATTTTCGCCTTTTTGCCTTCATTGTAAGCGGGGGAAACAAAGATTAGGCGAATTAAAAACAATTCATAGATAACTGAGTTAATTAGAAAGAATGTGTATTTTTGTGTCTGGGCAATTTCAAACCGGGGCATAACCGTTTGCGAGTGTAGAAGGGCGAGAAAAAAAACAGCGCGAAAATAACCCTATGTAATAAAGTTGATTCAGTTTTGTATATAAAGGTGTTTAAATTGGTGTTCTTTTATATTTTTGTCCTGAATGGGTTACCGTATGTGAGTGACGGGTGTCGGGTGAGTGTGCTATTTTTAGAGCGAGTATATAAAGTGACCGGTTTGTATGTAGTGGTAACGGCATCAGCCGGGTGCCACGTTTGTGCAGTTCCTGAATTTATAGATAGTGAATATCTCCAGTCAGTTATATTACTGGTTAAAAACAGGTAGCCATTTAACTCGGGATTTTGTTGGGCGGGCACATATTTTCCTATCCGGTAAGCTTTTTTTCGTGTTATTTTGTGATTTTTGCAGGTAATTCAGCTATTAGTGTAAATGCTCGTATGTATGTATATTTATCGGGGCTTTATTAGTCACAGTGTGTTATTTTCAATGCATAAGGGTGTTTGATGCAAATGCCTGTACTACAGACTATAGGCGCTAGACGCTAAAAGTGAATTATCCTATGGAGGGTCATGTGGGTAACAGACAAATGTCGGGGACACATGCTGCGTTTAGCGAGGCGTAATTATCTGTAGAGAAGTGGTCGTAGACTGTTAGCGAGAGATCTGTGAGTCCGAGGCTTGTAGTCAGGATACTGATACACGAGGGACAGGTAGTTTGACGAGGACAGGAGCGTCTCGGGTGCGAGGTGTCCTTGAAGTGACTGAGTTCCTTTTCAAAGAGAGGTTATAAGTGTGTAAAAGTGACTGTTACAGGTTTATATTCATTTTTACAGAGCTAAAATTTGAAGTAATCGTGATTTTACGTTTGTTTTTGAATTATTGAACTGAAACATTTTTGACTAATTTTTCAACAAAAGTTTTATTGGTTGAAACAGTTTATAAAACAACATTTTGTAGTTTATTAACATTTCATATCTAATACAGTGTAATCAAAAGAACTCATTACAACCTGTATAGAGGGTATTCTCTTATACTTTTGTTATTATACAAGGATGAATAACACATCATAACAATATCAATATAAGTGTAAGAGTTTATTAGAAGATTATAAAATTATCAATTTGTCAAATAACGTTTTTCTAGAATATTAAAACTTAACTTGACAAAAGCTTAGCGTCATAACTAAAAAATATGAAATCACGGATGCGTATTAGTGTCACATAAAAACTTTTAATTTATCATTTCGCTTTAAAAGATTTAAATTAAATATAAACAATTAACTCTTTGGTATGTAAAATGTACACTTAAAGCTGTTCGCTTTAAAAGATTTAAATTAAATATAAACAATTAACTCTTTGGTATGTAAAATAAACACTTAAAGCTGTTAGTTAACATCGATTAATTTATTATTCTAATATGTAAAATTTACACCTTTTTCTGAAGTTTACCCTCTTATATGTAAAATTCAGTATTATATTGGTTAAATTTACATTTTTTGTACATCAATACATCGAAATTTGTTTTCTAAAAAACATTTTGCATCAAAAGTTTTATTTTATTACAAAAAGCCCGTGTCGTTAAGTCAATCTCCATCGCAACCGGGAATGTTAACCAAATAGAACGTGTTTCCAGCTAAAAAGTAAAAAAGTTTACTTTCCAGATAAGCTATATATAAAACATATATTTTATACTTATTTTTTATTGTAAATAACAGGGTTGTTTTTTTAATATTTCATGTTTGAATCATGACGTAGAATGTACAGTTATTACACATAAAATGAATGCCGTCAATATGCATACATTTACCTGCAAAAAAAATGTATGGTGTAGACAAAAATGCACAAATATACATTATGACGTCATCTCAGGATTTGTTAAACATTGCAATTACGATAGTACATATATATTGATTTATTCAAATAGTTACACATAATTGAATAGTTATTAACTTGGGGACCTTTAACAAACGATTCATTTGTATAGGGTATCAATTTTCTTAAGTTTTATTGCAACGAAATTATTACACAATATGTGGTTCTCTCACAGTATTTTAGAAATGTACAATTTTTAGATTAAAGTGTGAATTTTTAAGATTAATCTGCAATTTTTACGAATTAAAGTGTCATTGATATGTAAACTTTGCATATTATTGTCTGGAAAATAAAAATAAAACTAAAAAAACTGAAGTACTAGAATCCTGATTCTGGTCATGTGTAATATTATGTAATTTTTCAAAATCATATGTCAGTTTTGAATATTTTCAAAATTCCCAACAAACAAAATCAGTATAAATAACCTTACCTACCTTAGATACCTAAACTTCATAAAAATCTTTACAAACAAAGATATATAGCGGATTTCAATAAATATTGTACGAAGCCTCTTTCTTTACTCCTTACTTAAATATATATTAACAACAGTGAAGGGGAAACGTTAAGAGTTCTGTGCAACAGTGTATTCAAGAAACGGTGTAAATCAGATGTTGATACTTGAGAATTCAAAGGAACTTTAAGAAAATTTGAATTCCCAAAATTTTACCATAATCAATACCATTAAGACTTTTCAAAGACTTTTCTACAATCTATACAACCATCCTCCACGATAAGCTAAAGTCCAGGCTTTTTGACATCATTGATAGCTGCTTTTTTTTCAATAAAAATGGATCACATTTTATTTACTTTGTAATCGGTCATTTACAAAACCATGCTAATTGTGCATACAAGTACTAATTTATAAAATATTAAAAGGAGTCTCGAGTTTTTGATAGACAACATCTATATAGTTTTTGGAAATCAGGTCTTCCAACAATCTGTTTGAATTCCCGTAGGTACCAATTACGCCCCAATGATAAACATGATGACTTTCATTTTTCTATAATCAACTTTTCCTACTTATATAAGAGTAAACCTTCATCCCCTGTATATGAAGTTTCTGTCTCTCAGTTAATTCGGTACACATGGACATGCTCTACGTATGAACAGTCAAGGAAGGCTACTGACACACAAATTGATAAAACAGCACTACCAACAGTCTCGACTGAAGTCATCATTTCGTAAGTTCCCGATTACTACAAAGATCACACAGCGGATGTGATCGGTCAGCAGAGGATGCTCACTCCTCCATGGCACGTGATCCTACCTCTAAGTGTATAGAAGTCCGTGTTTTCTCTGCTCCTTTTTTGTATTTTTCCTTTGAGCGTTGGTTTTGAACACTGTTAGCTATCACCACATATCATACACAATTACAAAAACATATCGATTGGCAGCTTTATAATTTCAAATAGGTTCATACATCTTAGCAAAACAATCCCGAAATGAAAATAAAAATAATGCTTTGTTATGGTTTTGGTTAATTTGTTTGTAGATATAAAACAAACCATATCTTAAATTCCATCATAAAAAAAGATAGAAAGACTGAATAGATAGATGGATAGATATAGATAAATGGATTGATACAGATATAGAATAGCCTAATAGAGAAATGGATGAAGAGATATGTCACTTTTCTTCAGATAAAAGTGTACACATAGTTCTTCCTCTTTGTTGCTCTTTGGTGACATTCTAGCAAGTGATATCTCGGCGTTAAAGCTTGCATGAATTCATTAAAGCATTTGGCTGCCATATTAGTTTCGATTGCCCCTAAACTTCCACTGGGTTATATATACCTTGTATATATAACTTGTTTTCGCTTGTCAGAAAGAGTAAGAATTCTCTCTTAAGGTACTTCACTACACCGACACTTATTCTTTTTAAGACACTACGTCACAAGAAGGCGATTTAAATGTTTTGTTAAATTGTTTGTATCAATCGATTCAGATGTATATCGTCATAGCTCAGAGGTTAAAGTATCAGGCTTGTGAACCGCAGGTCCTGAGTTCGAATCCACCTGGGGCTTTTGTTTATGTTTACCGAATGAAATTTTGAAAATATCATTTTTTATCTAAAATTGCACATTTTTTCGCCTATTTGACATTTTTACTTCTTATTCATCATGCTTTCTATCATAATCAAGTAAATTTCTGCTGATTTGAGAATCTATTTCAAGGTGTAGTGAGGCACCTTATATGACATTGTATAATCTAAAGAGATAACAAGTGTTGCTGGAATTCCAAACTTGTCTTTATTAACTATTAATATATCTAATATTTCAATGCACTGCTTTATTGTGTAGGAGAAAATGCGAACCACTGTAGCAACCTCTAATGATACACCGTCCACTAATGATATAATGTTGCATTATATATATTAAGGTTTTAAATCCATCCACTAATGCAATTGAAAATGTGTGCAAATGTGTATCATTAGTGGTCAAGGTAGTCCTTATTTCTCTTTTTTTCCATATCATTGGAGGTTACGGTTTTTGACCGCAAATGATTTAAATCTGAAATTATATCATTAGCGGACGGTTAGGTTGTTCGTTAATGATTAAATTATATCATAAGTGGTCAACATCCTGACCTCTAATGCAACCTTATATCATTAGTGGACATTGTATCATTAGAGGTTGCTACAAACCACTCTCTACAGCTTCTTTCAGAATGACTATCAATATGGATAACGTCTGTTTTGGAACCTTTATACACGTGCTATTGTAAGTAATAGGTCATAGTTGAAACAACTTAAAATTTCGTATAAAAATTTCAAACGCAAGGTATCCGTTTTGTATTTACATAATGACTATGAAAATATATTTAAAGCAGGATGAGCTGTATATCTTAGAATTTTATTTTGCTGCAAAACGCTGCTAGTGTGATAAGTCTGCATATAACTTAAACTTTTATGATAAAAAAAAGGTTTGAAAAAATCATTAATTTTTGTCAGAAGAAAGATTTCTCCTCTTCGGAAATCAATTTTTGTACAGGACAACAATTCAACTATGCTCCAGTTAAGGCTTCTCAACCTCCTTTTCACACACAAAAATGGTTTGAAGATATTTAAAAACTATGACATTTTTGTTATTTAAATTAAAAATTACATTTTCGTAAAAAAAAAAATTTCAACATGAAAATTGCAGTTCATGTTGCTTTAAAAAAACAACAAAACATATCTCTTTGATCTCGGCAATAACTGAAGCTGTAATAGAATATCATAATCTCATAATAAAATGAAAAAAGAGTTCAGAAATGAATGATTGGTTTTTGAGATTTATCTATAAACAGTTGTAACCCTATGAAAAAAAAACCTATTACAAAGGCTTCTGAGTAAGTTCAGATGTTTAAAGATATTTGAATAAAGTTGTTCCAATCAATCTTAAGACTACATTTTTAATTGTCTTATGCTATTTAATTTTACTGGCTTAAACACAAATCTCATTACATTTAAAACACTGCATATTGACACATAGATATAATTAGCAAATTAACATGAACTATAATTTGACCTCCAGATAGTCTGAATATAATTATTAAAATCTTAACTGTTTGATTCTTTGACAAATCTTAAAACACTGGTTGTAAACTTCATAGCAAAATCTATTGTCTTCTAATCTTCATTTCCGTTGTTTTCAATGAGTAATGGTAACCATGCCAATGATACCAGTTCACGCCATCAGCATATGAGGAATGGTTACCTTTCAGGTACAGTCCATTTAGGTTGGCCCTGTGGCATGTTTTATACCACCATCCACCTTTATATTTTTTTGAACAATTATCATTGTCTTGGTCTTTTGTGTAAAATGATTGTCCATTATGGGCGTCCATTGAATCTCCTGAAATCAATATAAAAATTTATTTTAATTATCAACGAATATTTAGAGTAATGAAAGTCTTATCAGCATCGTCACCTAAATAAACATTGCTTAATAAGAATACAATTGTTTACCTGCATTTCCTTCGTATTCTCCCACCGTCAGCTTATAACCAGAATCTTTGTTTCCAATAGAGAAAACTCGGTAGTAAGCAAATCGATTTTCATTTTCGAAGTCAGACATGTCCACTCTTAGCTCATACCAACCCTGAGATGTCAACTGATGAATTCTTTGGTTTCCTGTTTAAAATTGTAAGACAAAATTACATTTCGATATTTCACACGTGAAAAGTCTTATAAGTCAAATGAGGATTTTCGTCATTTCCCCCTAGATCTGTACCAATCCAGTGGTCTCCATCAGTGTCACCAAATCCATACTGGTAATCTTGCCAAAGTCTGTTAAATCCAACATCCCCAGTTATTCGTCTTTGAAAAACCTAGCATGATCATTATGATAGATGTCGTTAGAAGATGATATAGCATAATAAAACTGACATAATGTTAAAAAGGTTTTCTTAGTTTCTGATCTTTATGAATAGTGACAAATGGCACATAAACTGTACTTATTCTCAATTTATCATAAATCAATATTTATAAAATTGTTATATGTTATTACCGTCCATCCACCTCCAGCTGTAACCATGTCACAATACACTTTAAACCCCCCTGTTCCTTGAGGATAAATCGTGTAGACACCGCTTGTAAGACTTCCGGACCGCAGGATATCTTGACAGTCAGTTGGTAGGGAGAAACATGCTAAAAATTCCAATCTTTAGATTTTGACACTCTTTTTTTTAAACAACTCTAAACATTTCGATAATCGTTTTTAATGAAAACCACTGTTTAATCTCAATTTTACTTCACATATCCATCATAGCCTGAAATGATTATATAACAGTGCAGAGACATACTTACAGGCTTTGGACACCAGAACAGTGGTTATAAAGCAGCAAACAATGAATGCATACGCAACATATATGGTATTAACCTGTGGCATCTGTCTATGCATCATGATGCTATGCATTGCGTAATTGCTACAAAAAGTTCACATGGTTGACAATGTATGTATATAATTTGTGAAGAAGAGAAATAAAATGCCTATCAGAATATGGAAAAATTATGAAAATATATTCTTCAGATAAAATGTGTTTGAAAAGAAAGCATGTCGTTCATCAGATTTTCCCTCAATGTATTAGCTGTGTATTACGTATTAGAACAAATATATTGGGTAGCTATACACCTTATGTATAAACACATCTAACGTATTGACACATCTAATGTTAAAATTCCTCCTTTGGATAGGCACCTCTTATGTATCTTTTGTATAGACATATCTTATGTATCTTATGTATAGACACATCTCATGTATGAATCTTACGTATAAATACATCTAATGTATCTGATGTATAGGCAAATCTAATGTATCTTATGTATAGACACATCTAATGCATCTTATGTATAGAGATATCTCATGTATCTTACGTATAGATACATGTAATGTATCTTATGTATAGACACATGTAATGCATCTTACGTATAGACACATCTTTTGTATCTTATGTAAAAACACATTTAATGTATCTTATGTATAGACACACCTAATGTATCTAATGTACATCTAATGCATTGACACATCCTACATTGTATGTATAAATTTTTCTTGTGGATAGGCAATTCTTATGTAAAGACACATTTTATTTATGTATAGATACACCTTATGTATCTTATGAATAGACACATCTCATGTTTCTTATGTATAGACACATCTTATGTATCTTGTGTATAGACACATCTTATGTATCTTATGTATAGAAACAACCTTTTGTATCTTATGTATAGACACATCTTATGTATCTTAGAACGTAGAGACACATCTTATGTATGTTACCATCTTTTCTAGCCAAGGTTTTCTGATCCGCAACGCTTCTCACACACCCTTGGCTTATCGTGCTATCAAAAGTCGGGATTTTTTCCCTAAATTTTGATTGGGGTTTACTCAAACCGTTCGACCAACCAAAATAATGAAACGCATATCTGATTTAATCAGCAATGTTTTCCTACTGTTTATTCACGAGTGTCTCTATCACGAATAACTCAAAATCCTAATTTATCTAGTCTTTCCGTTTGACCCTTTATGATGCATGTACAATTCAATGGTACAATAACAAGTACACCAGATTGGTTATCAACATAGGCATGCACTCGTAGATTGAGGATTTACCAACTGTTTACCGCGCCTAGTCTTTCAACTTACAAATGAATTCGATCTATATGTAACGTTTAACATTATTCATATTTATTGAATAAACTGGGCATTTAACGTTCTTCAAACGTGTCAATATCAATTTCTACAGAGGCTGACATTTCTGCACCAGGTACGTATATATCATACGGCATATTTCATCATTTGGATGATTTAAAAATAGGATAGGAGATTACGTGACAAAAAAAGACCGACTTATGATAGCATGATATGCCAAGGGTTTGTGAGAAGCTATGCGGATCAGAAAACTTTGCTAGCGAAGATGGTATCTTACATCTTATGTATGTTATGTATAGACCCAACTTATATATCTTAAGTATAGACAAAACATATGTATATGATGTATATAAAGTATAAAGGGAAATATTTGTCCCTGTTTTATTTGTGCCCCCTTCGTCCTCGTTGTCAGACGAGTCTAGGCGATCTCCTATGTCTCAAATTTTTTTTTTTTAATAAACAACTTCCACCGAGCAAATTCAAAAAGGTGCGAAACCGTTTGCAAGTGAAAAAGGTCGAAATATTTATTGTTATGTTAAATTGGCAATATCAATATTTCACTGTGTTTCACTGTGTTTCACTTTTCAAATAGTTTAGTGAATTGTAATTTTCAAAAAAAATAAATAATCTTGTTAGTTGGAGAGTTCTTCGATGAACATCCAAATTTCACTAGGATATATAAATGTAGATCATCGACCAAGTTATTTGAAATTGAATAATAACTAAATAGAGAAAGGCTATAATGCACAAGTTGTAGATTTTTATTCCTGTTAATTGAATTGGTGTACTCTTTGAGTAAACGTAATCTTTACTTCAAATTTTGATACCTAATGCAGATTTATCACAGAAAAGTACGGTATATACGGTAAATGTTATTACAAAGATACAAGCTTGTGTTTCTCAATAAAGTGGATAAATGTTAAACAGCTTATCAAATTTGACATGTAAAGATGTAGGAATGAATACTCACCGGGATCCCAAGTTAATAGGTGATTGTACAGTATCTCTTCGTAAAATTCAACCCTACTTATTTATACTTATTGTATGTTAACGACCAATAAAAACTACAAGCAACGTGATTTTGAAGCGTGGTTTGCAGCAAATGTGCCTCTCATACATCATTTTATCGTGATTTTTTTTTAAATTTTCAAACCCACCGGACTGATCATAATAGTAGTTTGTCACGGAAGAGATTTTTTGCTCTTTTACCTCAGTTACATAACATATCTAACAGCATTATCATGAATACATATTTTTAAATCTGGCTCAAATTAACCAAGTTTGATTTATCTTTATTATCCAAGCTGATGGCGTTGAATAATTCAAGAAGCTCACAGGCCCAATCGGTCCCCCTGGTATCAAAGCCCATACACAAACCTGTCGGAGAATCTTATATATGCATTTGATTAAACCAAGCTGACATTTTGTAAACTGTTTGTGGTTCCTAAAGCCACCTTTGATGTAGTTAATAATGCTCTATATTTTTGCTTCATATTTAAATAAATGACAATTATTTTTACATTTACGAGGCGTTACTGTCTTCATATCGTTAACGAGAATGGAAACAAACAAGCTTCAGTGTTGCCGTGATTAGTTAAAAAGCATTATATATAATATTTCCCTTTTATCTGCGACTATCGCCCTATTAGTTTTTGTTTCTATTGTTACGCTAATAGCTACACATCGCCTATATAAGGGCAAGCTTCATTGCATGCCTTCCGTTTATTTACCCGAACACGTTTAATTAGACGGAATGATTTGTAGAAACACCTTTCGAAGAAAATATGACGTCCACCGCACTGGTAAGGACTATCTCATTGAAATCCCTTTAAAATGAATAGTGTATTTTTAGCAGAGTTCCAATTCCATTTACTGGAGATGACCACATCATCTATTACAATAGCAGTGGTTTCCCACTAGTTGATGACCCTAAATACTTCAGACTCCAAATATGAATCATAAATTTTGGATTGCAAACGGCGTTCTAGAATGAAGTTTACTTTTGAATTGCGAGTAAAAAAAACTGCGAACTCCACTCTAAAGACCATTTGCCATATACTTTTTTTTGACAAATACTCTGATACCGTTCATGTGAAATTGCGTTTTTCTGCACCACAAGTACCATTGCATTGTTCTTAACTGATCAAAATAATTTCACTTAATGAATTAACTTTGATATTTTTAACAAAAAAAGTCAACATTTGCCCTGATATATAAATCCGTGAAATTCTATGCCAAACTTCAATGTTTCAATTTATTGGCTATACATGTAAAAATTATTTTTAAATGAGGTTTTTTAAATTATATAACCAGTAAAAGAAATCATTGTTCTAATGATGATATATTTCATAACTGATTGTAATAGCTATCAGAAGAATACAACATTCTTAAATATTATTTGATGGATCTGACATCATTTATACTAGTCATCGGAACATGGTATTGCAGCTGTAAACTGTCAGTTCTTTAATTTTCACTTGATTAAACAGGAGAAGATTTCAAAATAGAGAAATAAATTTGAAACAGATTGTGTAAAGAACATATATATATATATTTTAAGATAGTATAAAGATAGTTAAACTTATCATTTTATATTTGATTATAATGAACAACCAAAAGTTTGAATATTGTTTATTCAAATAGTCTAGAAATAAATCTAAAATAACACTTGACCAAACACAATATATTAACATCATGGGTCTACTGTCTTCTGATCTTCATTTCTGTTGTTTTGAGTGAGTAATGATATCCATGCCAATCAAACCAGTTCATCCCATTAGCGTATGACGAATGGTTACCTTTCAGGTAGAGTCCATTGAGGTTGGCATCATGACAGTGTTTATACCACCAACCTCCTTTATACTTAGAGGCGCACTCATTGATATCTCGATCTTTTGCATAAAATTTACTACCGTTGTGGATAGCCATCGAATCTCCTGCAAAAAGAAATAGATTTAAAACATGATGAAATCAAATGACATCAGCAATTGTAGCCAACACTCTATTCAGGTTAAATTTGTGGCACTTCTTACAACTAACTTATTGATATGAACATTTTTCATTGTTATCTTTGTCCCTTGCGTAAAAAATCTTTATGCGTTTGCGTTGAATCTCCCGAAGAAGAAATATTTGTTCCTGTAATTTAGTCTCATTAGCATTGTCAATCAAATCGAAACGTCTTAATAAGGAATGCAATTGTTAACCTGCATTTCCTTCGTATTCTTCAACTTTCAGCTTATAACCAGAGTCTTTGTTTCCAACAAAGAAAGTACGGTAGTAAGCAAATCGACTTTCATTTTTGAAGTCAGACATGTCCACTCTAAGCTCATACCATCCCTTAGATGTCAACTGATGAATTCTTTGGTTTCCTGTTTAAAATTATATGGCAAAATTACATTTCGTTATTGGAAATGTTAAGGACTTATAAGTCAAATAAGGATTTTCGTCATGTTCATCTAGATCTGTACCAATCCAGTGGTCTCCATCAGTGTCACCAAATCCATACTGGTAATCTTTCCAAAGTCTGTTAAATCCAACACCCCCAGTTATTCGTCTTTGAAAAACCTAGTATGATAATTATGATAGATGTTGTTAGGGGATTATATAGCATAATTGAAAAACCTAATGCAATATTGAACAAGTTTCCTAAATTTTTAATATATATGAATAGTGATAAATGGCATATAAACTGTACTTATTCTCCATTTATCATAAATCAATATTTATAAAATTGCTATATGTTGTTACCGTCCATCCGCCCCCAGCCGTGGTCATGTCACAATACACCTTAAACCCCCCTGTTCCTGGTGGATAAATCGTGTAGACACCGCTTGTAAGACTTCCGGACCGCAGGATATCTTGACAGTCAGTTGGCAGGGAACAGCATGCTAAAGATTCCAATCTTTAGATTTTGACACTCTTTTCTTACGAATCACAATAAACAACTCGAGAATCGTTTGTTGTGAGAAACTTGTAAATTATAATCCAAAATTTTTCTTTAAGGTTATATTACCCATCAATCTCAATTTACTTCACATATCCATCATAGCTTGTAATGATTACGTTATAGTTTACAAACATACTTACATGCTTTGGGCAGCAGTACAATGGTTATAAAGCAGCGAACGATGATTGCATACACAACTTTAAAAGTACTAGCATCTGGATTAAGTCTGTGCATACTGATGCTATGGTTTGCCTTATATCTGATGAAAAATATAGACATGGCTGACATTGTATATGTTGTGTATGATAAGAGAAATATAATGCATTTTTACACGATGTTTAATTTTATTTGATTATGTGACACGGGCTGTTATTTTTGTGTTTGTATAGGCGCTAAGCAACAATGCATTCAGCGCCGATATTATCATGTAACCCACAATGGTATATAAACAAGCAGCCTCAACGTTAGTACTCTTAACAATGTTCCAGATGAGAAGATCTACGAGACTAAGGTACGTTTTTGTAGTTGGTTTGCTTTAAAATGCCACATTACTAATTTAGACCAGTTTTTTTAAGACGGACCACTAGATTCTCGGTTGTTAAAGAGGTTGTACTCTTCGACGTTAGCCAAGCTGATACTGAAAGACTAGGGCGTGTCATCGGCAATCACCACCGCCCGAATAAGGCATAACTATTGTTTACACCTTCGTAATATCTTATTTCCAATCCAAGCCGACCATCAATTGTGGGATTAACCTTACGTTAGGGTGAAAATAATTATAGGCCAATTATAGTCAGCAATAATTTCACTATGAATCAAAGTACTGAGAGTACTGAAAGACGGGGTCTTGAAAGTTCGAATTTTTAATTGTCCTCGATTTCCTCGAATAAGCTTCCAAAATTTATGAGTTTGAATAAGTTGTTACAATCTATGTTAATTCGGCTTTTTTGCAATTGTCTGATACTTTGTCTAAATTTTACTAAATCCCGGCCTTCATAATTGTAGAAAATTGACACAATATAATATATTATGTAAAATAAGACTTCAAGGATTTTTTTTAAAATTACTACTAACCGGTAAAATCAAACAACTATATCAAAGTAGATAATTTTAATCATTAGATTTATTCAATTTTGTGATTCTAGGGAAAATCCACAAGTCGTACGGTATCCGTAATAAAAGATTTATGAAAACCCCGAAAACTCTAAAACTGCTGAATTAACAAACAAAGTGAACATTTGTATACCGATAACAAACACAGGCACCTGATGTTAGAAACATTTTTTCAATAAAATGTTTCGAAAAAAAAGAAAAAAAGAAACATTGGAAAAGATTCCAGGAACTTTGACAATAAAAAGATTTGTCACGGTCGCCATTTTGATTTTTAAGACCGACTTATCTGACACGATTTTCTTCATTTGCGTTTCATGCAAAATTAATAGGTAAAAATAAATCCGTTCGCCACTTACTACTTTTTTGTGTAAACTCGTGCACCACCTACACGAATTACGATACAACCGTTCCTTTCATTACAAACCATACTCCGAAAATCAGAGACATAGATTGTCAACTCCGCCATTAGCGTGTAAATGTTAGGGGACCAACCTTACTTTGAGAACTACAAGTAAAACAGCAAGATTGTATAAGTCATTAAATTTGAACCTGATAGTGAACATGAACATGAACCTGTATATATTTTAAGCATGTTTTATTTATGAAATATTAACAAAAACTCTTTATTTAGTTTTTAAATTACTTTTTTAAAACTTATTTACTTTTGACAAAGTAATGGTAATGCATTACTTTACTCATGTAATGGTAATGTAATGCATTACTTCAAGAAAACTAAGTAATGGTTATGGTAATTTAATGCTATTTTGTATGAAGTAATGGTATTGTAATGCATTATCTTAAATGTAATTCACCCTAAGCCTGATTCCAACTAAGCTGGAAAACATGGACATTAACATTTACCTTGGTTCTTCAATAGATAAGACTGTATACTTTATATTATATGATGTAGAAGTCTACCAAAATGTATAATCTATTATAGATTTTGCTTACAATGCATTGTTGAAAATTTAAATTCAGTTTAATCAATTAAAGAGCCAACGAACGAGAAGGCAAATTCAGACTTTTTTAAAAATTTTCTTTGTACAAAATTCCTTTAGAGACGAACAGCCATACCGCAAGTCAATGAAACCCCTATTTAATTTGTAAAACATCTGTGTATAACCCGTCCCGATTTTAAGTTCGGCTTGCGCATGAAGTTTGGTAGTATTAAGGTGAAAGATTGTCAAAATAAAATTCACAACTTTTCAAAAATGGCACATTGCGTTTGGGAACTTTAATTTCGATTCCACCATCAACCTCTTTTATTGATTAATGAACTCGTACACCAACTGAATCGTCAACGGCGCTGTGCATTCAGTTACGTAACTCATTTCACATTTGAACCCGAGCAAGAATATTTGGATCAATAAAACTATTTGTTTATTTTCTAAATAGAATTTTGTTTATACACAGAAGACTTAAAAAGATTTAATGCGTGTTTTTATAATACATATTGACTGAAATGCATGAATACTTTCTGCACTATTTTCTTACGCGTAGACTCAATTCATGTGTTCTACGCGTGCCTTCCGGTTTGAGACTTCGACTGACAGTAAACCAATAGACGGGGTCACGTGACCCCGTCTAAAAATGATCGTCGTTTAATATTTCTTGTATTCAACCTTCAGACCTTGGAATTGACTTGATACGGACCCCTCAACACTTTACAGATAGAAAGTGTATGCCATTTTTAAAATTATATACATGGTTTTTTGAACTGTTAAACATGATTTCATAGTTAACGTGTTCAAAAGTTTGAAAAAATACTTACCAAAATCCCATAAAAACCGTGTATCTCCGTGTAAAAGTTTAGTCAGTCGTACTTATAAACACTTATTTATATGTTTACAACAATAAAAAACATGAACAACGTGATTATGAAGAATATTTTACAGAAAATGTGACTCTCATATATCATTATATTGTGACTGTTTTCAAAATTTTTAAACCCGTAAGGAATAATTATATTTGTTTTGTCACGATTCTCATTTTACTCATCTATAAAATAACTGACAGCAGCATCATGAATATACACGAATATTCTAAGATTTCGTTCATATCAATGAATTGTGTCTGAATCTGTTTTGTCTCAGCTGATAACTTGGAACCATATAAAATCTGATAATATAAATTAAGGGCAAAAAGAAGTCTAGTTTAATCCACACTTGAAACGTTTTGTTCGGTTGCTATGTATTTACCTTAAATGTGATAAAAATCACTCGACTCATCTATAAAATAACTGACAGCAGCATCATGAATATACACGAATATTCTAAAATTTCGTTCATATCAATGAATTGATATGAATGAAATGAATGAATGAATGAATGAATGAAATGAAGTATGTTTTGAAGTATTTCCAAAGGAATACCTGTATCTCTATTATTTATTAATGCTCAGCGAAAAATCATTAGAATATAGATTGTTCTTATTATATTTCAAAGTTGGATTGTCTTTTACACCTACGTCTTCGTTTAAAGAATAACAATTAATTTTTTATTCACGAAAGAAATGTGAAGAGCATAGTAAAACTCCTCTTATTTCAACTGAAGTAATGTCAAAATACGCGTCCTAATATCACAACTCCGTAGACGCTGTATTTGCGTCTGCTATGTGTTTCAGTTCCGTGTTAAAGCATCCATTACAAAGATTTAAGTCACAACTTTTGCAGCATATCTTAATCTTATGTTAAGCATTGTTAAAATCGTGTAGACCCCACTTTTATTATAACATGACCAACGAGCATCGTGGAAATCGTTAAGGAAGAGTTTAATAACTCACCAATGCAGCCATTACGGTTAAGACACGTAAATACCAATTACTGTTTAATAATGAATGACTGCACTTGCTAAATTAAATCACATTTTCCTGACATTGAGTCCAAAAGATTGCTTATTATAAAGCAAGCAGTATATACACCTTCTTTTTTTTTTTTTTTTTACTTTTTGTCATATTTAATATATTGTTGTGTTACTGCTCAAAAAGAAATAAACAGCACATTGTGCAATGTCACATTTTTAAATATTAATTTAGCGTAACGTTAAGTACATATATTTTGATGGACACTTTTAAAATAATTGAATAACAAATCAGATTCAGGTTTAACAAATAATGAAAAACTCTAGTAATTGTTTAATATATGGTTCTATTTTTGTTACCATTGTTATCATACACTACGTTTTGTAGAAAAAAAACATCCTCACAGTACAAATTCCGAAATACTATATTTATTTTAATCAGGCTTTAAAATTATTTGTAATTTTGCATTTGAACTTGTTCAACACTAATAAATTAACAAGATGTTCTGTTAAAAAAGGAAATACTTGTCTGCAAGCATTCTTTCAACGTTTTATATTAAATTCAATTTATAAATACAATGTAATGTGATGACCTCAATTTTTTATAGTCAACTTTCCTTATTTATGTAGCAATATATCTTCATCACCTCCATATGGAGTTTTTGTCTTTTAGTTGATACGATACGCAAGGGCATGCTCTACGATAAACAGTGTCTAAGACGAGACAAGCTACTGACAAACAAGTTGATAAAACAGGATTATCTTTATTTCTGAAACCTGTTTGTAAGTTCTAATATTAAATTGCTACAAAATAGTTTTACCAAATAAATGAATACTGAAGTAACGGTTGCATTTTTATCAACGAAATTTTGTCTAATGTATTTTTCTCTGTTTATAGGTCAATGCTTTAATACGTTTAATAAATTTGTTAAACAAAACGGCTGTCTTTTGGAATTCCTTACTGCTCGGTTACATCCGAAAGAAATCATACAATCATCAATATTGACAGAGCTTTTACTAACTTGATCCGATTGATTTAATTTTTTTTTAAAAAGTCCCTTTTATATTTACTGCGAAGACTATTTTATTTCTGGGATAAATTGGCCTTGTAATCTTCAGTACACTGTACATCGGTCTAGAGTTGTCTTGTATTCTTTGCCTTTTACCCTGAGAGAAATTTTGGTTTCGTCGGGCTAATATTTGTTGTGGATTTTCTTTGCAAAATGGATTTTCTTTGCCAAATGGAATTTTCTTCATGCCGTTTTGCAACTTTAATCAAACCATGGTTTAAAGTTATTTTTATCTTATTCTCAACATGTTTGATCTGTTCATCACACCGGTATCTTTAATGTATTTTTGAAGCGGCTAATAATTGATCTCGTTTGATTTACTTAGGCAGACATGTACTTGTAATTGTGATCAATTTGAGTATGTTCTAATGAGTTATTTACTGGATTAGATATTTGCATAATCAAAAATTTAATCAATTTCAATAATCATCTCAAGGCGTTTGTTTTTAAAATCATTGAATTCGTTGATAATTGATTAGACCCGGACAATAAGTTAATGAACATTGAATATGTAACATTGAATTTGCTTAAGATGATATGAAGCTCATTTACATATGTATGTGTAAGCTTTAGAAGAACCCCCCCCCCCCCCAGAACATTTTGATAAAATACTTTTCAATTTATTTTAATCAAGAACATAAACTGAATATTATCTTACGTTGTTCATTTTTGTAGTTTAAGATATTAAGATGTATATGGCAGTAGCATTATTTGATTTGAAAAGGACACACGGTATGAATTAAATCATCGAATATTCGACTATCGCTCGACTAAACCCTCCGATAATCAACCAAGTTAACCGAGTAAGATTGACATCCCTAAAATTAATCTTTTCTAAAATGAACAATATTGCTAAAATAGTATATGTAAAGTTTTAAAGCAGATATGATGCATAATTGTTGGCCATCAAGCCTCATTTACATTCCATATAAATAAATCATGTATTTAAACCTTGTACTTGAAAGTCACGTAACCGAAATTCACAACGAACAAAACCTATAAAGTAGTTTTTTACGCGCACTAAATATGCTCAATCATGGAAAGACTAGCTCGATTTGCATTCTAACAATACATGACCACAAGAAAAATTGTCTATAAAAATCTGTATGCTAGTTTTTTTTATCACCTTTAACCAATGTGTAACCCTTGCTAAAGTTATTGACTATGATGAAAGGTGCAAAACGTTTTTTTCCCGAAAAATAACTATCAATTTCTAAAAACGAATATCAATATTGGGTACAGGAGAACTTGATGTATAGAATTTATTATAAGCATATTTTAAAACAAAATCACATAATTCAATTTGGTAGATAATTATGTATCGTGGATCCGTGTGACGCCTGCAAATTACTAATCTAATTGCTTACACCTTATTTAAAGAATTTCCTGCATCGTTTGTTATGTAATTGTTGATCATGCGAAGAAATAAGGGTCATTACGGTTTGAACATAACATTTAAATGATATAACAACTCAATTATTGAAAATAATTGATGTAAATACTAGTAGTTTGTCACATGCATTCCCTCTTTACCTCAGGTTGCTAGCTAACAATTATACATGTAGGTCTCAAATTGGTTGTGTAATGCAGCATACATTAGATCCAGTTAAATGGTATATTTTCATCTACAAAAAATGTCTTTATTCAGTTATCCTGTTACCTAATGCAGTTTCTTATCTTCAATCATTTCTATTATTCATTCAATACTCACAAAACCCTCTTTAATTACCTATTATGTACATTGTTTACCAGAACGACATAAAGCAAAATCAATACTGGAAATCTAAACCTATTTGTTAAAATCAAACCAATATTGTAAAATCCGGATTGTGACGTAGTGCGAAACTTGAACTACTTTTCCCTGGATGATACAACAGATGAGTATTTTTTGTGTCTAGATAAGAGAGTTTAACGAGTAATAAGATAATATATGAATAAAGTCAACGACAGCAAAATGAAAGTGACCGTTAAAAATTTGATTCTGAATTTTCATAATTAGCATACACATTTGAAAATCCTAGAATTGAAATTTGAAACGATATATGCATGTACTTTTGTTTCACAATTACAAATGTGGACAAAAAATGTTCATGGGTAAAAAGGAAAAACAAAACAGATAAATGTTCAAGAAACGGACTCAACTAATCAAACACAAATTCCTTGACAAAATGAACATTGTTAAACTTACATATTTTTGTATCCAGTAATGATGAGACAAAATACCCATCTGATATGACTTTCCGAAGAAATGGAAAATTGTGAAAGATTGTGACAAGACATTCAATGGTGTCTGCATCTTGAGGTCATTATTTTAAACTCTTCCTTATATTCAAAGATGCGGAAAAAATATTTTTCTTCAAAATTATCAATATAAATTTGGGTTTACCCAACCAGTAAGAAGCTAAGCTTGCCTAGCGAAAATGGGACATTTCGTATAATACAGCTATAATAGGATTTCTCTCAACAGGCTGGCTAACACTCTGTTTCCCATTTTTGGGCCTTCATGTTTGGTGAGGATGGGACCCTGGGAAAGCCCAGTCGACCCTCCAAAGGAATTGGTTTTACACGACCAGTAAGAGGCTTAGTTATCCTGGCAAAATTGGAACATTTCGTAAAATACAGTTATAATGGGATTTCTTTTCAAGGGGCTGTCTGATCCCCTTTATCCCATATTTGGGCCTTCATATTTGGTGGGGATGGGGCCCTGGGAATGCCCAATCGACTATCAAAAGGAATATGGTTTACACGACCATACGAGCTTATCCTATTAATTAGGTTTGCGTTTTATTTGTAAAAAACAATTTATGTTCGGTTGAACTGGTGAATAAAAACACAAAAAGTCATGTAATTTCATACATCACGTTATATTTGATATAAGGTTTCACTTTCATACGTATTAGCAATGACAAATCCTGAAAAATCCAAATGTGGATATATATTGGAAGTAATAATTTAAGACGTATGCTTTTTTTTTTATTACAATACACCCTATAGAAAACACTAAAAGTAGTTTGTCATTTTCAGCTCTTAGTGCAACTCTGTCTTTTATATATGCTTAAATAAACCGAATTGGCTAAAATATATCAAAAATTCCATAAATAAGATGTAAAACAGACAAAACGTAAACTTTGTTTGGAACTTAAGTGTATGACAGCAGAAAAAAATTAAGTTTTTTTTAATGTTAAAGACACATTGCTTCTCTTCGCAAAGCATTTATTCTTCATGAAATCCGGAACCATAACCAGCTCATACAACAAATCATGTCTATTGTCTTCTGATTTTCATTTCTGTAGTTCTAAGCGAGTAATGATAACCATGCCAATGATACCAGTTCATGCCATCAGCATAAGACGAGTGACTGCCTTTCAGGTAAAGCCCATTGAGATTTGAATGGTGGCAGCTTTTATACCACCATCCACCTTTATGTGCATTCGAACATCCATTTATGTCTCGATCTTTTGTGTGAAATGAACCCCCATTGTGGTATTTTAATGAATCGCCTAGAAATAAATACAAACGATTTTATATCTCAATAAATGTACAATATTTCTTGACAAAATATTTTACTCTTACTACTAAAATATAATAGATATCATATATATCTTCAAATTTATCAAAAAGGGAAGAAACACTTTTAAATTATGATCCGAAATTTTTTGTATTACCCACATATGAATGCACTTACTTTTGTCGGCATTCTACATATCGACATGCAACTTATTAACGTCGACATGCAACAAAAGTTAACACCCAACATTTTTATCCAAAAACATATAACTGCATCATGATATTGTTTTGTATAATATTAAATCAAGTGCATAGAAAATATATATATATATATATATATATATATATATATATATATATATATATATATATATATATATATATATATATATATATATATCTGTTCATTCCATTATTTATATATGTACATTAAGATGACATAAACATTTGTATAAAAATTTTAAAACAAGAAAAAATTACATTGTATACTGACATTGCATAGGGTTATGAAATTCAATTGTGGGGACAAAATTCATACTCTCGGGAGATGCTTTTCCGAGTCCTAGGCTGTAAATGTTGGCCCTGATATAAAATTCCCTATTCCACATATTTCCGTTATTTTGCTTTAAGATTTTAATTATTAAATTTCAACTTAAACATTAGGTTTCACGACCTAAAGTGTGTCATAAATATTTTTCTTTGTTTTGTCGAAGAAAGATTTTGTGAAAATAGTAATTCCTATAAACAATCTCCCATTATGGACTACTGATACCTGAAAATGTGACCAATGACACAGTTTGAAGTTGTTCATCTAAAGCCGTAAAAGACAAATAGAAATAATATAGAAATTAGGTTTTAAAAATTTCGACAATCATCTGATTATAATCATCGTTTCCTTCAAATTAAGTGTCACCGATGTTTTGATAAGTTTTGAAATGATGACTCAATTTGAAACCTAACAACACACAAATGTTATAAGTTTCTCTCTATCTATTCAAACATACCCGCGTTTCCTTCGTATTCTCCAACCGTTAATCGGTATCCTGAGGCTTTATTTCCAACAGAAAAAATTCGGTAGAATGCATATCGTCTTTGTGGTTTGAAGTCTGACATGTCAACTCTCAGCTCATACCAACCTTGTGAGGTCAGCTGATGAATTCTCTGGTTTCCTATTGGAGATACAAATATAGTACGGGTTGTAATGATTATACCCTATCAAAATAAACGTTTTAATAATAAGATAAGGGTGGGAAATGATATGACCTGACGATATCTGGAGTGGAGTACTCCAATTGTATATAAACAGTTATGCTGTGGAATCTTGGAGGAGTCTCCAGCAAACAGTAGAGAAGATGGGTTGAAGTAGACAGAAAGAAAAAGAAAAAAGATAGATTTAAGACGCCATGTACAAACTAGTGACAAGTAACCCAGGTGAGGCGCTTGGTGTAGTAAATCGGGAGAATATTGAGATACCAAGTACCTCTCTCTCTCTCAATAGGAACCGAGTATAGAAACACAGTGCAGAAAGCCCACATCATACATTATCCCCAGTAATTATTAGAAGTGATTTAAACGTTACAAAATTAGAGAATTATTAACTCAGGTAGAGTTTGAGTAAAATTGATTTAATATATTATCCTTGAGAACACAGGTCAAAACACGTTACAGGTTTATCAATTTTTTAAAGAATTAACGATACATCTCATTCAGTACCACTAAATTAAGGTGTTGATGTAAGTTTTGAAATTCACATTTAAATCTCATTTGAATTGATTAGACTAAACTGCATATTTCCACCATTTCTACATGCGCCAAGCAAATTCAGTACGATGAAAGTGATTATTTAATTAAATGAATAGAGGTTGCATTTTTTAATATAGTTTTAAATAAGAAAATATCAAATGAAGCTAAAATAACCAATCCAGTATTCTCCTCTGATATCTCCAAATCCATATTGATAGTCTTTCCAATATCTGTTAAAGTTGACTTTCCCATTTTTCCTTTTTTGAAGAACCTGGAACGTAAAAATTATGATACGAATAGATCTTTGTTACAGATATTTGAATACCAGACATATAAATATAAAAAAAAATCACAAAACACAATATCTTTTGTATATGCGTAATAGGGGAAATAAGATATACTTTGACATTAAATATAGAACCTCTTCAGAAATAAGCTCTAAACAGAGGCAGCTGATGTAGCATCGGCATTTTTAATTATGATTATGAAAATTAACCTAATTATTGTTTTTCTCTCTCAGCAGAACTTCCAGTGACTCTTTTCTACAATATCGAGCCCTAAACATGATTCTCCGTGACTTTTGAAGTTTTTATTGACCTTTTTGAATTATAGTTTTAAATTCAAATTTATATGTTTAATAATATTTTTTATTTTAATTTTGATAAATTTTTGGGGTTTTCTGTGTAATACTGTAACATTTATAATCAGTAGCAGATAATTTAACAATATTTCAGGGCAATATACCCATGAGCGTTACTTTTCTTACCTCTATTCCAGGTCTTAATTTTTTATACATAAGTAACAACGATATGGCCGCACTTTTTTTTCTAAAACATTATTTGCAAAGCAAATATATTCTTTACCGTCCATCCACCCCAGCCGTGGTCATGTCACAGTACACCTTGAATCCCCCTGTACCTTTGGGATAAATCATGTAGACACCGCTTGTATTATGGCCCGCCCAGAGAACATCTTGGCAATCAATAGGACGTTGCCAACGTTCTGTAAAGTTAATACTCTAATACAGTGCTCAAAACCAGTATATCCAGCATGTTTTTCGTGTCACAAAATTTGAATAAATGTGAAATTATGTCATATTTTCAAATTGCGTAATTAATTTTTCTGCGATTTAAAAAGATTTTATGGAAAACGATACAGGATAAATTCTGTTTAATAAATAATTTGGAATGTAATATGATCACGAAAAAACGAAAACTAGATAATCGCAAAAATCATCGGTTATATGGTATTCTTCTAACACAAACTGAACAGTTACTTACTAGAATTCTTTGCAGATAAACCAGTATCAAGACCTGCAAATAAAACTACAATTGCACTGACAGAAATCCAGACTGTGATCATTTTGGTAATCTAATATGTTTTGGTCGTTGTTTCTTATAGTAGACTGGTGTCGGAAACAGGTGTTCCAAGTACCTTTAACTACAGGTATTAGATTTATAGCTTTATCAAATACAAATATATTTCAAGAAGCAAAACGTTTTAAATGATGCTTACTAATAAATTACAGCGGTAAACAGGTGGTGACTATAACCCTTAATACAACTTCATACTATTTTCATTTTCACATAAGTAGAATTAAATGATAAAATCCCGATTTTTGGTTTAACCAATAATATCCATGTGCGATAAAGAATGAACAAATGATAAACTGAGCAAACACTGTATCACAAGTTTAAAATTTCAAAACATGATGAGGTATGATCCATAAAGAGAATCCTTAGAAATTTTTATGCATTTGGCATTCATGCATTCATAGAAACCATTTCAGAAATACCAATAAACCCTTATTGAAGTATCGACATATCTGATACCAGCTTAGTTTCCGAATCAACTATTACGCTGCAATTGTGGATTAAGAAAAAGTGTTACATTAAAGAAATCAAACTATAAAGGCGATTAAACAGAACATATGAACATAAAGTTGAGAGGAAAATCAATTAAACATTGCTTTCATCATAAGCCCGATGTCTTTTTAAAAAAAATGAAAAATTGAGTGGTTTTATGTCTTGAATGACAGGTGGTTATATTATACAATGTATCGGTCAAATGTTGGATAAGGCCTAGTGGAGTTTATTTTTGCTTAACGGATGTGTTCTTTGTATTTCTTTTAAAATGTTTTTATCCTAGCAGTTTGTACTAGCCATATGGAGTAACCATTACATGTATGTCATGACCAAGAACGAAGACCAACTTGGAGTAAGTTGGCCAAATAAAAGGAGACAACCCCGGAGTTGATTTTAATCAACTCTCCTATGCAGTTACGCCGTTAAACCGGAAGTAAAAGAGTGTTGGGACCTAAGCACAACTCATCACCGCTTACAAAACGTAGTACTTCATATAATCGATAAATTCGATGTAATGTATTCAGAAACATCGTTTTCCAAGGAAAAGACTATATGCAGTATGATTCAATAACTGGTTAATTTTAACTAATTTTTAAATAGTGTCGTACAAAAATCAAATCTTCATAAATCATTGTAATGGGGATGCCTTTCACTTTAATCTTGATTTTAGTCATCATTGCTCATTCGCTGTTTATCCATGACGTCACCTAAATGACCCAATTCCTGCAAATTTGCAAACAAATAAAATATTGTCATTTTTCTTTATATTTTATATTTGGAAGTATAGAGCGCAGATCTGCTTAAGTACTATTTTAACATATGTTTTCCTTTATATAATACACATTATACTAAAAAAAATGGTACTTAAGCAAGCTAGCGCTCGATGTTTCCAAGACGAAAAACCATCGGAAAACACCCATAATTTGCTACAAAATATCAAGTTATAAAAATAAGACAATCTTCATGACATCATTTCTACATTATGACGTCACTGTGGTAATAACCTTTTACACACTTGTTTTGATTATGATATTGAATTTGATTTAAAATATCTGCCACCGTATTATTTAAAGCACTTAAAAAACTTGTTATTTTGGGGGCAAAAAATGCATAATACCACATATAGACCTTTATTCATTTATACTTTAGATAGACATGTAACTAGATTTTAAATGGTACAAACAATTTAGATATATTTGTAGTTGGATGTATTCCTACGCCAGAAGTCGATTACAGTAGTAGCATTTGGAATAAAGGACAGGATATCCAATCTAAAGATAGAACCAGTACTGGCGTAGACTGAACTTTATTATCATTTGTTTGTTAGAATTTGCTTTTATATACTTTTCCACAAATATTTCGATTACTGATACATACATGTAATACATCGTAGAGATTGAACGCGTTAATTCTATCTTTGAATATTACACAACGTGATTCATATGGTGATATCCGTCAATAACTCAGAATTTCATCAATAAAAACAACTCCCGTCAGTACTTCACAACTTTGAATGTATAGTGATTTTAATCAGAAATAATATTGTAATTAAAAGTATTATTGTGCTTTACTGAACAGACACAAAGGCCGTGGATGTCATGTAAACAAGGCTCGTGACCTTTTTTTGTTTATTTTACATTACAAAATCTTTTTAAAAATGATATGTCTATTTTCTTATTTATTTTAAGCATATATTTACAATTCCAAACATACGAGGGTTGTTCGGAAATTATTGAGACAACACGGATATTTCCATTTCTAAGTGACGAATTATGGTAAAAGTTGGCATGAACATTGAAGAAACCTTAACAAATAATTAAAATAAGTAATATTTTAAAAAAGTGTAGTATTTTGTTTACAACGGTAGATTAACAAATCGGTGGTCGGGGTACCCGGCGCAAGCATAAACTCGGAGAATAAGAAAACTAAAACATCGTCTGTCTAAGTGTCCACAAACTTACAGCTTATACTAAAAGAAATCAGATTATATATGTTTATTTTGCTATTTATTGTGACTAACTTTTGATCAAGTTTCACGAGTGTTTGAGTTGAAATACGGATATGGTACATATATATTTACCAAGCAATAGGAATTTAAAAACGACAGTATATAGAAATTTGACGTCAAGGCGGCGCAGCGAATATACATCATATTGATGGAAATTTCGGAAAAAGACCTTTTAATACCACCCAACTGCTTTAACAAAAACTATACAATGGCAAGGGATTAAGCACTTCAGTTTATCGTCTTTTTTCACTAATTGTTTAGCTAGAATTCAGACAAAGTGACTAAATATCAAGTACTTTTTAAACACTAACTGATGTAAACAGTTCTAAAATATGTACACAGAGTCATTGTAGGAGACATTTCCCAGGACTTTGACTTTCCGTTAGAGATGACCCGAATTTTTTCCAAAAAATCAAGAATGGAGAGAATATGCGAATGTTGACATCTTGAAATGTAAACAAAAGATGGGAAATGAAGAATTAATTCTAATTTCCCTTCGTTTGTTAGGTTTTTAAAACATAGGATTAATAAGAAGCGTCAAAATGACGTTGCGGTAAGTTTGCGGTTGTGCCGGGTCACTGGGCGATGGCAATTTGGTCAGCTTACCAGGAATGATCCAATCATGCTACAGACAATATTTTTTTTTACGTTGATTAATCCTATCCTGGTGTACGTTTTGGTGAAATTTCAAGGATTTATCTTTTTCCCCAATGAAATAAGAGTAAATGTCTCAATAATTTCCGAACAACCCTCGTATTAGGGCTAAACTGGAATTTTCATTTCAAAATTCATTTGTAAACAAAAGCTTTGTTTACATAGCAAAGAATTGTAAACTATGCCAAACGCTCATAAACCAAGGAATGACTCAAATTTTTCAAAATGCCTTACAGAAGTATTGTTGACATTAAAATTGGGAAAATAATTTTTGACCAAAGTCGTGACCATGTCCCTTTAAAAGTGCCTGAAAAAATATAACAGTTGATAAAACAGTCTTGTCAGCAAGTACAATATTCTACTAGGTGGCATTTTGAATGACGTTTTCAATACTTATTGTAAGATCAAAATTAATCACCTAACTACCGACATATTTTTCCCGTTTTTCCAATTACGACAAAACGCACACGACATGGGTCACCGCTTATCAGAGGATGCTACTAATGGCACCTGATCTTTGCAAAAGAAAATGTGTGGGGGAGGGAAGGGCTAAGCCCCCTCCCGCCCCCCCTCCCCGGTTCCGACGCTTATGATTTCTGAAGAGAAAATATCAGCAGCTGATAGTTGATATATACATCAAAATATATATATATATATATATATATATATATATATATATATATATATATATATATATATATATATATATATATATATACTCGACTTTAAAAGCTCTTAATTAATAATAATACCACAAAAGTAGGGCTTCAATGTACAATAAGTCGTTTTTTGTTCATATTAGTGATTTTGCCTCCTAAGTTAACTTAGTCCTTAAAGCGTTTGTTTAGATGGCTTTTAATACATATACATGTAATAATATCTACACATATGAATGGTGTATATGCTAAATGAAAAATACCCAAAAATGAATTTGGGTTGAAAAATTTGTAACAGAGCAGGCCAGAACATTAATTTCTAGTTTTGAGCTCAGAACAGACAAGTATGAAATTATTACAATAAGAAAGGAAAAATATGCCAATGAATAGTATTACAAATATGGTGAATGGCATTGTTCATTCCAACAATGTTTTACCATCTAAGTTAAATGGAATACAATGCATTAAAAGAATCCGTCTGACCAAACTGTTCGCTAAATTTAACTATAAAGACAATAATTTAAAACCGGAAACAATCAAAGTTTTGAGCTAAAATATTTAGAATTTATCTTTTCTAAATGAACGATATTGCTAAAAAATAGTATGTGTAAAGTTGTAAAGCAGACATGGTGAATAATTGTTGACCATCTAGCCTCATTTACATTCCAAATAAATAAATCATGTATTTAAATCTTGTACTTAAAAGTCACGTAACCGAAATTCACAACGAACAAAACCTATAAAATAGTTCTTTACTCGGCACTAAATGGGCTCAATCATGACAAGACTAACTTAATATTTTAGATTTGCATTTTAACAATACATGAACACAAGAAAAATTGTCTATAAAAATGTGTTTGCTAGTTTTTTTTTATCACCTCTGAGCAATGTGCACCCCTTGCTAAAGTTATTGACAAAGTTGCAAAACGTTTGTTTTCTTTCTGAAAGATAAAAATCAATTTCTAAAAATAAATATCAATTTTGGGTATAGGAGAACTTGAGGTATAGAATTAAGTATAAGCAAGAAAAAATGACAATAACAAACCTTCTACCATCTCAAAAATCCATAAAACAAAATGCAAATTCAAAGCAGAGCAACACAGACCTCCAAAAACATAGAGATAGAATCAATTGCCTAAGAGGAGTGAGCATCCTCTGCTGACCGGTCACACCGCTGTGTGCTCTTTGTCGTAATCGGGAAAAAACGGAGGAGTACATAGATAATTAGGTGATTAATTATGGTCTAACAATTAGTATGAAAAACGTCAGTCAATATGCGACCCAATGGAAGATTGTATTTGCTGACAAGGTCGTTGTATCGACCATAGAACTTACGAAAAGAAGACTTCATTTTAACTTTATGACTTCTGTTTAAACCAGATCAGATAATTCAGTTTGGTAGATTGGGTATCGGGGATCAGTGTGACGCTTGCAAATTATAGAAATCCAATCGCTTACACTTTACTTAAAGAATTTCCTGTATCGTATGTTAGTTAATTGATGATCATACATGTACGAAGAGGTAAGGGTCATTACGGTTTGAATATGACATTTAAATGACACAACAGATCAATATTCAAATTTGGGAAATAGTGAATTTGTCACATGCGTTCCCTCTTTTACGAGCTTTAGCTTTATAGCTAACAATTAAACATGTAGATCTAATATTGGTTGTGTAATGCAGCATACCTAAGATCCTCTTAAATGGTAAATGTTTATCCTAAATAATGTTGTTACTGTGGAATCATTTAAATTCGTGGGGGCCATTTTTCGTGGATTATGGATTTTTTGCTTATTCGTGGGGATGTAATTTCATGGATGCGCCGGTTTTCAGTTTGAGAAACAAAGATAACTCTTTCTAAATTTGTTTTCGTTGAGGATGTAAATTCGTGGGGGAGGGCTACCCACGAATACCACGAAAATTGAGCCACCACGAATTCTAATGATTCTACAGTATTCAGTTTTCTTGTTACCTTTTGCAGTTTAACTTCAGTCTTTTTCTATTATTCATTCAATACCTACAACGCCTTTTTAATCACTTATCATGTACATTGTTTACCAGAGCGACGTAAAACAAAATCAATACTGGATATCTAAAACGGTTTGTTAAAACCAAACTTTTATTGTAAAATCCGGATTTTGCGTAGTGCGAAACTGGGACTACTACTTTAAGAATCGATCCATACAATCAGAATTCATGTTATTTAAAAGAAGAAGAAGAAAAAACCGGATGATACAACAAATGAGTATTTTTTTGTGTTTCAGATAGGAGAATTTGCCGAGTAATAAAATACTACATAAAGTCAACGACAGCAAAACTGAAAGTGACTGTTTAAAATTTGATTCTGAATTTTTATAATTAGCATATAGATTGGAAACAACTAGAAATAAAATTTGAAACGATATATGCCTGTTCTTTCGTTTCAAAATCACAAATGTGGAAAAAGGTAAAACAAACAAACCAACAAACAAACAATCAAACAAACAAAACAGATATATGTTCAAGGAAAGGACTTAACTAATCAAACACAACTCCCTTGACAAAATGAACATTGTTCAACTTATATAATTTTGTATCGAGCAATGATAAGACAAGATTCTCTTCTGATATGACTACGTTCCTCTCTGAAGAAATTGAAAATTGTGATAGATTGTGACAAGACGTCAATGGTGTCTGCACATTGTTGTCATCATTTTAAACACTTCTTTTTATTCAGAGATGCGGGGAAAAAGTTGTTTTTCAAAATTATCAATTTAAATTTGAGTTGTTTGCGCAAAAATATTTACAATGGCGTCAAAATAATTTAATTGATAATTTACATTTCATTTACATATAAAAAAGAAACGATTTAAGAAGTATTAGGTTTTTAAGTAATTGAATATTCATTAGTATGAATGTTGTGAAGAAATACATAACAAATAGTTTAAACGATGATTATCTTTAACATGTATGGCACGAAACTCCTGCCCTGTAAACAACTTGAAAAGATAAAAAATTACAGCTTTACGTTTAATAAATATTAATTTGATTATACTTTTAAGCTTTTCAATGACTCCACAAACAAATAACAAATATCGTTGTCAGCTTTTGTTCATTTATGCATAATTTTGACCCTTGCATAAAAGTGCCTCGAAACACCAATGCATTTATTGTTGACCGATATCGACTTTTAATAATTTTATCTGATTTTTTTTTTTGAATATTTAACATAACCGAAGAATTCGTTATGGCTGCGAAAATGATACTTTTGAGTTAATAGTTTGGTCTTAATTGATGCAGCTTACAATTATCGATGAATACTACCGCCATACAAACTTAATGTATATATTTGTATAACAAATTTTTTAGTAATAAAAATCACGAATTGTATATATTGTTAAATTAATGGATAAAATCTACTTATTGTCACTTGCTTTACGCAAATACCATATCATATTTTAGGGAGAAATTGAAACGACATTGTGAAATGTAAGAAAAAATTGAAAATTTGAAATTTATATGTATATAAGAGGGGTGGGGATCGTCTATCACTGCATATTAATTTTATAATAGATGATTGATAACTTAATGACGACGGACCCAATTCCATTGCGCAGCTATATCGTGCATCTAAAAGGATTGATTGTTACGAACATTGAAATATCAATATTACTTCACAATCACTAAAAGTCAATGAAAAATCGCAATTTACAGTAAAGCAGCCCAGACAAATGGACCATAATGATGATAGTCATAAGCCAGATCTTATGACAATCTAAAGATAGATCTTATGATAGATCTTATGATAGTTTTACGAAACCCAGCCCAGTATTAAAAATGGGGGAAGGTGTTTATTATACGTGTAGGTTCCATATGTACAATGAAATTGTCAACAAATTTTTTTTATGGTTAACAAATTGAAGGTTTACTACTAATCTTTAAGTGGGATAAAAAAGGCAATCTACAAGTGCATGCATTCAACCAAAGTTGTCCTAGGTATCTGCCAGGTACATACTGATCCCGCCTTACACTTTCTGCGATGAACCCAAGTTTTGGTTACCCCTCTTGAAAAGACCTTGAATTGCGCATTCAAAAAATGAAGTGCTCAAATTCTTGTTTTCAAACTTTTTTTCAAATCTGATTTGATATGTATAATCTAATTTAATTTCCGTTAAATAGACTTATTCTGTACGTAATTATTTAAAATCATTTCCTTATGTGTATCTACGTTGATACACAACACAATTCACTGATTTGCATTCACATCATCGTGTTAACCACCTTTCTCTCATTTTTTTTTTTCATTTTAGACAGGCTTATCTAAAATTAAAGTAAGTTTTTTTTAATTTATTTAACAAAAATTATCTATCAGTTATCATTGAATTGCATTTTAGGGACATCATTTCACACCTGTTATAAATATCAAAAATGTTAGCAGTTACTCTTGTCCAGACTTTGCATAGTATATTGGCAAAATATTCTAATGTTTAAGTATAGATTTTTATTGTTTTTTAAACATTCATTATCTTATTAAAACTAATTTTTTATTATTTTGTGATGGTTGAAACGATAATTTTAAAACGTTATCGTTTAATCTTCAACACTTTTATACCGACATTAAAGCTGCATCAGACTCAATTGTATATCACAATTAATGTCCGTTGCAAAACAACCAATTCTATTACAACAGAAATCCCACTTTAGGTACAATATAAATAAATATTTCAAAGACAAAATGATGTCCATACAAAAACATGAATGCTAAACTCTTAGTTGAATTTATACTACAGAAGCGAGGAAGACGCCATCCATCAGGGACTATTTTTCCGATATTTCAACGGGTACAATGTAAAACTAAAACATTTCCCTCTTTACACTTTTTGGTATTTTATGCAATATTATAGTATAAAATTTGAGTCACATATATATGCACCAGCAGACTGATAAAACTAGTCTGATTTGTTACATGTAATTGATGCAAAAAAACCCCTCTAATTTAATGTATATCAACGGCAACAAAATAATAACTTAATAGAATTAATATTTTGATATTTTATTTAAGACCTACTTCTATATAATTTGAGAGTTCAATAAATTGGTTTATACCAATCTTGTAGCATTATGTATTATGACAGTGGCTTTTGCTAATTACACTTGACACAATTCCTTTCATAATCAAAAGACTAAGTGCGGTATTATTCATTTTTGTCCCCAAAATTTAAGTTTTTGAAAAGCTTTAAAAATAAGGAGGCAGATAGTTGAAATCACATACAATATAAGTTTGTAAAAGGTTATCACCACAGTGACGTCATAACGTAGAAAAGACGTCATGAAAATTGTCTTATTTTGATAAAATCAAGTTTTGAAATTGAAACCATCACATTAATCATATTCAATCACCTGTTTTCTTGTTAGGTTACAACCAATATCCATTTCCAGTAAAATATCCGAATATAAAACAGGTGAGG
Organism: Magallana gigas; assembly: GCF_963853765.1. Lineage (NCBI taxonomy): Eukaryota > Metazoa > Mollusca > Bivalvia > Ostreida > Ostreidae > Magallana > Magallana gigas. The sequence goes on along the minus strand of NC_088854.1, from coordinate 2,545,314 downwards.
CAGACTCTGTGATATATTTAATTTCAAGTTAATTGGGATGTATCGAGTCGCCGTAAGTATGGAAGTAACAATTTTTAATTAATAATACATCGTCGATATAGATGAAGACCATAGCGAGTGATTTATTTTTTTCACGTACAAGTTTTTGAATAAATTCTGCTTCATAAGAATTCAGAAATAGGTCTGCTAAAATCGGCGCAATTAATACAGATAGGAATTCCAAAAAGATTGTTAGAAGACTTGATTTCAAAAAACAACAAAGATGTTGTTTATCAGAAACTCAGGTATCTTTTTAATATCCACTTCAGATTACTTGTGCACAGCCCGAATGAATTTTAACAAATAGGTTTGCAAATGACCGATGGCAACGTAAGTAAAGTTACCTATTTAGTTTTCAAGTTCATTTTTATCTAGTATTCACGAAAAGGTTAAAAATTTAAAATTGTGCACAAATAACGCACGTCGTACGTTGGACAACGCACGGCGTCGGACGAAGAGCAATTGCAACATGTCATCTGAGTGACTCAGGTTATCTACAAATACTCAAATTCAATCACATATTTTATGTATCATTTAAAAATTTATTTAAATCTTTACATACGACTCATATTTAATGTATTGCAATTTACCAAACATTGATATATCCTACATTAAGGAAAACAACTATTAGGCAGTATTGTTAGATTTATTGTTTTCTAATCTTCATTTCTGTTGTTTTCAGCGAGTACGTATACCCTCGCCAGGCAAGCCAATTAATGCCATTAGCATAGGCGGTCTGCTTGTACAGTCCATTCAGATTTACGTAATGACAACGATTGTACCACCAACCTCCTTTAAAATCGCGGTTACAAGTTAATCTCTCTCGGTCTTTCGTGGAAAAAGAATATCCGTTGTGGTAAGACAAGGAATCTCCTAAACAATTACAAAAAATATTATTTTGAAAAAGCAAAATAAGGCCTCAATGGTTCACTATATAAGGTTTTCAATGTTAAAAGGCTGATTTGTTGAAAAAAAAAAGACTTTCTTCTATTCGTTTATATCAACATGTTGAAAATTCTACCTGCATTCCCTTCATAGGCTCCAACTCTCAAACGGTAGCTGGAACTCGCGTCTCCAACAAAAAAGACCCTGTATGATGCATATCGCCTATTGTTTGAGTAGTCCGACAACTCCACTCTCAGCTCATAAAAACCATTTCTGGTAAGATGATGGATATTTTGGTTTCCTTTAGTATAAATCAAAACAAAATTAATACTGTGTGACTTAAAAATATACTTTAACAGTAAAAAAACATATAAAATCAGAGCTGGTGAAAACTACTAATCAGGCAAACCAATCCAGTGTTCCTCCGTTAAGTTACCAAATCCATTCTGATAGTCCTTCCAATCTCGATAAAAGTCAACCTTTCCATTCATTCTTCTTTGTAAAACCTGATGGAAATATACAGATTTTCATTTTATAGTTTTGTCAATAATAAAATACTTTACCGATTCAAAGTGGAAGATATAAGAGATACAAAACTTTCCTATCCCAATAAACTAAACGTTATCTAACTAGCTTCATAAGAGGAATGTCCAAAAATTCCAAGAAGAAATAGGTTTGATTGGTAAACCAAAGACACGGACATTTTTTAAAATATTTAGTAAAATAACGGATGGAATTGTTAAATGAATGAACAAATCAAAACATACCAGATTTCAAAAATAAATTTAAAGCAATTTATCTATTTTTTTTAAAGCATGCAAGATAAAAAGCAAAAATAAAAAACATCATTAAAACAATAATTAAACTGAAAATTGCCTTTTTAATTACAAATTAATTTTTTTTTTAGAATTTTCTTCGAATTCATGAAAAAATTTCATTCATCCATTTGATTTGTTATGAATATGTTTATGAATTATTGCGGGTTTCGCGACATAATTAACTGTAATTCAGAGAACAATTCTAAAATTTCAATGGGCGTAATGAATAATCGGAGCAATTTAATTTATCAGAATGATCCAAAATTAAAAAAAAAAAGGTAGTTGAGAATGATATAAAAAAATATAGCAACGCTCGACGTAACGCGACTCCTAGAAATGTTAAGACGTCAAATTGGACTACCAACGTTTTATACATAATTAACCAAGTTTTTTCATGTAATAATCTATTGTTCGAATAGGAGACAGAGGTTGTTTACTGGAATTACAGTGATTTAATTATGAAATTTTTTATTTCATGAAATTGAAGGACAACCCTCGTATTTTAACTCTGGTATATAGTACCGTCCATCCACCCCCATCTGTGGTCATGTCACAGTACGCCTGGAAACCTCCACCAGCTCCATCGGGATAAATTGTATAGACACCGCTTTCGCTATCACCTAACCTTAGAACGTCTTGGCAATCCTTCGGTAAATCGGACACTTAAAATGTAAAATAAATAATGTTGTACCAGTTTAAGGGTCGTATGGAATGGGTGTTTTTTATGGTTACATCAGATAATTTATGTCTCTCCTACTAAACACTTACCACATCCCAGTACACCAGGTATGCTACAGCAACTGACGAGTACAGACGCCGTAGTAAATAAATACAGCATTTTCCTACAGATCTAATGGTGAAATACCTCAGTTGTTTTCTGGAAAAACAATTGTTACTAGATTTTGCAATGACCCAATTCACAAAAGAAAAACGAAGTGCTTTAAAATGCTTACTTGCTACGGTCTAGACCTTTCAAGATAAGTTTGAAGGGAATGAAATAAAATATAATTTGAGGATCACGTATCAAATATCATAGCATTTGTTAAACTATATAAAGCGCTTTAAAAAATGTATTAGAAAACAATCAAATTTTATATTCAAGTAATATTAAACTTTATATAGATAAAAATAGATAAACTAAAAGTGTTGAAAACTATTTAAAATGTAATTATGAGTTTGCAATAAGCATTATTATTTAAAACAGCTGAAAATGAAATTTGAAACTATAGAAGTCTTACTTTAAGATTCAGAATCACAAATATAAAAATATAATTATGAGTAAATGCTTAAAAAATAGAAAACAATGCTAAAAAACCGCAATGAATTAAACTTCACTAAATCCACAGGCAAAATGAATCGTGAAACTGAAACTTACATATTTCTTGTATCCAGTAATGACAGGAAAGAAGACTCCAGTAAAACTCCTTTTATATCATTAATTTCCACTCTAAAGAAATGGGCAGAAAATGATAATATCACAGACTGTGACAATACGTCAAATGGTTTCTACAAACTTGTTAGGATCATTTAAACAGTTCTTTTTATTTAAAGATGATAAAAGAAGTTGTTTATCAAAATTACATTTTAAATTTTGAGTTGTTTGCACAAACTATTTAAAATTCCGTCAAAACAATTTAATTGATCGTTTGTTTACATGTTTTGAACATAAAATAAAGTCATGTTTTCTTGAATGGGTTTTAAGCAATTAAATATCCATCGGTATGAAAATTGTGAGAAAGTTCGGTGTCATTACGACATTACGAAATATCATAATGAGTGATTATTCACAATATTCATAGCACCGAGACACCTGCCCTGGAATTAACTTGTAAAATTTTTAAGATGGAAAGAAAAGTACATTTTTACACTAGGTTAGTCTTAATTCTGTCATTCTTTTGTGCTTTTAGACGATTGTATATAAGAAATATCTCTGTCAACTAAACAGGACAAAAAACCCTAGTATATTTATTTTGTGGAAGTTGCTGAAAGATCCGCAACTACACTCTCTATTGATAACGCTGGTCTAGTTTGTGTGGGTTTTCCATCAATGCTGTAAACTTCATTTTTTATTGTAGGTCTAATCTGCGTATCAAAAAGTTAGTTGCAGTCTGTTTCGCAGTAAAATAGGGTCACGCATTTTTAACTAACTCTGATGCAGTTTTCTATTTTGTCTTTTAAAAAATTGTGGCAGTCCTTTAATCACTGCAAAATCCTCTCAAAGCTTATATTTTGTTTCATGCCAGTTCAGAATAAACCTTGATGAGTTTATTTTTGTCAGGACATATGATAGTGTCAAACACAGCCCCCAAAAATTAAAAGAAATTAAGTTTAAAAGTTTTGTTAATTGTTAAATTTATATTCCATAGAACCCAATTATTACGTATAGTCCAACATCACAAGAAAGAGGAACAACATTATTTATGACTTCGGTTTACTAGCCGTTCAGTAGCTTTAAAACACGTGGATACAAATATGTACATTTTCCTTCTTCAGGTGTTAAATCTAATGTTCATGGGAAAGGGAAAAAAGTATCCAACTGCGTTGATATGCAACTTTTAAAAATGCAAATATCAAATTGAGATTATTACCACGGTCTGAAGAGTCTTAACTCATTAATGAGTTGTTTGCATGACGTGTTTTCAACTGCGTCAACATAATCATTTGTTCCTCATTAATAGGGAATTAAATCAAGTAAACAGAAAGCAATCATTTCAATATACATTCATTGGTGTTAGGTTTTTGAATTATTCATTGGTATAATATTGGGAAGAAATTTAGTATAAAAAAGGTACAAACATTTTAAACGGTGATTATTTAGAATATAACAGGCGCCAATGCTACCGCTATGTTATCAACTTCAGTATTTTTCATGCATTGCTATGTTTTGGGAAATAAAAATTAAACAAGTGTACATCTTTTTGAACTTGTTAACAATTGATGCATACAATGCGAGTTGAAAAAAACCAAAGCAACCGGGAACAAACTTCAACAGTTCCCTTTTCCTAACACGGTTAGTGATTCCATACAGAATATCAGTTTATATATTTCGAATATTTATATCTTTAAAATGAGACTGATTTTTGCTACTGTAAACTGATGAAAATCTCTAACTTTTTAAGATATGTAGGTACAAAAAAAATATTTGATATCATTATAGCCAAAAATCGGACCAAGACGTTTTATATTGATTGTTTACAGCGAATTCTATGTGAGAATTCTCTTGCCATGCAATATTTATCTATTATTCCTAACTTCTATTATCCCTCACTTCTTGAAAACAGCAGTAAAAGGAAGGTCAGTGTCTCAACTTCAAGTCCAGTAAACCCATTCTGGACTTTTCTCTGACACCTGATTCTTCTGATAGTTTAAAAATCTGATTATAAGCGATTTATTTCACGATCAAATCACTGATACCAAAAATCCATAACCTTCATGGACACACAGGATACCAATGCAAGTGAATCACTGACCAACTCAGTGTAGCCAACACACACGAAATCAGTGCAACCACTGTATATGATTTTGCGAACAAATCTTTGATAAACATTTTAAAGCAGTTAAAGCATTGATATAGTTTTTAACAATACAGTAGCAAATATGTATAGTATGACTTGTATAGTACTTTTATTATGCTTTTAGTGAAATGTCATCCCAATTTTTGTCTATAACAGTATGTATTCAAAACTCCTATTCCAAGAGGACATTAGACATTAAACATAGTATTCAAGATGGTCTGATCTACTTCTATTGTACTAGTCTCTATCACTTTCAGGTGCACTTGCTAATCTGATCTTGTTCCAACCATTGAACCCTAAAAACATAAAGGATGTCATTTCTGTCATCAAACTCTTTAAATTAAGAGTTGTCAATTCTACTCGAAGAATCTAGCCGATTAATTGGGTGCTTTAGTTAAGCCATAGCCGAGAACTCAATGATTTATTTTAAATTGTGGGCCATTTTATTGCTACTGTAACATTAACCGTATCGTTAACTCAAAAAAAAATAATAATAAATAATGATATTTAATAATAAAAAAAAATACTTACTTGTTGATGTGAATCCGATGTTAGCAAAAAGAACATTATTTACTATAATAACCGTAAGGAAATCTTCTGGCTTTACCTTTTCTGGGATGCTTTCGCTTAATTTCAACATAAAATCTAAGGCATATCAAACTGGTCTTGTTTCATGTCAAGTCATTGTTCCTTGCCATATATTTATATAAAGTTTAATCTATCCTTATAAATTGAGACATTTTGCATCAAACTACACCAGCGTAACTGCTAACATATGTCATTCTTGAGAATATCTCAAAGATTTATTCTGAATGTCAAAATATATGCACATTTTTTTCAAGGGTTACAGATTTTTGGTTTAAAGAATTATATAATAATTTTAAGGATGTAAAACGTTTAACAATTTTTTTGGCAGCCAATTATATCATAACTGCACTGATTTTGATGAAAAACTTTGAAATAATTTTAAGTTTGTTTATCAAAATGAACTAGATGATGTAATAGTTTTTGGTGGAAGTGATATTGAGCATTTATATAAAACAAGGGATTGAAGAGATCTGAGTATTGATACAAGGGAGGCAACAACATTAAACAGTTTTAATCAAATTCTGTAGAGTAACATAAAGCCTACATAAAGCCTACTAAGTATTTCTTGTGAAGACATTTTTTAAGCAATATCATCAAATGTTAAGACGAACCATTACTCTTAGTTTGATCTGCAAAGGTGTAAAGGTGTAATAAAATAGCAAAGAATTTGTGTTTAGATCTAATCGACAATTAAATAAAATGCTACATGTAGATTACGCAGGCGCAAGACGTAGGGAGCAAACAAAAACCCGGCTGTCTTTGATGAATTTGATCAGGAAATAACATGGAATAAAAATGAGACTGCAATATCTTGCCTGAAAAGAGACAAAAGTCCTGAAACAGACTTACTGATTAATGAATTTTTCATTAAACTTAAGCAAAAAACCTTCTCCCTATTATACACACTTTTTGTTATAAATTTTACAATTGGGTATTTTTCCTAAAATGTCGGCCATATCAGAAATCAGAAAGAAGTTGACTCGACAGATCCTAATAGTTATAAAATAATTATAGGGGCAAACGTTTTATATTTTGCTTGTCTTATATTGTCACTACGCAAGACAAGAGGCCCAGGGGCCACATCGCTCACCTGAGCAACAATTGTCTTAATTCTGATCAAATTAGCATTACAGTATCAAAATATCTTGACAAATAAGTACAGTAGATATTGCTAAAAAAATTGAAAATCTGCCAATTTTTATCCACCTCTTTTTTTTGGGGGTAAATACCAAGCCCCTTTTGTTGTTGTACCTGTAAGAAAAATTTTCTTTATTCCTATATACCCCACCCCTTCCATTTCGTGGCCCCATTTTTCTCTAGAGAATCATGGTTTCATCAAACTTAAATCTTATTAACTGTGCTTTCACACTAAGTACTGAGTTTTGGACCGAAAACTTTTCCAGAATATTTTTAAAGATTTTCTCTATATATTCCTATGTGAAAATTCAAACCGCCATCACGGCCCCACTCTATCACTAGGGACTGTGATTTTGCAAACATGAATTTACACTACGGGAGGATGCCTCTACAAAAATTTAAGCTTTTTTGGCCAAATAGTCTTTAAAAAGAAGATTATTAAAGATTTTCTCTATATATTCTTTTGTAAAAATTCATCCCCGATTGTGGCCTCACCATATCCCTGGACTATTATTTAAACAAACTTGAATCTATACGATCTGGGGATGCGTCCACTCAAATTTGGGCTTTCCTGGCCTAATAGTTTTGAGAAGAAGATTTTTAAAGATTTTCTTTATTTATAAAAATTTATCCCCCATTGTGGCCCCGCCCTACCCCCAGGGACCATGATTTGAACAAACTTGAATCTTCATAATCTGAGGATGGTTACACGCCAATTTGAGCTTTCTTGGCCAAATAGTTTTTAAATGATTTTTTTTTAAAGATTTTCTCTATATATTCCTGTTTAAAAAAATTATCCCCTAATTGTGGCCCCACCCTACCCCTGGGGACCATGGTTTGAACAAACTTGAATCTACACTATCTGAGGATGCTTCCACTCAAATTTGAGCTTTGTTGGCCTAATACTTTTTTAGAAGAAGATTTTTAAAGATTTTCTCTATATGTTCCTATGTAAAACTTGATCCCCCCATTGTGGCCCCACCCTACCTCCAGGGACTATGATTTGAACAAACTTGAATCTACACTATCTGAGGATGCTTCCATTTTAATTTGAGCTTTTCTGGCCTGATAGTTTTTGAGAAGAAGATCTTCAAATATTTTCTCTATATATTCCTATGTAAAACTTGAACCCCCTCTTGTTGCCCCTCCCTACCCTCGGGGACCATGATTTGAACAAACTTGAATCTACACTACCTGAGGATGCCTCCACACAAGTTTAGGCTTTTCAGGCCGAGTAGTTTTTGAGAAGAAGATTTTTGAAAAATACCAAAATAATTTCAATAATTCTCAATTATCTCCCCTTTAAAGAGGACGTGGCCCTTCATTTGAACAAACTTGAATCCCCTTCACCTAGTGGTGCTTTGTGCCAAATTTGGTTGAAGTCTGCCCAGTGGTTATTGAGAAGACGATGAAAATGTGAAAAGTTTACAACGACGACGACGACGACAGACAACGGACACATTGTGATCAGAAAAGCTCACTTGAGCCTTTGGCTCAGGTGAGCTAAAAAAAGATTGTAGTGTTGTTTTATTGACGTAAAAAGGCATTTGGAACGGCAGAGCGTTTATCAAGAATGACAATGTTTTTTGTAAGTACAAGAATTAATTTTTTTACGTTAATGAATGATGTTGACATGGTGTGTATTGCCGAATCTGTACTTTAACTAAATGTTAAACACGTTATTTGATAACGCTTCAAAATAGAACTTGGCAATTGATACAGATAAATCTAAAATTGATGTATTTTAATCAAAACAGAATTGATTTTTTTAAAAAGCTTCTAAGTTTTATAAATAAACATAAGGATAGTGATAATGTATTATTATGTGGGGATTTTAATTGTCGTTTAGATAATGAACAAGACAAAAGCTCACGTTTTTTAAATAACTTAATTAAACAATTAAATATTTTTGATGTTTGGAAAAAAATGTATCCAGATATTAAAGGTTTTACTTGGTGTAATGCCAGGGATGTTCCTACAAGCAGAATAGATTATGTATTCATTAGTAATAACTTTGTTCCAAGAATTGAAAACATTATATTAAGAAAAATCCCAGGAACGCATTCGGGTAAAAGAATGAGTGACCATAGATTTTTGAAATTTACGCTCAAGATTTTAAACAATAACAGAGGTCCAGGGTATTGGAAATTAAATGTATCATATTGCGAAAATGAAGAATACAAAAGTAACATTAGAAATATTGTTCGAACCTTAGATAACTCGCTAGGTGCAATCGACAGATGGGAGCTCTTAAAACGAAAAGTTAAAGATTTTTCCATATATTTTGCAAAAAACAAATGTAAGTCTATTCGTGATAATATAAAATTGATTGAAAGAAAAATTGACGCACTAGAAACGGGTCCAACTGAAAAATTTAACTACGCGGAACTGAAATCACTCGAAGCTAGATTAAATTTACTTTATGATGAAAAAATAAAAGGAACACAGATAAGATCAAAAGCGAGATGGATTGAAAATGGTGAAAAAAATTCCAAGTATTTTCTAAATTTAGAAAAACATCATCAAACTTTGAATGTTATTAGAGAACTAAAGTCAGACACCGGTGAAACGGTAAACAAAACAAACTCTATAATAGGAGAAATGGTAAATTTCTATACAAGTCTATATTCTTCTAAAAACATTCCTAATGAAAATATTATTGAATATTTATCAAATATAGATGTTCTAGAAATAAACGCTGATGATAGAAAGATGTTAAATAAATTCCCTTCATACGAAGAATGTAAAGACGCAGTATTTCAAATGAAAAAAGATAAATCTCCTGGCTTTGATGGTATATCTAGCGAATTTTATCAAATGTTTTGGTCGGATATTGGGCCATTATTCTATGCAGCTTTACAGGAAATATATGATCAGGAGGAATTAACAAGTACCCAAAAATTATCCATAGTATCTCTTTTGTTTAAGAAGGGTGAAAGAAACCTATTAAAAAATTACAGGCCGATCAGTCTCACCAACACTGACTATAAAATTATTGCATTTGTATTTGCTAAAAGATTGCAAAATGTTTTATCAAAAATAATTAATGAAAACCAAACGGCTTATGTGAAAGGGAGATATATTGGGGAAAACGCTAGGCTTATTCTAGATATTTTTGAGTATTGTAATGCAGAAAATGAAGATGGTATACTACTGTTCTTAGATTTTGAAAAAGCTTTTGATTCTGTCGAATGGAATTTTTTATTTAAAGTATTAGAAAAATACAATGTTGGTAATAATTTTATGAAATGGGTGGAAATCTTATATAGGAATCCAACATTTAAAATGAAAAATAATGGTTGGCTATCTAAAACATGTAATATGTCACGTGGCATTAGACAGGGTTGTCCTATATCGGCACTCTTATATCTCTTTGTAGCTGAAATTTTAGCAATGAAAATTAAAATTGATCCAAACATAAAAGGTATTAACATAAACTCAAATGAAATTAAAAGTGTTCAGCACGCAGACGATTTGACAATAACTGTAAGAGATGATATTTCTTTTATAAACACTATGAAAATAGTACACGAATTCTGTGATCACGCAGGATCCAAAATAAATGTTAATAAAACGGAATTTTTATTGCTAGGTGGACTAAAAAACACACTTACAGAAATTAATGGAATAAAAGTAGCTGATAATACTGTAAAGTGTCTTGGTATATATATAGGGCATGACAAAGAGGAATGTTACAACAAAAACTGGATGAAAATATATAATGATATGGAAAAACTGTTTGAATCATGGAAACGCAGAAAATTAACATTATTTGGAAAGTCTTGTATAATTAACACACTAGCTATATCAAAACTTATATACGTAGCGTCTATTTTATGCCTCCCAGGGAAGGAATTCTTAAAGAAAATTCAACGTCTCATATTTAATTTCGTATGGAATAAATCAGAAAGAATAAAACGCAATACTCTTATCGGCGATGTAAGAAATGGTGGTCTGGGTATCATTGATGTAGAAAGTAAACTCAAAGCTTTAAAAGCGGCCTGGTTACCAAGAATATTGAAATCAAAAGGAGTTCTGTACAATATACTGAACGGTTTTTGTAACAAATATAATATAGATGTGATGTATGTTTTGCAATTTTCGAGTAACGTAGACAATCTAAAATTTCCACTGTTCTATAAAGAAATACTTTGTTCTCTAAATGAATGTAAAATTTCCCGATTAGATGTAATGTCAAATGTCGATATAGTACGACAGCCGATATGGAACAATTGTAATATGCGATACAAAGGAAATGTATTATTTTTTGAAAATTGGGTTAAAAGTGGCATCCTATTTGTGAAAGATATACTGGATAATAATGGAAAAATTCGAACTTTAGAAAGTTTAACCAATGTTTTGAAAGATAGATCTAATTGATTATGTGAATATAAGACTATTATTTCTGTGTTAAAATCAGTGGTGAGAAAATATGATTTTGCAAATACAAAATTTGTGGATAAGAAAATTGGTTTAGATTTTTATTTTCAAACTGGCTATGATAACTTGTATGGAAAAAAATGTAATTTTTTTTACAAAAATTTTATAAAGAAGAAGTTTACAAAACCTTGCTACCAGACAAAACTATCGAAGGAGTTTGAAATTCACGATACTCAACAATGGGGAAAAATATATGTCTGTAAAATTTTAGAAGTTGAAGATAAACAATTATCTGACTTCAATTACCGACTGCTTAATAATATATTGTGTAATAATGCATATTTATGTAAATGGAAGGTAGATGTGAAACCAGAGTGCAGAATGTGTAACAAGATGGAAACAAGTTATCATTTGATTTATGAATGTAAAAATGTGCTATTGATATGGAGGTTATTAAGTGAATTTCTTTCTTTTGATGTTAAATGGAAACATATTATTATAGGTTTTTACTTAGAAAACAATAGAAAAACTGCAACATTAAATTTTTTAATATCCTTAATAGCATTGAGAATATATAAGTATAAAATGTATTATAGATTAGAAAAAATAGATGAAAACGAAGAAGGTCTTAAGACGCATATCAAATTATCTCTGTTAAATTACGCATCTGTTTTACGTTTGAAGTACAAATCTAGAGCAAGTTATATCACTGATTTTGCTCGTATGTTGTAAAATACTACTATATGTAAACTTATGTTATATAAAATTATACATTTATAAATAAAATATCTACTGAGAGGAAACCAGTCCTCCAGTAGCGCTGTCTATAGGGTATGTGAATGAACTGTAACGAAGAAGTGGTGATCCCTATAGACAGCATATATCTACATTTACTGTTAGAATTCTTCAAATTTATTTAGTAGTACTCGGTGATAAACCCTATTATTATTTTTATTATTATTATTACCACTATTTTCTTTTTTTAAAGCAATATACATGTACCGTAAAATGTAACTTAAAAAAGAAAATGTCTATCATTTCATAAAGATGTATGCATACGACCTAATTTAGATATTTTATATTATTACCAGCACATGTTCTGTGGCTACTTTTGTCAATGCTAATAATGTCATTATTATCGCATCTATTATATTTTGATTGATAAAATGTTGTTTATATGTTGTATTTAATGACAAGAAAAAATAAAAAAATTGATGTATTCAGAAATGGAGATAACATCCATTAAAACGAAAAATGACATATACATACTGACCAAATCGAAGTTGTAGATAAATTGATGTTTTGTTTTTTTAACTGCCATGGAAATTTAATCTTATACACAAACAATTAGCCGGTAAAGACAGAAGAGCAATGTTCTGTCTAAGATCTAAAGGTAGTCAATTTAATTCAAATGTTAAAACTTTGGTTCCTCTCTTTGACAACATTTATGAAAGTAGAATTATGACTTACGGATGTGAAGTGTGGGAAAACCACAGTGTGTGACATTGAGAAAATACATTTAGAATTCATAAAAATGTTCTGTGTGTAAGAAAAAATACAAATACGTCTATGGTGTTTTTTGAAACGGCAGATTGCCGTTGAAGGTTGGTAGATCATGCTTAAACACAATGTTACAAGAGTGTGAAAAAAAATTGAAAAATATATCACATTGGGTGTCAAATATCAAGGAAAAAATGTGATGTTAAAAACCTTTGTAACTTGAGGAAGTTCTTGCACCATGCCTTCAAACTACGTAATGATAGATATGATTTTCAACAATTGTTGTAATCAAATCGATGTGTTGTACATTCCCTAATAATATCATTACTGCACTACATAGTCATTTGTGCTATTACCATATTGTTACTAAATCCCTTCAATGTATTGTACATATCATGTAAAAACAATTCATAAGATATTTGTTTTACGGAATCAAGAAAGCTAAAGTTAAACTGTCCATTGGCGACTTTCGTAACGGACGATTTTTGTGGTATTTTCAATTCAGTTTTGTTTGGAAAGATACCAATTTCCAAAGAAAAATAAGATATTTTTTACATAATTCGTAACAATTCGTAACAAAAAAAATTTTGCTACGAATTGAGAATTGAGAACATTTCCAAAGAAGTTATCTCGCTTGTCGTACAAATATGTAAACAAAACAGAAGTTTGACGAGTTAGAAACAATAAAGTTATCCCCCCAACATAGTAATTTCTCCTCATCAATTTCTTATGTGATGTCTCTTAGACCAGACCTACCAGAATTTCGCAAATATCTGACTGTTTGGATGTTTTCCCGACTTGAATGTCTTTGACTATAAAATGTTGAAATTCATTTATTTACCAATGATTCTACAGTTTACTCCAGATTCCACATCCATAGCGTAGCGTAGAGGGTGATGCCAATTTTTAAAGATTTACACGGGTTACTTGGTTATAGTTTTCAGAAGAAAATGTTTACTGCATAATATGAGCATTTGCCTTTGTCACATGCTTCTTTTGTTCCAGTGATAGACTTATAGGTTTACAGTTTTTTGATAATGCCAAGATGGTTATAATCATTCTGCATGGGTATGATTGTTCCCAAATAACCATCGGTGTGAAGTCATGTTTTTTATTTTTTCCAAACACAATTATCCATGATTTTCCAGGAATTTCTGCAAAAAAATTGAACGCTGTATTAAGCATGTTTTAAAGCGAATTTGGATTTTATAAAAAACAAGCAATATCGCCTGTTGATTTTGTTTTAAGATCGTCTATTTTGTATCTAAGTATGCTTTTGAAAACAAGCTCTTACTTTTTGCATTAGCGTATTTATCTTTTTCACCCTTTCCACTACCATTTGTTAACTATGATAAAGTGACGCGTCAACTATTTTTGTAACAATCATTCTCAAAAGTATCGTCTCACTTTAAAATGGTCGAGATTTGGAGTAATTTTAAACGATTTTATGTGCCTTTTTTCATCTAGGCACCTAACCAGATTAAATTATATTTTCTGGAAGTATTTTGTTCTGTGAAGGCAAAAACTACAACATTTGACAACATGTTCAGGGGAGCATGATATACTAATACAATTACATGTAGATTCTTTTCAGTAGCCTTATTTTTGTAACCAAGTAAACAAACACAAAGACACTTGTTACGAAATTAATATTCTACGGTTTTATAAGTTATTAAACAACTGGTATGGTACAAGTTAAGAGCATTCGTCAGTTGGTAATTCATAATTGGTAAAAGCTGAGTTAATGCAAATTTCATTCTTTTAAATATACTCAGCAGGAAACAAAGTTTTCTGCTTTTGTTTAGTAGTAAAACATCATAAAGATTTAACAAGTTTACTATTATGTTTCGCAATATTAATTTATTTTACAGAGACAACTATAACTTACAATTTACAAAATCTATTATATTAAATGAATCTTTTTAACCTCATTGGTCTTACCATTCTCATAGATCATGCTCACTGAGTTTCACTATAAGTCGCTTTTTGTAGAAGATATCTGTTTCAGCCACAGTGGATATTCGTTTTACTCTAAAGTCGTTGACCAATGATAATTTCTAGATTTATGAGGAGGCGATGGTTTAAACATTGCCAAAAACTAAACCTAAATGGACCATGCTTATTTATGGATTAAAAATTTAATACTTGAGAATTCGATAATTGAATTGTTAAGATGATATGGCAAATCACAATAAAATCAAATGAATTATTTGTTCATGTTATCAACTTAAACTACTCGATTTGCACAAAATTGTTTTGCTTTCTTGCCTTGAATCACATAATATGTTTTGTTCTTGGTATGTTACAGCAATCGCAATACCCATGTCTAATTAGATGACAATACTAAGATTAAAATTTCTTTAAAATCAATAATGCTCGTTAGTAAAATTATAAATACGTATTTTGTATAATATTTCTGATGCGATGAAGTCAAATTAAAAATTCTTAATTCTTTGAACAAAACGATAGATTGTACCAACATTACATCATGAAATACTTTATCCTCTTTATACTATGCATATTCTTTGAGATGAGACGTCCACATTGTAAAACATTATTACTTTTATTGGCTGAATTTTACTACAACAGGCATATTTTGGTTATTATCTTGGTATAATATTTTTTTTTACAAGAGCATCAACAATTAAAAGTAAAGAAAGTCAACATCTCTATCCTACTACCGGGTAGTTATGAAAAATGACATCTTCTTTGCAGATAGGACCATCGGTTAATTTAAGAATCATTGAAATCAAAACATTTCAATAGTAAATGATATTATTTCGTAAGATTTCCTAAGAATTGATTGGCTAATGATCCGGGTGTAATTTTCCGTACAACTGACTTCATCCGGCGGTAAATTACGTGTCGTGAAATTTAAGTTGAATTGAAGTTTAATTAAAAAAAAAACCCGTAAAATACCCTAATCCATTTTATATCGCATAAGACTAATAAATATTGAATTCTTTCCTTTGATAAACCCTTGATTGGACATTGGAAACAGATTTTTTGGTTTACATATGATATAAATTCGTTATGCAGGGCAAATCAAGGGTGTACGGAGATTTAACTCGGGTTGTAATCCATACAACCCTACGGCCTCAGGGTGTATGAAATACAACCCAGGGTAACCCTTGTACACCCTTGATTTAACCTGGAATGCTAATAATCCCTTACTCCTAAACTTCACACCAAACTGTCTTTGATACATCAACTGTTCGTAACATTTCATTTTAAGGCAAAGCTTCGAGTATGATTTGTGCCGTATACACAATTCTGTGTAAAAATGTCCGTTTATTTGGCTATCTGATCATTTTTCATATATAATGTGCTGGTCTTAAATCCAAATTGCAGTTAAAACAATTTCGAAAATAAATACTTATCTGTTATGTTTGTAAGTTTCTTTTTGGTAATAAGAGTTACAATTATTTTTCTAAAAAAATTCATTTTGAATTTTTATTAAATTTTCGTTGAATAATGCATTGGCAAAAAAGTGTTTTAAATGCAATGCAGCAGAGAATATGCGTCATTACAGTTAGTGATTTTACCGGGGTAGAATACTTGACCCGGGAGCTAGACACAAAGTTCTTGATATTGTACTCTGAAGTAAAGTGTGTAAATCTTGATCAAAACTTCTATGCAGGTAAATGAGGAAAAAAATAATTTTGTTTCAAATAAATTTTAGTAAACGACAGCAGAGAAAGTCTATCATCCTTTAATTTGTATCTCCATTGGTCAAATCTTACTAACTTAAAGACTTAATGATTAAACAACTGATCTAAGTTAGAGGTCATCATCAGCCCCTTTCTTCTAATAAAGAAACATTTGAAGCCTTTTAAATTTTTGCTGATAAATAATTCTATGGAATGGACAATTAAATATGTGCCAAATGTTATTTAATGTACCTATTTCGAGAGATGAAGCGAAGGGGGAGAATTCTTTTCTGAAGTATTTAAAATTATTGAACTAGTTTTGAATAGCTGTGCTACTGAAAGAGACAGGTTTCGTGGTCAATCTTTTGTCGTCTCTAGAATCATGGATATATTCTGTAAAAAACAACAACCGAACACCCATCCCCACCCCACTCAAAGAAAACACCCAACAACAGCAATAAACAAGCATTTTATTTGCAAGGACTTGATTTAGAAGAAAGCATTTGAACACTTTTGAACAGAAAAGACATTGCTCTTATCCTACTGTGCAGTTTTTAAAATTCAATGGGTATAATATCATATTATCATTATTAAAGTATTGGTTTATCTCACATTTTTATCATCTTTTAAATCATGGGTTAATTCTGTAAAAACAAAACACCCCCCCCCCCCCAAAAAAAAAAAACCACACCAAAAAAAGACCAACCACAAAACAAAACAAATCTTTGAACTCTTTGTAAACAAAAACATTACTTTTATGCTACTGTGCAGCTTTTTAAGTCAAAGGTTATAATTTCCACAAGTACTTCTGCGAATCTCCATTTGGTTGTTATGTCAAGTGTACTCCATGACTCTTCCATCCATTCATGTTATGCATACATTAAAAGTTTGTGAAAAGGAAGAAAATACATTAGGCAGTTACTTTATTCTCGCGAAGATAAGCAAGCATAATAAAAAAAAAACCGTGCAGTCACCCGCAATTCACGGAAATACTTCAGACAGAAAATTGTGAAGGAAATATGTTACTTAAACAGTATTACACGACTGAATTTTTAAAAAGAAATGCATTTTAAACTTCTACAGTTTTCACTGAAAAAGGTTTGATTAAATACTCAAGTCTTGTTTATTTATAATTTTTCACATGTACTTGTATTTCAAGATAATATGCATATGTAAAAAGGAAAGTCAGAACACAATTAAACTAATTACCCCTGGAGCAGTTCTGAACTGTAATACGGTTTGTCTATTAGCTGGGCGTGAATGCATAATAGATTTGGGCGGTTATGAAGAGAAAACAGACAATCCTAGATATTGTATAATGCGTTATTCTTTATGACTTTTATACATTGGAATGAAAAGAATGTGTAAATCTTTTAAATGTTTCATCAATCAACTGCAAGGGGTGTTTATCGTCTTTGTTTGATTTTGTTATATTTCGTCAAAAAAAAATAGTATCTAGAGTCAACGATTGGAAAGAACATCATGAAACAATACTTTAAAACTAGAGAGTTTTAGAAGTTATTAACGTTTTTATAAAAAAAAACAAATCTAAAAAGAGGAAGTGATCGATATTCAAGTTTGGATTAAATAAATCTGTTTTGAAAAAAGACAAATTCGTCGCTTCGTAATGCAATTCATCATGAAAAGCCTCCTAAAGCCTATGCTAAAATCAAAGGCACTGATTTTATATTACTGTGTAACAGGGTATATAAATTACTGTCATTTTTGTTTTTGATTTTAAAAGCCACTGCAATCTTTTTAAGGTCAAGATCTAGTAAATGATTCCAGACTGTCTTTTTGGTGCTAGAACCATTATGACGTCATCATTGATTTGATGAATCTTTTCCTTCATATTTCATAGAAAATGATTTTTATAACATGATTTTTTATTGTGTTTACCAAAAATATAAGCCCGGTACACCCAATGAAACAAACATATTGTTATGAAGCATCATTAAAAGAATTTATATTTTGAATTTCATAAACCTATAGGCACCTTTCATTTACTAGATCTTGACCTTAAATGTAAACTATTTATCTCGTGTTTTGAAAAAATAAATAACGGTTGAATTTTTAAAATGTTGATTACATGCTTTACATAAATTTTGATTACGTGTTGTATTTTAAGTTTATCTTATATATCTGCTTTTTTCTATTGCTTCGGCTTTTTTTTCATGAGTGAATCTTTTTTTAAAGAAAAATGCAAAGAAGCATTAAAGCCATACGAAGTTGCCTGACAAAGATGTAAAATCTGTAACCATGTCACCAAAAAAAAAAAATCAAAACCCAAGGTTAATTTTTTTGGAAGTACTTCTTTGGATCTCACTTCAGTTGTTTGTGTCAATAAACTCTGTGACTCCTGCTTTCAATCATGTTACGCATGTTCTGCACCAGAATTTATTGGTTCACCGGTATACTTCTAATAAATCTCATAACATTTCATTTTTTTACGTTTCATCTGTTAATTTTAAACTATGGTCAACAAATTCGATAAAACAAGAAAAATGCAAAAGGCCATACAAAAAGCGAGGACACTTGAGAACTTAATAGAGGCATGTCAGAAAGTAAAGGGCTTATCCGGACAGAAGCAACAAACATTGACCTCAGCATAAGGACTGAACTAAAAACAACAATATTCTAATGCATTTTTTACGTTTTTTCTACAAAAGCTTTAAAAAATTATGGATTTTAATATCCATGCACATTGTTTGTTGAAACACTTGTTGACTTGAAATTGGTCTAAACTAAAGTAACAATGTGATCATAAACAAGCTTTATATTAGTATTGATAATATAATGTTGTTGAAAATATATATTAAAGGTTGAAACTCAGCCACTCAGTCCACTGCAATAGGAATGAAAGGTACCAAATAGCAGTCACATTTTAAGACCTTTCAGTTAACATTCAGTTGACTGAATAGCAGAGCTTCATTCTGTGTATTAGAAAATGTTTTATACATCTAATTAAGAAAGAAACACATTTTATTTTGTAAATAGAGCATTGATTTCTCACTACTGGCTCAAAAAAAAAACCCTGCCCGTATGAAAATCCCCTGTTTTTCACTGTCACCCCCTGTGTTTTCCCTGCGCACCTCCTGTCAGCCTCTGTACACAGCCCCTGTACACCATGTGTTCCCCTGTCTGCCACTGTAAGCCCCTGTCACCCCCTGTATGGAGCTGTCATCAACTGTGTTTTCCCTGTCATCCCCTGTGCTATTTAAATCACATGTATAACGGTTTGAGCTGTAAATGAATTCATACACTCAACAGCACCGACTTACAAAACACAACTGTTATCGTAATTTTAGAAATAATATGTTTCAATCAATAATTTATTGATAAATAATCATGCTAACAACTATTTTCTTTCTTCGTCAATAGTTTTATAAATCACAATAAATATAACTTAGATATTAATTATATTTGTACGTGTTATTTCAGTGACGAAGCTCTACGTACAACTGCTCTCATATAACCTGTTAGCACGCTAAATTAAAAAAGATTAAAGTTTCAAATCAATAGAGTTTTCATGGTACGGTTTGGACTAATCATCGTTAATCCTCCCTGAATCCAACAGACGTACTTAGATTTCAAGACGACGCTCACCTGTAAAAAGAAATATCTTCTTGGAGACCATTACACCGAATGCCCTGTAAGAAACGTTCTAAACAACATATGCATCAGCAAAGAGCATGATTGCCCTACATTGGGATAGACATGTTTATGTGGATCTACAACTGTACTACTTTTTGTTGGTTAAAGTTTTAGGGAATTAATCGTTCCTTTTTGTTATTTTAGCTGGTGTCTTTCGCTTCAAGTGCAAATATCACATTTCCTTTTCCATATTAGAAAAACCCTTTAACGGGTTCCATGACATGGCTAACTTTATAAATGCTGTGGGGTCCATTCAAATTATGACTTGAACTTTCTTTTGTAAAGTCAACAGGGTGGACGGTAACTGACAGGGAAATCCAGAACTGATTTTAATTTTTATACACTCTTATGTTTAAACTATGGTAGGAATGTTGCATGATATGACAAGCTAATGCTCTTACGTCGGTTGTGTAATTTAAGAAATCGCCAGAGGTCGTGTATCAATAAGTGTTTCTTGACAACTTTTAATAACAAAGAGAATTAGACCTGGTTATATTAAAAAAGAATGATCAATAAATGCTGCCATATCGTTTGGATGTCACAATGTTAATGTGACTGCTTTCTTTCAAAACATTATGAAGTTCTTTATATTGCCATGTCGTGATATTCTGCACCTACTTGGCGATATTCAATAAATATAAAAGTACAGGAGATATGTATAACAAACATTTTTTAATCGATGTTATTTACCAAAAAGAATTTGTAGGACTAACTATCATTTGATAGTTCGATTCGAAAATATGAGACTCGCTGTCGTTAGTTTAGAAAAACAAAAATAGAAGGAATGCTTGCTTCTTTCACTTTCACTGATTTTGGTACTCATACGTTATCAAAAAGTGTCTTTATGTTATAAATGGCCATGAGCTATTCTGCCTTTTACATGCATTAAGAATAAAAGGTTTGACATCAGTTTAATGATAAGTTTTTATTTGTATAACTACTGTTAATTTGCTCATTTGAATAATTAAAATATCCAACGCATAAGTTTGTGTAAAAAATCATTTAAAATTTTCTATCCAGCGAAAGTTCAACTATCGAGAGATACATGAATCATTGTGCAAGTTGATGAATTACCCTAATATCTTTCCTTTGTGATAGAGTTTTATAAACAAATTTTCATCAACCTTAAAAAAAGAACATTTTTCAGCCTATAAAATAGCCATTTATGATTTTATTACAAATTGATATAATTTTTATTATATGTTGTAAAAAATAAAGTAGCTTCCATCAGAAAACTAAAAAAATGGTTGGCTATCACCCTCTTATCTTTGGTTTGTTTTTTTCATTCCATTAGTATTTTTATTATTATTATATCATAATTAAAGGATCAAATTTCTTGTTTTTATAGTTTAAATTGCTAACTGTTTCTATCTGTAATACTGTTTATTGTATTATATATACTATGTGCTAATCTCTCTTCTGTTATTTACTGCTGGATTGACTAATTCGGTCGTAAAAGGCCTGATTTATGTCACACCTTGCATTGTAAAAAAATCCATTTTTTCTGTTTATTCTAAACATAAATATATATAATTCAAACACCTTCTATACCTTTCTCATGGATTACATCTTCTGGTCTCTTACTATCTAATGAACCTCATTTAATATAGAATATAATACCTAAAACAATTTAGATTTGTGTGCTGTTAGCAGTTAGGAAAAGGAAAAATCCTATTTAGCAAATTATGTATTAACATTTTTTCACAGTAGATTTTTGAATTATACTCGATAAAGATTTTATGCTGCCGATATGCTGTGAGAGGCGTGAAATGCTAATTCAAGGACCGTAAAATAGGAACCAAAACTATATATATAATCGTCTCGTTTTCAAAATGAGAGGCCGTCATGACATTGGAGCTTAGTCTCCTTCTTGTTACAAAAATCTGACAAAGGCTGTTGATTTGTGATATTAAGCATTAAGATGAAATTTCATTTATCGACGATCCGATAATCTATAAATCAGGAGACATTGATGTGCTCCTAATCCTTCTTATTGATATAACTGTTTTATTATTAATAAATTCAGAAGTTAAGAACATTTGCAATTTCCTGCAGTTATTGCCCATATCAAGTAGCTGATATCATTTATGAATGAACCTTTCAAAAGAAGGAGCCCTGTTTGTGTGGTCGCCGCTATTAACATTTATATTATGATCATTCTGAGTTGTAGTGGGTTTATAATGTTTTTATGAGTGAACGGGAGAATAATTTTGCCATATCACGGGATGTATAATTTTGTTAGGTCCTCTCTGAATTAATATTCTTTATAACGTAGATTGTGCCAATTCATTAAACATAACATTAAAAAAACAATCATGATGTAATCGATCTGCCTTAATTTGAAAACCTGATATGACAACCTCACGGGGTTTGTATTCGAGCATAAAATATTCTTTAAATACAACCGAAATTGATATGGTTGTTATGTAACAAGCGAGTATTGAAAAAGACGTGTGTTATGAAAGCGATATGGTTGTGGAATAGCGCGGTCTCTCTAGAAGAGTGACGGTAGAAAAATCCAATTTGGTGACTATATGTTGCGAGATATAGCAATTTACAATAGGATGTGCTCTACTAATAGACCTTTATATCTTAAGTTCACACCTTTTATAAGTTCTTTATTTAAAGTTTTCAAAGCAAGAGGTAAAAATGGTGAATATAAATAGAATGCTTTATTAAAACCCATCACAAAAGTACAGAGAGTCAAGGACATAATGAATTCAATGCTGATTTTCACCTCTACGCGGTCTCCGCCGGCCGAACCTTCCGGACTTTCAGAAACTGTCTCCTTAACTGTTCGTTTCTGTTATATATGACAATGGCTACAGTCGATGTAACAAGAATTAGACACAACACAAGAAGACTAGCACACAGAATCACTATCACCTCCACCGTGAACACGTCCTCAGAATTCTTGGAGGTCGTGTTAGAAGTGTTCGAACTACTCGGTGAAGCAGTTGATACAACCGGCGTGGCTGGCCCCGCCGTTGTTGGAATGTTTGATGACACAGTTGTTGTTGTTGTCGCTGATGTTGTTGTTGTTGTTACTGACAGTGTACACTGAACGTTAGATAAATCCACAGTCTGAGAACATGTCCCCGTAGTTGTTAAATCAGAGCAAGGTGGTGTACAATCACAACTCGCTAAGAAAAGATAAAAAAAAAGATAGAAATATCATTTAATTCCACGGAACTTAAATGTTCCAACAATTTCCAAACATTAAATAACTGTCTCGTGATATCATCGTCTAATAACAACATTTTCTCATTGCAACATTCGGATTTGTTGTAATATAAGCTACAATTAAGTTTAACATTCAGGGATTTTATATATTTCTTACCGTTTTCTTTTGTGTTTGTGTTAGATATAATATTCATGTTTTAATCTTATAAACACTGGTATAGTGTTTAAATCAATAACACTTGCATTTACGGGACACTAATTTTGACATACCTATGTGCTTAAATAGAAAATCTCTTTACTTTTTATATCAAGACAAGATCAAATGTTTAAAAAGTGAATTACATTTCGAATAACAAAAGAAAAATGAATAAGAAAGGAAACTTTCAAAATTAAAGTTCATTATTGCCGTTAGTACTAAGAGCTATTACTAATATAAGGTTGTCTTTATTATCAATTATAGGATTACGCTTACCCAGTAAAGACATGGTGTGTAGCTCTGGTTCTATTGAGGAACACACGTCACAAATAGACAGAGATGGACTTGTTGACAGGATGACTCTGCTTCCGTCCGCCACATCTACAACAACAAGCTGTAAACTGGAGTCCCAGAGCAAATTACAACAGAGGGTACGTGGAGAAAGCAAAGTTAGGATCTTATGCATAAAGATTGAAAAATATAAACATGGAGTGATATGATATTATCAAGAAGAACACACTACCCCTTTGGTAAATAGACTCGTTTTAACAAGAGCTTAGACTTTTGAGAGTACGTGACAAACTCCGATTTGAGGAAGGCGGGTCTACTCATGGTTATCTGTCCAGTCATTGGCTAATAGATATGAATACATCAAACGCAATACACTTGTCCGACTTCATCCAGGGCTGTTTATTTCATTTGAAATAGCGTTAATTCTGTTCTTGGCACTATCAGGGGTCAATATTTGACAGTTTGTTTGGATGAGCAAAGTAAATAGTTATATCCCACAGAAAGTCCAAGGTCTTGTTTAAACGGATCAAATATACTAGAAATCATATTAATCCTGTTTCTTTTACTCGTGATGTTGAAATGTCAGGGGAAGAGACAATGAAGAAGCAAAGTGAATCCACTGTGAATAATGCAGGTGGTGATAGAGCTTTTCTAAGTTGTACTTCCTTTAGAGGAGCGTGATCACAATTTGAGCAAAATTCAAGCTAAGGTTTGTTTTTCCTTTTGTTATGAGTAAACTCAACGATATTTCAAAATGTGTATGCTAATGTAAGCTATCCAGTTTTAACTGAAACATAGAGCGCGTATTTCTAGAACTCGTGTTACTGCCATGTTGGTGTACACATATAAATACGATATTCATAACAAAATGAAATAAGGCATTTTATTTGTATTCATGATTGGCATGTAAACAAACTTAGATATTGTATAAACAAAGCTATTGCCAACATACCTCTATGTAAACAAAGACATCACCCAAGCTTTGCTTATATGGTTAAAAAATGCGAGTTGTTTATTTCGCTTAAAACTAGACTACATTTAAAGTTTAGATGCCAAAATGATATTAGAAAAACGCTAACAAAAATATGGAATGTATTTAAAAATGTGAGCTAAATTTTAAAGAATGTCATGTAACAACAGTAATAAAATACTTTAACCCCCAAATAAACCCACATATTTCGGTTTTCCTGATTCAAAAAAGTATTCTTTTCATTACAAGATATTGTTCCCTTTATACTTCTTTACTTTAATAAATTACTTAAAAAAATTAAGTAAAGAGGTTGGTTGATCAACTAGCCATCAGATATATCTAAAAGTTAAGCTTTAAACTATTAATACTAGGTGAAACCCAATAAAATTTAGCTTATAAAATTGAAAAGTTTTCTCTACCGTTCAGACCTCTTAAAGGATTATTTCTAGATTGCCGTTGTTTTGTACAAATTAAATTTCCCGTTTGAGAAAATCTGAAAAATTTGGTTGTCATCGATATTGCAACAATCATAGTTATTAAGTCGAATTCGAGATAATGGCAGTCTGTACAAAAATTAATTATAACATCTTGATAACAAAGAACGTTCGAATAACATTTGTTTATTATATTAGTTTATTAGATTTTGTACAGTAGAAACCTAAAAATAAAAAACCCTGTATTTTCTTTTTGATGCCAACAACAGTTTTATTTGTCATCGTGAGCTTTTGTAAATTACAATTGATTCTTACTCTAAAAACAGATGTTGTTTCAAACTGAAATTAAACTATCGAAATCAGAAAAACCTTTAATCAAATCTTTTATTTTTATTACGAAAATGATGCAAAAGAGACACTAGAAAAAACTGTGTTTCGTTGGAAAAGTACAACATTTCTTATAATATTCGTTATAGTTTCTAAGATATGTCTGTTGAATTATTCTTTGACCCACCTCTGGCCGGGAAATAGTAGAACAGGCTATTGGGCGTGTCTGTGTATAGCAAACACCGGTAGGCGTGCAGTGTTTGTGAATTGTGGGTGACAGTAATAGACCTGCAAAGAGAGGATTCTATTTAAAACTCATTGTCCATTTTTAGTTGCTTGCTTTATAGATTGATAAATTTATAGATAGATCTATTTGGTATCTTGTCATCATACATATAAACATACACATTGTACATACTATGTTTCAATATCAGATGGTTATATTTTCAAACAATGGTGTTTAAAAATCATAAATATGATACCAGAAAAACCAATGAACGCTCGAAAGCTTATTTCCAATGGGACCATTTCAATATTATTTGAAACATTACTTATTGACTTTAGTATCGACTGTAACACAAAATGTGTTTGTACATAATATAGGCACTGTATTAATAATACCATAAACATTGATATTAAACAATTCTGAGTATACATATGTTAACACTGATTATACGATTTCGTAAAATCTTATAGTGTCTAGTAGTACAACATATCACTATTTTGTTTTAAAATGCCCTTTTGTAAAATAAAACTTTTTACTTTTGTTTTCATCATATTTTTTTTCCATTTGTAAATTTGATATGCGATGTAAAGAAAACTCTAAGTAAATTAGTGCTTGAACCAATAATAAGGGCTGAGGAACTGCCGAGAAAATAATTATTATCCTCATGAGCTCAACATACTGGTATTTTGAAATTGATTATTTCGTTGAATTAATTTTGTAAAAAGTTCCACATCAGAGAAATTATATAACAAGTACTTTTTGACCAAAAAATAAATCACTGTTATCGCAATCTGCAATGCTTCATATAATTTAGTTCAAGTTTATCAAACAATATAAAATTCTCTTCCAAGATAACCAAAATGGTGTTAAGATGGCCTGAAAGTTTAATGCGATCACTATGCTTGTTTGTTCGTATAAAGATTTTGAATAATGTTAGATTATATCTCTAAAACACATTGTGTTTTGGAATGTATAACGCCTAATTCACATAATAATAGTTTTTACTGTTGTATCGTTTGTATTTATTGGGGTCAATGTTCGTGGATAGCCAAAATTTTCCTTGTTCGTCTGGACGTAATTTCGTTGGTTGCAAGTTCTAATAACTTAATACATATTTTAAAAGTGCTTGTATGTATATTTGTCGGTGGGAATGGAAATTCGTGGACAAGGGTTACCCACAAAATCACGAACATTGATCCCCCATGAACGACGATGATTCCACAGTAATATAAGTAGTTTTTGATTCAATTTCATATGCTAAAATCTTTGCCTTTTTGACATGAAGAATATTTTCTGTTACTTATGAAAATCTAGGCAACAAAACCGATATTAAAAGAAACCAAAGAATGGTCTAAATAATGATTGTTTAAACAAGACGTTTGAGACTACAAAAATAAGTATAAGTATGTACATCTTGAAAACTAAACAATATATTAAAGACACTGAGTTTAAGAGGTATAAAATAAGAATGATTTAACATATTTAAAAAGATTGTGTACTGTTTAAGTAATTATAAATCATTACCCTTTGATAACAATTTCATTTTCGTTGCTGTCATGACAATTCCACATATCTATATTTGTTCCATAAACTGTGAATGGCCATCTAACAAATCCACCGTAGAAATGTATGTTTTCTGTGACCGATCCACTCGAAGAATCTTTGAACGTTTTATCTTTCCAAGTAGTGGGAAATAAACAACTGCTCTCTGCAAATTTGAAATAAATTGAATAAAGGATTAGTGCATTTAAATAAGCATTGTTCATACCATTAAAGAACTGACTGAATAAAATTTAAGCCTGATTTTCTTGATCAGAATGTTATTCATAGGAAGCAAGATACATTTACCTTAAAATATAAAAACTTTCTGCAATATTGATTTTTCTCAATGTATTGAATCTAATATTTTATTACAATCGATAAGGAGTCCCGTATTTATTTTATGTATTTCCATAAACAGCTGCTACATTTTAGTTTAATTTTAAAAACCTTAAAAGTAATTCATCGTAAC
This sequence comes from Magallana gigas, assembly GCF_963853765.1. Classification (NCBI taxonomy): domain Eukaryota; kingdom Metazoa; phylum Mollusca; class Bivalvia; order Ostreida; family Ostreidae; genus Magallana; species Magallana gigas. Next base: position 2,517,510 of record NC_088854.1, on the reverse strand, counting down.
TCATCTTTCATATAAGTATGAAGTATCAAATGCAAATGTTACATACACGTGCGTTTTGCCTAAAACACGTATAGAAATGAGTACCCCGGCTCCAGGTGATTATACAGGACCAGAGGGCCCGGAGACACCCTGTTGTCGTTCTCTTCTAAATCTGGGTCTATTGCAGATAGGGGACACGATAAGAGGTAATTTATGTAGAGGTTCTTTGTGCTTTACATTAACAACTTCTATATATATATTGTCAAGTGATGGTTTCTGCTCCGAACAGATTGAATTTCACCTAATATCCATATGATATCATCTAATGTAATAAGAAAGTCGGTAAGGACCAGGAAATAAGGTTGTAATACCTTAAACCTTGGACATAGGCAACAAAGTGTGAGTGAGACACTTGTTAATAGAAAAGAATTAGTTGTGCCAAACATCGATGAACACTTCATGGAAAAGCTATCTTGCTAAAATGTTGCTTCTTGAAACAAAAGTCATCAAAGTTTTAAGCTGAAGTTAACACGTTTGTATTCCATCCAAAATATTGACATGAAATTCGTTTGGCAACAAAAACACTTTAATTCATACAAGACCAGTAGCCTAATCATGATTGACAATAACCTAACATTATAAACAAACCAGCAAAAAACAGATTTTAGAAAAAGTATTCTTTTTTTGCAATGTCGGTATCGTATCAAGTCTTCATATCTTTTAAATCAACTTTTGATTGTATTTCAATTGAAAAAAACCTTGTAATAAACAATTTGACATAGCTATAGCAGATGTGTGAAAGTTTTTTTTTCCTTTTCCATACAACAATAAACCTGAAGTCAAAAAACGATTAAGTCCGTGACCGGTCAAAAGCCTAGGTATATCAAGTAACATGGGCTTTATTATCTTATTCAATTTTATAATGGAACACCTGCAATATGTTAACACTTGCTTTTCGATTGACACTTTATGGTTAAATGCAGTCTTTTTCACATTTCTAATTATTAACACCTTCTAGTAATTCTACCCAGTAATCATAAACCCAAATCAGTTAAACAAGACTTTTCTGTTTATCAGTTAAACTTTGTAAAGAAAAGTGAAATATAACCCTATATACTCTTACCCGTATTTAAAATGTGAATGCATATCCAAATAAAGATATAAAACATCCAAGAATTACACAGTTTTACAGACAAATTCATTATGTGAGCAGTGTTAATGGTCCGGAGTGATACCGTAAATGACTACTTAGATTTCATCACGCCTTCACAAGGCCTTCTCTGAGTCCTTTCATGCTACGGTTGGGAATGACTTGAACTGGTTATAATTTCCATCTTAAATAGATTTCTGCCCATTTAACGCATCACTTCTCATATGTAACCGTGCACAAGTCTTCGGTCTGCCGGAATCTTCAGTTCCTCAAACCAGACCCAGTTTCATATTTCTCTGTAAAATGTTTTTATTTCGCGATTGAAAGCGCGCTATCGTGAGCGTGTCGGATGGGAAAGAAGAACCTGAATATGAAGTTAAAGAACCCTTATTAAATAACCATGCACATCAATTTCACTTGTCAATTATTCAACACCCGTGGCAAAACTTTAATCCCGCCCTTTATGATAGGTATAAAAGAACAATGAATGCAGAGGCTTATGACATATCTACCAATATTTATATAGATGTTTGGCTTTTGCAATACTTTATTTAAAATGTTATTTGTTACAACATAAGAATAGATAATTATAGTTGTTTATTCAGTTTATTTCATTTTTGCCAACTACTTTGATAAGAATTACCAGCATTGAAATGTAAGAAATAAAATTGAATTATGTAAAAGTTATTCAAAACATGAACCATCAGTTACGGTAAGTTTCCTAGCCTAAGAAAAATTCATAATTAGTAAGCTGTTCAGTAGTAGCCAAAAATAATATAGAATATCATGATTATTGAATTATACGATATAAAATTAAATAATCGGTAGAAATGGAAAAAAATAAATAATGCAGATTCATATAAAGATATGCTGTTCTCGAGCTTTCCCTGAAAGATATAATTTCTTTAATTTGATAATAAAAATAATAAATGGAAATGATTCTGATATTGGTTCCACGTTTAATGTACCTATAACCATTAAACACATTGGATTACCGGGTAAAGCGTGCCCCATTTAAGATATTAAATGAATCGTTAACCCTATATTATGTATGTGTAGCGAATAGGTCTAATTCAACGATTTTGTACTCTTTTCAATTTCAAACCAGCATTTAGATAGAGTAAGATTGGATCGGAGGGTGCAAGTAACCCTATAGAGAGAGGAGTGACGTGTACTTTACACTGATCAACAATGGAGGTTTGATTTACTCCTCAATAAAACGCTTCATATCATACAACACGTGATTTTTTTTGTCGAGTTACATTGGAATACACAAAAACGTGGTAACCATCGGCAAGTGCATTGCATTGATCTAGATCTTTTATTCTTTTAACACATCTCCAACATTTTCTAGTTTTACTGAAGCTTTAATGTTCAATACATGAATAGGTCATGATGAGGAACATGGACATGAATTAGGAATCTTTACTCTAGAGAAAATAATTATCATAAATTTGTAATTCACAACTGGTACACAAGAGTCGGTTGGACTGATATTATGAAATTCTCGTGATTTTATGACGTAAAAGCGAATTTCGTACTGTTTGGGCTTAAAGGTCTAAAAGTGAATCATCGATATATACAGAGTGTATCTGTGAAGTTATTACCACATTTGGCCTATATTTGGGCATATCTGTTGGCAATAAATAAGATAAAAGCATTTATTTTGAGGCACGTATTACAATTATACCACTGAAAATGCAGATGAGAATCAGTACCTATAAAACATCACATCATTTAATAGTTTGCCTGTTTTAAATAGCTCATGATGAATTGCGATAAAATTTATCGACGTTCAACCTTGTATTTAAACATAGCGAACTGCTGTTCTTAGCGAGAGGTTAATTTTTTTTAAGACTGAAATAAAAAAAGTCAATAAAACTAAAAAAGACAATGAATTTAATTGAAATATACATTTATTTAACCATATCTTGTCGATTTTTTAAAATTGTTTTTTTAAATTTTCTTAACATGCATACACGTGATATTTCCGTTGCTGCAATAATAAGACAAAGGAGAAAATACAAACTTAACTTGAGGGTTATCAAACGGCATACATCATCCATTTAGATACCCTTTTAGACCTTTTGGTAAACATTCAGTTGACTAAATGATACAAATAGATTTTGTCATAATTATACAATTTTGTACATAATGTCAGTCGTATTGGAATCGTCTTTTATTATATATTGATAGCTGCTCAGACACTTTACAATAGTGTACAATGTAATATAGATGTACTGGAATATCATCAGGTCCAATGTAATGATATTAATAATGTATTACTTATCAGGATATTTGTATGTATTGTATTTCGGAACAGGATATAACTGTAACAGATTTGTTTAAAGTATGTAGTTACAGTAAAACAGTAAAAGGTTAAATTGTACGTATAGGTACCGGTATAACGGAGAGTTCTCGGTTTTCTATATAAACACGTTTGCTCTGGTCCCATTGAGTTTTTATGGCCTAGAGACAGTTTGTCACAAGGCTATAAACAGCGTTATCAAAGAAGAGAGTGACAACTAACTGGATGAATTTAAAGGAAAACTACCTTGCAAAGGTTCCAAAAGTACGAAAAGGACCTTACTTAATATTGTGAAAGCATGCAAAACGGTGACCCAGAGACAGTTTGTCACAAGACTAATCAGAGTACTGAAGAACTGACGGGAGTTGATTTTGTCGATGTTTATTTATTTTGAAATCAATGATATGTTCTTTTTCATGACAAGTACATGTAGTTTCTTTCGAATTTGAATTACGCACATATTTATAATATATATTTTTGGACTTTTTCGACAAGAATGTCGAGAAACCCCCATATGAATCATGTTAAATAATATTAAAAGATAAAAATTAATTCAATCAAACTATGTATCAGTAATAGAAATATTTCTCGAATATTGTATGGATCCAAGCAATATTGAACTCTAGTCTCGTTCAACCAAACGCTCGGCTAACACCGTAAATCTCCGACAAGGATTTACGGAGACAGCCGATAACGAGACGATATTGAACTCTGGCGTAGGAATACATACGACTACAAAAAATATTTAAATTGTTCGTACCATTTCAAACTGACTATTTTCAGGGTATTTATAAATAAATTTCCTTGAAAAACAATGCTTTAGCATACATTACCTCGGATTTATCAATTATTTTCAAGAACTAGTTCTTGTCAGCAGCAATGATTTGTGCTGAGGTCCAAACACTGTTTCACTTTCGGTTTGTCTGAGTAACTGCATAGGAGAGTTGATTAAAATCAACTACCAAAAACAGCGTTATCAAAGCAGAAAGAGACAACTAACTGGATGAATTTAAAGGAAAACTACCTTGCAAAGGTTCCAAAAGTACGAAAAGGACCTTACTTAATAAAGTGAAAGCATGCAAGACGATGCAAAAGAGGTAAAGGAAGCAATGGCGCTCTGATACAATGGTAACTTCTCACGCAAACGACATAAAAAGATTACTCAGGCAAAATCAAAAACGTATTCTTTCTGCACCGCTGGCGGTATCTGAATGGACAAAACTCGGTTAGCGAAGTGACGACAGACGAAGGTAATTTTACTAACAAATAATATCTCAAAATGTGTGTACGTAAAACACGATAAGGGAGATAAAACTAACATTAAAATGCAAAATCTGTTCATTTACATAGTGGAGTCCCAGGAACAGAGGGCTGGCAGGAAATCGTAGGAGACTAAAAAGCCTTTCTCGGACACATTGATATTCAGCTAAACAGATAACATTGAGGCGGATAATCTCCCCGCAAAAGCCGAGATGTCTAATACGTAGCCAGCCTTCTGGTGTCACCAATGTGAGCCGATATAAAGTTAAGAGATCTGACACTGATAAACTTTTATTATGCTAATTGAAAACCCATCATTATTAAGTGATATCAGACGTAGTAAACATTTTGGGGTGACCTTGCCCTTGGTTGGTCCCTCGGTTTATGAATGGAAGCCAGAAGCATTGGGCGTGTCATGAATGGCTAAATTTAATATTATATTAATATCTCTCTATACCGTGTGCTCGATTAGTCATGCTTTTAGAATTGAGATACTGGATCTAGTCAGAAGCTAACTGCAAATGGTCATGGCAAACATTTATCTACGTATGTAATTTCTCATTAACAAACATTAACATTAACAAACTAATGATATGCCTTTTGGTTAACTAAATATTACTATGTGTCTGTAAAGGTGACTAAATGTCAGGCATATGTCACTCAGAAACAAACTATGTCATTCGGTCAAGTCAGCGAAGTGTTTATCTTGTATAATCTTATTAGTCTGTTGCTGTATGGTCACAATGACAAAAAGTAACATTTATGAAATATTGATTTTTAAAAATAAAATAAATTACAGAATGTATATGCTTGTAGTCGCTAGAAATGTTTTTGTCATCACTTCAAATGATGTAAAAAATCGTAAAAGTTTTGTCTATTTTCTACTTTGATTCTCGTTATGGCAATGCTGAAAAGATATAAAAAGCATTATTCATATATCAACGATAATTGATCTAACACTTCTCAATATCAAAATTCGTACTTTATACACTTCTTATTTGTTGATTGCTGTTCCACAGCGATATAAAGTCTGTATTCTTATGCTTATTAAAGCGATACTGACTTAACAAAGGGGATGTTTATGACTTTTATATGGATGTAAATAAATCACTCTCAATGGAAGAGCCGGATCTCGGTGTATGGATTCACGTTTTATCGTACCACCCATGTCGATTTAAAAGTCAAGGTTAAAAAAAAGATTAACGATTCAGTTTAATTTGGGCCATGGTCATAATTGTTATATAAAATTGGTAATATATTATCCATCATTTGGTTTTGGGAAAATCTCATACTGGTCTTGTTTCACTGCAAATGATGTTAATGATTATTTGAACAGTTTATGAATCAAGATACTCTTAAAAACAAGTTTTATATTCTTTTTTTAAAATCTGATCTCTGACTTAGTATGATAAGTGATAGGTTCTGAGTGGTATGCTAACATACCATTTTATATCTATTAGAAATACTAAATGGGACTTCAAGCAAGATTTAGCATCATATCCTGTCCCAAGTTTCTGCTCCCACCACTTATTGCTCAACATTTCGATTAAAATAAATACATTTGTGCCTAAAATACATTTATTCACCAGGACGAAAGGTCCAGTTTTTCAGTTTTGTATTGGTCCTCTATTGCTTCAGGTTTCAAAACACAACCAAAAACAAAAATTCTACGGGGATTTTGCATTGCAAAACCAGAGAAGTACACGGAAATACTGACAGTGAAAATGTTGAGAAATTATGCGAGGAGTCCCAAGAATTTCCGAATGAATAAAGGGTGATTAATCCTAGTAAGTCAAGAAATGCATTTTTGCTCCAATGTATGAAAGAAAAAGACTCAGAATTATCGCCAAATATTCATTTAACTGTTTTCACAGACAGGTATGTGCATTAATTAAGAAAATCAACAAAAATGATGGAAAGGTAACCTGGAACATATTGAAGACTTTCGAATTCTTTATGACTAAATTCAGATGTGACATAATATGGTGGCATATTACTAAATTTAGATAAAATACCTAATTATGTTGATAACATGCGACTTATTATTTATCTTGTCATGCGAGCAAATTTTGTTTTGCCTCGGACTAAAATGTGTCGACGTCATTGGATGAATCGCGTCACGTGATTGCCATATAAATATCTTTACACGGCATTTATACAGAAAATTTATTCGGAAACATGGCGGACGTAACATTTTTTGAGCTGATCTTTTACATAAACGTTCAACCATACCTTTAATTTTTAAGCCTTAAAATATTTAGAGTGACCCCCCCCCCCCCCCCCCCCTTTGCCTGTGACGTATATTACGATCCTACAATGGATTCCAGGTTTGCACAGACGAATGACGAGGAGGGTAAAACTTTAGAGATTTAAGCTATGAATTTAATTGGTATATATTATCTTTTGATTGTTTACATATCAAACTTAAGGTCCTCGACAAAACAAAACACTTATTAGGTTTGTTTCTGACTGTTTACAAAAATTTGTGGGGTCGGTAAAGTTCAAAGAAGGCGAAGCGGAGTAATAATGAAGTCATGCAACATATTGATGTCGACATGCGACTAAGTATGTCAACATGCGAGTTAATTATGTAAACATGCAAGATATTTATGTTGACATACGATTTAAGTATGTCGACATGCGACTTATTTATATCAACACGTAAGTCAATTATGTTAACATGCAAGATATTTATGTCAATATGCACGTTTTCTCGCATGTTGCTTTGACTGATAACCAGAATTATCTTGCATGTTGACATAAATATCTTGTACGTTAGTTCAACATAATTAAACCGCATGTTGACCAAATAATGTCGCATGTAAACTTAATTATCTAGCAAGTTGACATACATTTCTTGCATGTTGACATAAATCATTGCATGTTGACATAAATATCTTGCATGTTAACATAATTAACTTGCATTTTCACATAATCAAGTCGCATGTCAACATAAATAAGTCGCATGTTGTTATAATTATGTTGTATCTAGCATCTATGATGTCAAATACGGGTGTAAGTAAATAATTTTACCTATATGAAATTTAAATTCTCTTAAAAGATTTGTAACTTGCTAAAGACATACGTATTTTGACATAATTTATCTTGCATGTAGGGGCAGAAATATGCCACAAAAAAGTCGTAATCATATTTCCATTTTTATGGCGTTAGCTGATATCCAAAGTTAATTCTTAATAAACGATGTTCAAAGATTTCAAAATATCAATTAATCACTTCATAGAAATAGAATCCATAATTAATGTCTTAGTTTTATCTTGGCAAATGAATACTAAACAGGAAGTATTGTAGTTTTGTAGTTTTACGTTATCATTGAGAGCAGTTCAAAAAAGTGATTACCAGTTTCTGCAACATTATATTTCATAAACCAATCGATGTGGATTTTTTATAAATGAAGATTGGTCTAAGTTTAGATAAATTAAAATCAATAAGACCTATAATAAAGAAACGAAAAAGCATTTTTCAAAATTTTCATTTTTTCAAAAACCTCATTTTTATTAAAATTGTTACACGTCACTGTACATAGAACATTGTATTAAATTATGAAGATATAAAAAAGTATTCAATGCAATAAGACAAAATCAATTCCAAAAACCTGTATTATTATTGAGAAAAATTCTGTTTAAGCTAATCAAATTCAATTTACAATGTTTGGAAATTTAATGTACTCTTTTAATATCACACAGAATATGACCCGTGAAATAAGAAGTACAGAAAAGTTGAAATCGATAAACTTTTAATGTATTAGGAAATGTATACTCTGTAATAAAAGAATTTGAATTTCTAATCTTACACATGAAATTTGATTCAAAGGGGGATTATCTTTTTAGGGTTCCGCCCTGGGTACTTTGTAAACATCAAAACAGTTTAAATCGAACAGGACATTTTACATGCAATTTTCCGCTGATTGAGCTTCGAAGTTAATATTTTGAAATTTAAAACGGAATCATTCTTGTCACTTCAATGCTAAGAAGTTTTTCAGAAAACCTAATGGCTGGATTAAATATCATCATTAAAAAAAACGGCGGAATAATTTCAAATCTGTTATTATCTTCACACTTTTATGTAAACTCTTTATGTCATCAATGGTCAGATTTCCATTTATTTTCATGGGTGAAAATGAAACCTTAGCAGAAATTTTTTCATACTTCACTGGTTCACACCTCTTTCCTATCTCGCAATTTGAATGAATTTACAATCTGACAAGTCATCGTTACAAGATATATCATCTGTCTGCAGGTCCCTATAAGAATTCCAAAATCCAGTCCAAGAAGACACAGCCATTTCATTACTCTGGGATTGGCTGTGTATGTCATCTGATCACACCTTTAGTTTAGGGAGGAACTGAATAACTCTACAATCAGTATCTGGTTCGCTAATCCATTGTATTCATCGCTTTTCTGCTGCTGTTATGTTGATGCTACGATTAAAAAAAAGTTTTCCTTTATTTGTTTCATAAATATCGTTATTAACTTTGTAAAACAATTCTTATAAAACTTATTTCTCACGAATTTATTTCAGCAACAACAAAAGATAACTTTCTATTTCCCGACAACAAGTTGCACTGCATCTTATGTAGGTACATGTAAGTGACCAGACACGATGTTTAGATGCATTTAAAGTTTAGTTGATAACCCTTTCTTCCATTTCAAATCAATAATTTTTTTTGTATTTAAAACTTTAAATATATTATGACAGATTTATTTTATAGCAGCATTTAAGGATAGTTAATGAAGCTCTAGATGATGACGTTTCTACCCTGCCTTTGTCCCTGTATTTGTTTTTGTGCCAACTTTATTATCTATAGTTTCTGTAGGTGTCGGATCTGAATTCCTCATTTATCTGTAGATTAATCGGTAATTTATAAAACTTACCAAACAAAATACATTTGTTGTCGTTAGTTATTCGTGAACAAAAGTAAGACAAGTTTTATCGACCCCATCCTGACTCAAGTGAGTTAAACAAAAAAAAAAAAAACGACAAATGTATTAAATTTACAATAAAAAGATAGGATCATAACCAAGTGGCCACGCCTTTATTAAAAAAAAGTTCCTTCAGTGCTGGGTGCATTGATGATGTATTTTTCCATAAGCATGCATTATTATTTGATTTTTACATGATTATTGATAATAAAAGTATTTAGCTAGAATATTATGAATACTCAGGTACATAAATTCATCTGATCCCCATCTTAAACACATTCAGATATGTGGGATTAAATAAAAGGTTATTATTCTATCAGTACCAGCTACAATTGCTTATCCAGTGCGTTGACATAAACCTTAAATACCAGTGTCGCCTCCAATGGTTAACTGCCAATAAATCGCCTCGATGATTCAGTTGTGAAAAAAACCTGAACTCGATGTAAAAATCAGGACGCGTTCTCCGCTTGGCACCGAATTCTATCTGAAACCAGCCCAGATGTACCGATCAGTTTACTGGGAGGTTACTGAGTTTGAAACCGAATTCAAGATTTATAGAGTTGAGATTATCTTGTTGACAAAAAACTCAGCCCTTTGGTTGTTGCTTGTTTAGAAAAGATACCCAGCGCCTGATACAGAGAAAAAGAGTCATTGAAAGTTTTTAAAGCGCATTTTATCTCTAAGTTAGTTTTGCATTTTATCTTTGTTTTGCATTTCAATATTTTGAAAATATTTAGGTGTTGACGCATTTGTGTATATAATTAATGGATTGATACAATACAATATTCACTAGTCGTCAAACATAAATTAGCATCTGTAAATTGTATTTTTTTAATTTGATTTTCACGTGGCAGTTTTAACATTCACTTATTACATGTCACATCCAAAAATGACAATGTTCTCTCTCATGATTAACAATTGTGAGGTAACTGTCCGAGTGTTTCACCACAAGGAGGTAAAATATTTGTAAAGTATGATTACTCAAATTTCGACCAGGAAAATATATATTTGATTTTCGTCAATAATCTACGGAAGCCCGTTGGTGCCACGTAGGAAAAATATTTTATCTGGCGGCCGCCACTTATTATCTGGCGGCCGCCACATAATTTTCTGGCGGCTGCCATATAATTATCTGGCGGCCGCCATATAATTATCTGGCAGCCGGTAGATAAAACCTGGCTTCCTGATGCGCGCGCATGTTTTAATGGGAGCTTTTTAGGAAGTTGTGGATACACTCTAATTTATTAGTTTTATTAATCATTTCTGAAACTTGACATTAAATATCAATTGCAGAGCTTGGGGTTTTGATAACTGGTTGAGTTGAATGTATAGAAGACTTTGTTGTTCGAATCTAGAATGTATTTTATATTACTTTGTGCCTTGTATTATACATGTATGTTGTAAAACATGGTATTTTAGAGTTGATTCTGAACTTTTAAAACTGAACTAAACACCCGTTCATGAAATCTTAACATTAAAAAACCTTAACTTGAGAGGATTTTAATGTAAACATGTATAAGTAAAGGAACGCACTGCCTTCTATATGTTTTAATTTTGTTATAAGAATTTACCAACGCAGATTAAAGTCAGCTTTATTGACCACGACAGCTAGTACAGGCAATATTATCACAAGAGCAGATCCATCTATGACTTTATAAGGATAAACTAGGATAAGTGTGTGCTAGCATTCGTGGCCATAAAAATGAAACTATTTAACTGACTGTGTTGTTAAACTCTTTTTCCAAATCACATGAAAGGCAGTACAATAAAAAGACCGTGATCGGCCACAGTCTCTCTGGGTAAATCAAAGTACTGAGAGTACTGAAAGGCGGGGTCTTGGAAGTTTGAATTTGTAATTGTTCACGTTTTCCTCCATTATGTTCCAAAAATTATGAGTTTGAATTAGTTGTTTCAATCTACATGTAGTATGCTAAAGATCGGCTTTTTGCAATTGCCTGATACTTTGTCATAATTTTGCTAAATCCCGACCAGGAATGTTCTTCATAATTGTAGAAAATTGACACAACGGTATATTATGTAAAATAAGACCCCAAGAAAAATTTTAAAAAACTACAACTAACCGGGAAAATCCGAAAACTCTCAAACTGTTGAATTACCGAACAAAGTTAACATTTGTAACCGTGAAATCATAAAACCAATTCGTGTTACTTAAGAATAAAAATAAGCATTCATTTAATAATATTTGATCGTGACTCTTGCGCTATTTCCTCACATAAAACAATAACTTTAGTTATTTGAGATGCTGCGTATACTATTTTGAATGTAACTCTACACTTAAAACCATCCACCCGGTGGGTAAGGGGGGGGGGGGTCTGTATTGTTGGTTATGGTCGGGTACCAAAAACGGTCGTTTAAACAGTATGCACTTCGAATGATGAAAAATTCGGTTAACTATTCACTTTCTTTAACGTATATATTACTTCAATTTAAATGTTCATGTCATTATTTTTCTTTTCTTTTTATCGAAAACTTATCGTCGAATTTTATACTTATTAAATGCAGATTATTACATGCATATTCCGCACCAAAGTAATTTCTACTTTTTTAAAAAATATTTACAAAATACAGTTTTTCATAAGATTTTACTCGCTGGGTGGCGGATTTCCGGGGTACAGTGTAAATTTCATGCGGCAATTTCTTTTTAATGAACCTCAAACAATAAACTGAAACAGATACCTTTACGATCTTTAAATGATCTCGATCTTTTATGACTTTAATTGTCTACAGATCTCTTTATTTACCCACGCTATAAACGTTAATAGTAAAGACCTGCTATAGAGATAAGTTTAAAATGTAAGTTTAAATTTCTTGTAAATGATTAGACGATTCAGCACGGTGGCCACATGATCATGGTACATATACTGACTTTCATAATAAAGCATGCCCACTATACTGCCAAATGTAAACATGGTGCATATATGTTGCAAGTCTTTGCAAATTAAATTAAAGTGTGAATAGTGTTCAAATGACGTCATTGGTCATATGCACCACAACAATATAGATTCCCACAAAGTGTAAGAAGACATGAAGTACAGAAAGTTTTCATGTATGTGGGACAAAGCCCCCATTTGAGGAGTACGTTAGATAGGGATGGATGATACATCAAACACTGGATCTGTTTTCTCCGATAGCGGCCGGCGTTTGATTGGTAGAGACAGGCCCGCGGTCTATTCTCTGTGTCGGGGGGAGAACTCAGACGTGACGAATTATCTGCTTACCTCCTGACCTACAAAGTGGTCACGTACTGTGGGTAATGGGTCACTCGGTTCAATTTTGGCTGAGTGATATCGAAAATCAAAGCTTACATATTTTTAAACAATGAAGGTTTCGAAAATTGGCCGCATCACGAAGACGGGTTCTGCGTCAAATAAAAGGTTTCATTAGATTTAAGGTAAAGTCAATTCGAATTTATGTCAAAATTACAGCAACGCCTATCTTTCTAAACTATAATTACATAACACAGACAGCTTGATATTGTAAGCTATATTGTAGTTAATTTAATCAACCATGACATCATCAAATGTGTAAAGAGTTACAGTACGTACGCACGGACTCTTGTTTCAGTAGTAAAGTCTACCATATAGTGTAATGTACATTATTTTACATGTACTGTATGGTGAACCTATTACAAAATAAAAGTTCACCCTGTAGTGTAATAGCAACACGTTATTGTACTATAGGATGGACTTTTATTACAGAAACAAGTGCCTGTTTATATATCTTCATAATTTATCTTACAATATCAGAAACAGTATGTACATAATAACGAACAGGTTTAAAGTTTGAATAGGTTTATCTTACTTTAATTATTCAAATTAGTTAAATATTTTATGGGGATGTGGGTTACTAAACACTTGGTAAAATATTCACTATAAGTATGATATTGTCAGACAATAAGACTGAACTCAAAGTTTAGGCATTGGAAATTTCTTCAAGATACGGAATCATTGTTTCTCTTCGTGAGTGCTCTGAAGTTGAGATCTCGATTTAAGCTCTGATAGTTCGCTTGATACATGAATCACCCGGCCTGATGTTTTAGTTCTTATTGATATTTATAAATGGAATGAATGGTTTTGCTTTGCGAGTGCAGAGCAATGATAAACATAAAGTACAGATTTTGCACTTCTCAAGGCTTATTTCTAACAAGGATCTCTTTCTACCACATCTAAATGTAACTGCCTTGTAAAAATCATAGTCTTCTTCATGTCAGATCTTAAAATATCCTGCTTTATCAGTAATTGACAAACATCACATTGAATGAAATGAAGAGCCGATTTTATTCATAGATGGAAGCTGACATTCATAAGGATCTTCCAGATCCCGGTTTCTTCGGCCATATTGTTCACGTCTTAATACATTGTTTCTGATTGTTTCACTGCGCCTTCTATAAGTTTTTGCACGTCGATTAACGTCAGGTCACTGTAAACTGAGACTGAGAGGTACCATATCGGCGTACGTCCCCCTACGTTGTCGGCCAATACGTCTTGATAGGTACCGATAGGAAAGGGAAAACTGACACGTGAAGCTCCCCCTAGGATGGCTCTTTGTTTGGGTCTGTAGGGCTGACTCATCCATCCAACATATTTCTTGGAGGCAGAGATAGGCAAAAAACTAGTTTAAAGATTGGAAGATTTGATCGGTGTTGAAATCTTACAGCCAAAGTGAATTTGGGATACACGCTTTCAGCGGATTATTGGCTGTCTGAGGGAGGGTGTCCGCCGGTCAAGCATCGGTATAGATTGGGGAGGAGGCATTTATAAAGCGGTAGGTCATTAATTTCAAATGTCATGGGTATTTTAAAGTTCATGTTATTATTTTACAAGTTTGAAGCATTCAGTTACTTACTCGTCATAGACCAAATCTTGGTATACCAAAGAAAATAGTAAAAATACTTTAATGTTACGTAAAACATACATGTGCATTATCTAATTAACTTAAGAGTAGTAAAATAATTTCAGACAACATATTATTAACTTAAAATGATACTAAATATGAAAATAGTTGGCGAGTTTGATAATCAGCCATATAATATACCATCATTCATTTATAAAAAGAATATTTAGGGATTATATAAGATTAAGGGTGGGGTAACATTTTCAAAGAGGCTGTGTTCTCCTCTATTGAATACGGTTTATAATCAGATATTTCCTTGGGAGATCAGACAGCATATGGTCTGGAGAAACACTGGGAAATATCTGTCTGTGTTGACTTGATAAGCACGCCGAGCCATACATATGGCGCAACGCACGGGGGGAAGGTGGGATCTGTAGGAGAATGTATACACAGAATACAACACAAGCAGCCAGGAAATCAGCCAAACGCTTGTAAATATGCGTGGTTTTTGTAAAATTATTTTATAATCAATTTCTCATGAACTATTGAATTGAATTCAGAACTTTACGCCGGGTTGTACCTTGTTATATGAACTATTCTGCATTACCAGTGATTAAATTATCAATCAGGTATACCAACTCTCCAGAGTAAAGGATTTAACAGGTTTATGCATTTGTTATGTTGTAAATTTTGTGTATTTACACCCACCCAGTAAATTTAAAACATTGCTACAAATAGCGACACCAGGAAAGACAACTCTAGTTGTAATCATGAAATGATGTAGTCATCTAACTCACCTAGACTGATTTTTTTTTATATTGCAATTGGAATGATGATTTATTATATGAGGTAGGTGGGTTTTGAATATGATTAGGGGTAAAGGGGATTTGGGTAGTCTGACATTCTTCAATCGGCTGATACCGAACTACAGGAAGTCGTTATTATCAAAGAATGAAATATTTATAACTAATCACTGTGAATGTGTATCATTGTATGTTGGGCCAAAATTAATTTTTTCCCTCCAAATTGGAATTACTCAATTTTGTCGATAGTATTTTTTTCCACACGTAAGATAAGCTAGGGACGCAAAGTAGCCACACACCTAAAATATGTGTTACTTTGAAATGCATTTGATATTCATAGAATCCAGGCTCTTTTTCAGGCCGCTACTCACAAGAAAACGAGCACATGCTTTCATAAATGTTTTCAAATAAAAGATATATCGATCTACTTCTAATTTTGCGTTTCTTTCAAAACTGCTTTCAATAAAACAGTCAGTAAATAAATATTAATTATTTTGTATCGAATTTAAACCAGATTGAAAACATTTGATTGCAAACATTTGTAATTTCTGACGATATGCATGTATTTTGCAGGTTGAAAGGTTAATAAACAAATCAGAATAAAATAAAGTAATGTTGATGTTTTTAACTTATACAATGGAAGTTCATGCTAACTTGAAAATATTGATTTGATATAAGAGGGGACACGGTCAGAGCTGGTTTTTTTTCCCAAATAACGTTAAAAAATGTGGGCATAACATCAATTACAATTTATTTTCAAATATAAAAGTTGAGTAGCAGTTGGCATGGTGAAATAACGATAACAAATATTGGGTATTAATTTTTTGCCATATGTTTAAGAGCAAAAAGCGCGATTTCTAGAGGTAATCTTGAAGAAATAACCCGTGAATTGCGGTTTTTTTTTAAAACGGCAGCAAATTGACTAATGATGGCCATACATTGGCCGCCATATTGAAAACATTAATGACACAAGAATATATGTTTTTCTTGCTTGTTGGTTTTGTTTGTTTACAAATATAAAAGCTATGCTTGGCCTTCCTCCCATAATGAACCCCCTCACAGGTATATCGCATCTGGAATCTCAAGGGATTAGTGCGAGGTACCTCTAGTGATTAGGGCGGAAACTGCCATCAATACAACGGGGAGGTATAGCCTTAGAGGGGATTGCAAGTCACAGGACAAAAACGTAAATGAGATAACTTATTACTTTGAAACATCATTAAACGTAATTGAAATATCAGAAATACAGACATCATTTTCCAAAAATGAAAATCATCAGTGAGAAAAAATCGAACTGATTCTAGTACCCCCTACAGCTTGTAATGGAATCTTCTGACGACGGAAGTTACTTACTGAGATAGAAGATATGAGAAAAAATACATGAATAAAAATCTGTTTGGGATGTAGTTATGAGTGTGAGCTATGTGGTAGTCAGCCTTCTCTCTGTTCCATCATCACTAGTGTTTTCTGCGTTCTTCTGACCGGAGCCATGATGAAAAAACTCGCCCTAAATCTACTCAAGGTTAGTACTCGTGTGTATGTCTGCTTTTTGTCGTACCTGGAAGGTTTTTATTCTGGAGAATCTCTACAGGTCTTTTGGATTTGGCACAGAACGTTACATAACATGTGTTCAGATAAGAGAAGTTTGTTGCTACAGTTTCACATGGGTTTAGATGTTCGGAGATCAGACAAATCTCCCTGAATCTCTATCAAAGAATCGGACATGTAAACCAACATGCTCTTCATTAGCATCCATGTTTTCCTCAAAGAATGAAGCTAACTTCATTTTGACAGTTCAGATACATTGCCTTTATCGTCTTAGTTTTCATGTTTGTCTTGAAGAAAGCGATAATTATCTCAGGAATTTGCAATGAGAAGAGGAGTGTATATGATGAAAAGTTTACTATGTTTACATCAAAATAAAAATTAACAAGTTTTGATTAAGAGTTCCTTTTGTACAATTAGGTACGACCGATATCTATGTAGATGTTGGCAGTGAAACAGTTATATAAGCTCGGATAAAATACTTCTTTAGTTCCTGCTAATTAGATAATGGTTACAAAGCTACACAGGAAATAGCTTGAACCGTTTCCTCAAGTTATAGACGATTTCAGTTATCATTTTGGCTTCTACAGCAGAGGTCTCCTTACTGTTTATTCACATTTGCCATTTCTTATCTTCACTGTGATGCCATGCTCGTCTTTCATCGAAAATTGGTTGCATCTTCAGGCTGAGTCTTGACCTCGATCTCAATGGAAGCACAGGTGTGATATTGATAAGATTCTGAGGAGTCACAAGTATACATTTCATTCCAGTTTTTGCTCATAACGTTTTTCATATAATCTAAAATACAACTATGACAAGTAACCCAAAGCAGCGCTGTCATGCCGTTTATGTACCGTGTTAACACCGACAGTCAGTACCATCAGAACATCTCCTACTTTTTCTGCCCCGCTACGATGACTTCATTTATCAGCTGTTTCCTCCTAATCTATTTTTTCATCTAGCCATGGCACAACTCTAGGTTAAATAAAGCTTGAAAATTTCGTAGACATGTTGTTCTAAGCATGCTTTCTGAACAGAGGATATAATACTCCAATGGTTGAGTTTACAAAGGCAAAAAGTTGCAATTTTATGCCTGCATATTTACTGCGAATAATTCAAACACCCCCGGCGGTAACTGATAAAGTTACACCGCACAGACGTCTTAATCTAATTACCGTGTGCTTGTTCTAACTAACCGTGTGTTTTGTTTACACGTGTCTAAGGTAACCGTCAGTCTACATATATATATATCATGGAGAGCTTCTACGCTGAACAACAAAGTTACCTTATAAATAAACTTACATCGTCAACATTCCGTGACAACGATGCATATTGGTTTCATTTATTAAAAAAAGATCTGTACAAATGGCATGCAGTAAACCTCTTGTATAAACTTTAAATTGGAGAAAAGGTTGATTTTGGAATATGACAAATGCCTCTTTCATTTTTGTTACCGTAAAACAATTGTTGAGTATTACATGTATATATATCTACAATCTAATTAAACTGAGATCTTATATAGATCTGCTCACGTACGATCACTGCTTGTATAAAGATATGCTCACGTACGATCACTGCTTGTATAACATATCGTAGAGAAGCGGATTGAAAAGTCTAATTTCAATAATATTGTATATATCTGTTGTAAATGTCGATATTCTTCTTACTTATGAAATGAAATCAGGGATCCCAGTGACAATTCTAAAGACATTGTCATTTCATTTCGTCCATCTTGTACCGATTTTGTTTGCAGCAATAAGGGTTGCACGATCGCACACCACAGCCAACGTTTTTAATACTCTTCCACGTGGTAGGAGGGAGCTCGAGCTGTATGCCACTGCTGACCCTGGAGTGAGGCTATTAACCAAAATGTATTAGTAGAAGCCTTACTATGTCTGAGAGGATAATTTTGAAACATCGCGTACATAATGTAATAACTACACCTGAGTCAGGTGCATACAACATTTGTTGCTTAACATCCCCTCGTTTTCGTCTTTCCATCCCTAAAGCAACTATATATTAACCCTGCTGGGCCCCAGGTAGATCTTGTCTTTGCACGGGGGCTTCTCTAACATCAGTTACTGTAGGAATGGAAGTATATAGTGTCAGTGATGGAGCCAATCAAAGCTACAACACTACCTACTGCAATTGGTGAATGTCTTAAACATTAAATCACGAGTTCCAAATTGCTGCTATTTAACACTAACAGATTTTTTAGCACAATTCTTCAAGTGTACATCGATTAACTTGTACACAGAAATCGTTCTTCGATAAGTTAGGACAACCTTTATGAGCAGTGCTGATGACTTGCCAAATAATTAAGGCTATGAGCAATTTCGGCTCCCAGCACATGACAATATTGACCTCGCTCAGCCGAGTTATTCTAATAATGTAACATAGAACAAGCATCATAAGACCCTTAATCGGTCATTAAAAGGCGAACGAGTAAACCATCTAGAATATATAAATATATTATAACATATGAACTATAACTCAGTACCCTTTTAACGGTTAGATTAAACAAAGCAAACTCTGGGAAAATACGTGGCTAAAATTAATGAAAGATACGATGTCTTATACCTACAGAGAGAGAGAGAGAGAGAGAGAGAGAGAGAGAGAGAGAGAGAGAGAGAGAGAGAGAGAGAGAGAGAGAGATCATGAGATCATCTTTGTCTCTAAGTTTGCAATGAATGACATATCTCAATAGATTCTTTAGGAATGAATATGTACAGAATCATTCATTGTGTACCATATAAATACATGTATACCAAAATAGAGGGAAAACTACATTTTCAGGAAGATAAACTGTTACAGATAAAGAGTTTGTTTTTATTTTCATGATTAAAGAAAGAAACATCAACTAGACATGGCTCAGTGAGGTTATGGACAAATGTCATGTATCCTATAATGTATTGAAAATCAATTTTCAAATCTTGTATAAAACACTAGTTGCTCGGACTCCAATCTACATTTTTTTATCCCACTATATTGCCATAGTCTGCTTGAAATCTGTAAATATATTCGAATTTTAAAGCTATAATTTATTCAGTTAATTGTTCTTTTTATAATTGAACATGTATATGTAGATTTGTCAAAAGACGTATGAAAGCTTTCCTCACCATCACATAACAATGTCAAGGAATGCATGATATACAACATTTAGGGAGGAACTCTCTGTAGTATCTCTGGAATACAGTTTGTAAAATCCGTCTGTTAACATGCCAAGAACATGCACGGATAAATCCGCATGAAGCAATTAGGATTCTGAACTCGCGTGCCTCTTTCAGACTACCTCAGTTGAACATCCTAATTGCCTTGTATCTCGCAATGCATGTATTGACATAGATTGTAACTCACAAACAAGAAGACATTGATTTCTATATGGAACATGCATTGATGATCGTATATTTTCACTTATAATGCACAGCAAGAATAAGGATTACCAATTTGTGTGAAAAATCAAGGAAGCTTAGTAATTAAATCAACAAAGAAAGGAATGTTTGATGTGGGTCATTGCCAATATTACCTACCAAATCCACAACACTAATCATGGAGTTGATGCGCTCTTACAAAATCAGTTTTAAAAAATTAACTTTTTTTCTTTTTTACCATCGCTTAATTTTGTTCGATTGACAAGAATAACGATTTCTGCATACGAAACATGTTTCACAAGCTAGTAATGAAAATATCAAACAATATTGTATGAGGAAATCTAGAAAAAAAATACACTGGATTAGCTGAAAATGCTAAGTATGAGATGACGATTACGGTATGGAGGACGCTGGAGGCTAAGGTATAGAGGACGCTGGAGACGATTTCCATGTCATGCATCATCACCGACGGTTCCAAGTTCTCTGGTCTTGTTCAAGAATTTCATAGTTATTTTGTAAAAATGTTGTTGTTGAAAGCCCTCCGTTGTCTATTTATAGACAGTAAGCGTTTGCTATCGGGCTCCACACGGTTTACTGCTTTTGCTTCTTTTGAAAATGAGTCAGTACCTCGATATCTTTCAACGTCTGAGGAAAGTAGTGATTCTGTTCTCGATAAGTAATTAGGATAAGATAGATTTAAGTTCTTACTTTGGAGTTTTAGTTCAGTATTTTGTCAGAACAGGAACCAGAAAGGTCAGGATTCAGTTGTGATCGGACTGTCACGTGATGTAAGTACCCTCAGGTGTTAATCGCTGTTAACTTAGTGATAGGGTCTTGTATTTCAATATAGTATAGTTATTCTATATGAAAATTGTTTAAGAGATTTAAGGAGTTACTGTAACAAAATTAACGCCAAGGTTAGGAAGTACACACTAAGTTTCAGAGGAAAGTATGTAAACAAAACATCGATATATTGTTAATTTTAAATTCAAACATTGAATGACTCTTAGAGTTTGTTGCAAATATGGATTAGTAAGTGAAGTATATTAAAGAACACCCTTTGCAATCGTATACAGAATACGGAATAAAATATTTTTCCTCCTGAACAGATGCAATTGACATACTGTTGATATAAATCACAGAGAAGAAACCTGCATTGCCACCAAACCCGATCTTTCAGTTATTTATAGATGAAAGTCAGACATATTCTATAAAGTCAGCCATATTTTTACGAGTTTTATTTCCTGGCAAAAGTAATGCATCGTTTTTGTATTTATCTATGCTGTGTTCCTCTTTATATTATGTGGTGTTTTGAGGAACTCAAAAATTTCTAAATAAATTATTCGCCCATGTTTTATAGCTCAGTTTTGCCAATAACTACAATCAGAAATATCTGAAAATCTCAAAATCTCCAATGATCATTTGTCTACACGTGCAACTGGTGTGTCTGGGGAGATTAAATAGTCTTCGCACATTGTCAATCAAAGCGGAGCGGTTTTGGTAAGGTAACAACATCTCAACTACGATAGCACGTAGCACGGCCTGATATTACATATAACTGTATGATATAACTCATCAGTTCCAGTGAACGCCACAGATGTCTGATTCGTTCTTACACAGTGACTCACTGAGCAGCTGTCCAAAGACATGTTCTCATCATAATGGCCCTCTGATTCAAAATACCGGTGAAAAGAAACTAAACCAAAAGCCTGAACTAAAAAGTTATTTTTAATATTGTATGGTTTCTGTTTGAGTCATCAATAGAGTAAAAACACATTTCAAAGAATAATTTTTTCATAAGTAATAAAAAAGGAAAGCATGTTAAATCAGAAATCGTCGATGTCTTGTTATAACTCCATGTTTTCAACATTCAAGAGGAGTTTATGTGCAAGCTGACTCTTGTGACCGATTTCACCGTTTTGTCCTTTACTAATTAACAATTTTTAATTGTCAGTGAGTCTAGTCATGGATTCATTGACAATTAAAAATTGTTAATTTGTAATAGACAGTTTGGTCATTTGAGAAAGGGGGGGGGGGGGGGGCGAGGCAGGGCATTACGTGGAAGACAATTTTGTTGTTGTTTTCTTTCTCCTATTATAACAATATCCGTAATAACAGCACTGTGTGGTAATGAACTCTGCACTTCAGACATGAAAACAAATACGAAAACCTCAAAAACAAGGGCATTATAATAAAAGGTCTTCTTTTTTTATCGAGAAAAAAAATCAAGTTTCTTTTAAAAATAATTTTGAAAACCAAACAAACGTCACTGTATGACGTTTTGCCCGTTTCCGCCTTCCCTGAAAACACAGGTATTTCTGAAACGGTTTGTTTTGAATGTTGAATCTATTGGTATAAAGCAAAGCTGCATAGCGTAATCACAAACATTAAAAATAAGACTAGCTTTGAAACATAAAACACTATCATGTTTTTTAATGTGCCTTCTTTTGATACATCATATTCATGTTCGATAATGTTATCAATGTATTAAAAATTTGTTTTTCTGAATGCCAAGTGCAAAATTTACGTTATATCCATTAGACTCTGTTATATTGAGATAAATCTTTAAAAGTGTTTTTTATATAATTTTGTAGAGTGCCGATGAGAAACTCAGGAACATCGGAGGGAAGCAATCGGGGAAATCTCACATTGAACAACAGCCACCCCTCCCCCCTCGACACACCCACTCTCTGCCTCTGAACGTCAGAAATGCATTAGATACAGAGGCAGACAGGAACTCTTCTGTAGATTGGGAAATGGCGGATAGAAGAACGCAGAGGGCTTCAAACAATAAGCAGACGACAAGTTACGACTCGCGCTCAGCGGAAGTAAAGCGACGCTCAAGAAGCGCGGGGCCTCCAGGGAAAAATAAAATGAGAAATTCAATGGACGAAAAACGGTTCCTTGCAGCTCAAGAGAAGAAGAGCAAGGCCTCGCGATATTATCAGAGACAACAAGAGTTAAAACATGGTATGCGACATTCATTGTACAACGAACCACAGTCGGACGAGGGGGGCTTCCCCAATTACAGCTCTAGCGCATCCGACTCGGATGCTAACAACAAGACAAAGTGGGTGAAAAACCCATTAAACATCAAGAAAACTAAAAAGTATGAAAAAAGACAACCAACTGGAACGTCTGACAATGGTGTTTACAGTATAAATGAAAATGAATATAACAGGTTGGAGAATCAAAATATGAAGAATCGCCAGGCTACACGAGCGGGAGTATTTCGTGATTCAGAATACCGCGACAAAAATGGAAATCCAAAGAATAAGTTTCAGAAACTGGAAGAAAGGCGCAATCAAAGGATTGATTATACAGTGACATCAGATGACGAGGTGAACTCTCCGGAAGCAGGGATAACCAAATTAAGACAACGAGCCCTCCAAGGTTCCAAGCTATCCACTCAGTTGCCCGACACTTTGGAAGATTGGAACAAATCTTCAAAAGCTCCGCAGGTAGGAGAAATGTGAAGATGATAAATTATAGGTTCTTATTTTTAAATGATAAGAACGTCTGTTTACCCTGGATACTTAAACCTGATTGAAGATAAGGAGTTTGATGCCTTATTTTTCACGTATGCAGATGAAAATATTTTGCGCTGTGTCTTATTCACTCTGTAAATTTTTACTTATCGTGTTTATTCCTAACTTCAAGATAAGTAAAGTTGGCTCCTAGGTAAAATATCGCAGGGATGCCTTATTATGCGGCTGGAAAAGGGAGATGTTAGGCTTTATTTTCATAAGCAGGGTTTGCTATGTATCTGTTTTCTAAACTATTCAGCAGAAAGGTAAATTCAATGTGTATTAACATTAGACGAGTTTATATTAACTCTACTGAGAACTAGCATTAGACAAAAAGGTAGAAATAGTTTATTTTAGCAAGAATTAGTTTTCTAAATTGACTAATCGTAGTTCTAGATATCGTGTAAGCTTACACCTACTAGTTTTTGATTTGTTTAACATGTAGAAACTTTTCATCAGAAAAAAGAACGTGTCTATTTACAGGTGTCATCATCAACATTTGAAGTTAAGCGGACTTTTCACGATAACACTGAACAAGTGGAGAATGGATCTTCCTCGTCGGAGCAAATTACACTGCGACAAATAGGTCCAGGTATTCGTGCGTCGAAATCACCAGGTCAGACCAGCAGCGACGGGGGACAGCGGCGAGAAAGGACCGTGGGCCAGGAAAAGAGACCCATTGTGCAAGGAAGCTATAGGAAAATACCAAAACAGGAGAGTGACTTTCTGAAGATCCAGAACGTATCCGGAACTAAGCAGGAGACAAGCCGGGACCAGGAATCTAGATCGGGTGATTCTGTAAATAGAATACGGGAATTGCCTTCTGGTGGATATGTACGATACACAGCAGAGAGTCAAAGAAATCCTGCAATAAATGTCAGAAATAAGCACGACAAAAGTGAGGAGAAAGTGATAAACTTTCAGGAAGTCCAGTCAAATCAACCTGTTCCAATAAAAAAAGCCATTGACAGAATGGAAAGTAAGAGAAAATCATACAGCGATGAGGATTCATTAGATGATTTGGTGGAATCTAATATACAATATTTGGAAAGTGAATTTGAAAATGGAAAACTAAAGAAACTTCATACTACCCGGCCTTCAAAGTTTCCAGTTACCGTGGAACACCGTGATGTCAACAAAGAGAAGAGGCGGTCCGCGTCTTTAGATGGTTACGGTAGACCAAGTGATTCTTTTCAGAGTGAGGTAAAACTCCGTTTGCAAATTCCATCGATGACACAAAGTGCAAGATTTTACCAAACCAAAATTGACCCGCGGAACAATCATGATGAAGGCGCCAAACCGCATAGGTACTCTCCCCAGGTGCCCAGAAAGCCTGTTCATGTTACAAACTATCAGCCCCAATATCAAAACGGTGCGGTGTTTCAAAATACCGTTCCAAAATATGAGAGGAAATTCCAATCAGCAACAGCCAGCCCCTACTTGCAAAGACGTGGTCTAGATTTTGGTGAGATCGAAGATATCTCAAGATCAGAAAATCAGCTTAACACTCAAGATAAAGGATTTTCCTATCAACTCCCTTCAAACTTTATACATCCGTGCTTCAAAGAGTATCAGAAAACAGAAACAACGGTGTATCGGAGTAAAGATGATGATGTCATCTCTAAGGAATCTGTTACAAAAAGTATATCAGTCCCTGCTATGGAGAGTGGAATGTTTTCCGATGTGGATTACGACATCGAAGTTTCCGAGAGAATCAAAAAATGGGAGAAGTATATGAAAAAACCGGTAGTTATCGAAGGTGACAAACCTCTGTCATCTATTTCTGAGAACACTTGGGCTGTAGAGCCCGAAACCCCAGTTCCGGTGCCACAGACAATTGCAGTATCATCAACATCCGTGACTGTAACAAAGGCGCCCCCACAGCCTGTTGAACGAATGAAAACACTAGGATCTGTAGAGACACCCACTTCGTATTTCGAACCGAAAGTCAAGTCTTCTGAAACAAATACACATAGGATATTTCGTGTAGTTCAGGACTCAAGATCACAACAAAATAGTGATCCAATAGACGAATGTGGTTACAAATGGGTTCAAAACCCCTTGATGACAGACATAAAAGGGGATAACATACAACAGACGGACATGAGAAGCGCGTGTGTCGATGAATCTGTTCTAAGCCCATACGTAATTTGCCGGCAGGGTTGGCCTCCGCAAACGTTATCAAATTTGGACGCGGAGAAGAGACCCATGCGGCTTTCGAGACTAGAGGATGAAATCAATGAACTTCAGGACATAAAAATTGAAACTGTTCGAGATCTTAGGCGGAAATTTGATTCTGACGCCAGTGGAAACGAGAGTACAGAGGTAACTAACACCCCATCCACTCCAGCTATCATGACTCCAATGCGTCAACGAAAACAATTTGTTCGACCAGCTCAAATTCAAGAATCAAAAACCGTATACTTGAAAGTGTCAAACCAGATTGATAGTCCCACATCACCACAGTCAAACAATTATGAAAGAAAAATCAACACTTTAAAAGCGGAAAAACCTCCCGTTGTCGACGATGTCTGGTCACCGAATATGCCAAGTGATAAAGGTTTGGTGAGTATCGAACGTGTGAAAGCCCGAACTCTACAGACAATACCATTCACGGAGGATCCAATATGGAAGGAGATAGAAGAAATGACAAACATGGAACTGTTAGTCAATGAAGTAAACGAACCCCCTATATCCACAAGTCCTCTTCCACTTAGTGACTCGTCAAGATTAAAAAGAAACAGTTACGTCGGTTTTGAGAAAAGCCCTGCTGTGCAAAGCACGTTAGTGCCATCTGCGTCACAGAAGCAGGCAAAGCCAATAGTTAAGGCAAAACCATATATAACGCCGACGATTCAACCATTGAAATTGACAGTGGATACAAAGAGTAGCGTAGATGCCTTAGATGAGGTTCTCGAAGATATCAGATCATCCCTACAAAAGAAGCCCCTGAGTCCTAGTGTTCAAAGAAAGAGAACTGATGACACTGGATCTTCCTCCATTTTATCACCAACGGTATCAAGTACAGGTCAGATCTTTTTCCCAACTAAATCTACTGTCAAGGCCGAAACCCTGAACCCCACAGTATCAGGAAAGGCTAATCAATTCGGATATAAGCCTAGCTGGCAAGATCAGTACGAAACCGAGGATCTCATTTCATCTATGGAGCAGTCTACGTATATTCAAAATCAAGCAACTTACATTGACCCTCAGTTCACAAAATTTCCGCATATTATCAATGGGAATTATCAGCTAGATCCTCACTTACTCAAGGAAAAGCTGTTAAGTACCGGCCTTGCTGAGTATCAGTCGGAGACGGAGGAAGTCCGTAAACAAAAAGAGCCTCCCACCCCACCCGAACGGACGTGTGATGTTGAGAGACAAGTCCTGCGCTCCATGGAAGAACTTAGAAAACTCGCAGAAGACGTGGAGACACGATTGCATCAAATACGGACGAAGATTATCGAGAGTGATGAGAACAAACTCGACATGGTTGTTTCTACACTGAAGAAATTTGAACCGGACATTAAATTGAAACAGGATATCGAAAGCGAAAGTCGTGAGGAACAT
Source organism: Magallana gigas (assembly GCF_963853765.1). Classification (NCBI taxonomy): domain Eukaryota; kingdom Metazoa; phylum Mollusca; class Bivalvia; order Ostreida; family Ostreidae; genus Magallana; species Magallana gigas. The sequence continues at coordinate 2,490,203 of NC_088854.1, read as the reverse complement.
TCTCGAAAAATGAAGAAGATGGAAGAAGCTTTGTCTGAATTGAACAGAATTTACAAACAATTGGATATTGATGAGGAGAGGAGCAAAGGAGCAACTTCCCTCGGTAGGTCCAAATCATTTAATACAAACTCTTCTCGTCCGGAATTTAAAAGAACTTTTTCAGACTCAGATTACAATGTTAATGTTTATCGAGATGAATGTATAGCCGAAGTTGAAAAAGAAACTCAGCGTGAATTTGAAGACATCAATAAATCTTTTCAGACTCTCCTCGCAGAAGTGTCAAGTGATGCATTACAATCACCAAAGACACGAGTGGATGAAGTAGATCACAATGCGCAAATCAATGCTTCATTAGAGAATTTTCTTGGCGAATTTCGAGCTTCGAACGCAAGGTCGACAAGCGAATCAGTGGACCCGACAGAGCTGAGAAAACAGTTCACGAACCCGGATGATTATTCACCAGCGCCACGGAACACTTGTACAGATATTTTGAAGTCCGAGGTGTTCACTGCTTGTTCGGGTCCATTTAATGTCCTGGTTGGAATCAATGGAAAACCTAGACGACCAAGTCCATTGCCAAGGAAACGGCCACAACCACGTGCTTCAGTAAAAAAGGAGGAAATCATACAAACGGAAAACCATGTAAATACAACACGTGACGAGGGAACGAATTGTGTCCCTGTAACAGAGACCAAAACGTCATCTATTCGAATTCAACTGTCGCCATCTTTATCACGGGAGTCAGCGTCAAGAGATTGTTCAGAAGGTGAGGATTCTCGCATCAAGAAAAACGATAAAGCACAGAGGAGATTCAAGAAAAATATCGCCCTCAGTCATCGTAAATCAATGCCAGCGGACATGATACAAAAGAGCGTGGAAACCCAGACATCCGACACAAACTGGGCAACATCGGTAGCGAACATGCGGGAGATTTTCACAAAGAAACTAGAACGGGAAGATTCAATCTCCAGTGAAAGTTCTGTAGACGCCAGAGGACCACGAAAGCGACGACAAATCGCCAGGGGGATTGCGATGATGCTGGAATTTTTCAGTTCAAGTGAGGACGAGCGAGGAAAGTTGACTTTGTCCCATTCGCGCAGTGCACCGGATCTCCGGAGTTTGTTCGAGGCCGACTGTCAAGATAAACCCGTTTCTAACAAGATCCAGACTCCAAGATCAGTAAAACAACGTCATGAAACGAGATCAAGGAAACGGTCCATTGAACTGAGAAAGAAAAGAAAAGGAAGCGATGACAAAACCGAGGAAACATCGTTAGCTTCAACGACGTCAGATGACGGTTACGGAACTAAACCCCCTCTACATCCGGGTACTCAGCGAGCATTCAGTCCGGACATTAAGAGCGAGGGTACGAGTGAGGAAACTCAACCAAACACACGCGATGAACTGCGGGAAGACACACAAACCAATAAAACTGATTTTGACAAATTAATGGCATGCAGAAGGAAAAACTGTGATAAAAATACGGCAGATGCGGAACGACCTCGCAGTTTTCATGAACTTCTTGCAATGTTTGAGTCTGACCCGTTAAAGCTAACGAAAATGAAAAACTCTCTGAGGAAATGTGCCTCTGTGGATGGAATTGAACAGGAAACAATATTTCGTAAAACATTTTCATCCGAACCAGATCTAAGTAAATTGGCTGGAATATCAAATGGTCAAGCAATTTTTCAGCTCGAAGTTACCTTAAAATAGATTTTTAATAGCCATAGCTTTCTATGTAGAATAATGTGTATTTATCAACACGCATAAACAAATACTAGTAGGCTAGCCATGTACATGTAATATAGACTTAATCATATAAATGGATAAGTACAGCTTTGGAGAGATGCCGCTTACTGAGGCTTGGTGTATATCATGACGGACTGTGTTAGACTGAATGTGATAACAAAGCACAATGTGATAACAAACCAACATGTCGTGATGTATAAATAATTAAACAATGATTTGTCTTTCTTTAATATTTTGGGGTTAGTTACACACATGACTCATGCAACTTGGAAAAAAAATGAACACATCGATCAAATTTAAATTTAATTTATGATGTAAACAATATCTGAATGAAACTAGATGTCATTTGCCACTAATTTAAAGGTGCGTGGTCACGATTTTGGTCAAAAATAATGTTTTCGATTTTAATGTTTACAATGCTTTAGTAAGGCATTTTAATGGGCAACCAAAAGTTGAGTGTCATTTGATGAGTTATAAGCGAGTTACAGAGCTTACAATTCTTCGCTATGTAAACAAAGCGTTTGTTTACATTTCGAACGTTGAAGTGAAAATTCCAGTTTTAGACCTAAAATAATCGTGTTAATCGTTAGAAACTGTTTATTTATGCTTTAAATGAATAATAAGATAGACAAACCAGCTTTAAAATTTTTTACTGGTATATTGAACCTATGTAAACAACAAGAGGCCCATGGGCCATATCGCTCACCTGAGGAACAAAAGGTATGGTAAAATCAGCTTAATGGAGTCATAATACAAACTATCTGGACAATGTACAATAATACATGTAGATCCTGTATAAATAAAATCCATTTTCCCCTGGATATTCTTATGTTTATAATCATTAGTCCCTTTTCTAACAGGATGATTTTATAGTCATATCATATGTTGAGTATTGCAGTTCTCAAAAAGATCCTTAACAATAGTTTATATATGGGATATAAACGTACATCAACCTCTGAACCTTCTCGTGAGGCCAAAGAATTGTCCTGGGGCCAAAGTCTTAACAATTATAAAGAATCATCTGGCTGATTAGTTTCTGAGAAGATTTTTAAAGATTTACCTTATATATTCCTTTGTTAAACTTTGACCCCCATTGTGGCCCCACCCTACCCCTGGGGATCATGATTTTCACAACTATGAATCTACACTACCTGAGGATGCTTTCACACAAGTTTCAGCTTTCCTGACTGATTAGTTTCTGAGAGGAAGATTTTTAAAGATTAACTCTGTTTATTCCTATGTAAAACATCGACCTCCCATTGTGGCCCAAACCTACCCCCAGGGTTATGATTTTCACAAATTTGAATTTACACTACCTGAGGATGCTTCTACACAAGTTTCAGCTTTCCTGGCTAATTAGTTTCTGAGAAGAAGATTTTTTAAGATTTACTCTATATAATCATATGTTAAAATTCGACCCCCATTGTGGCCCCACCCTACCCCCAGGGGTTATTATTTTCACAACTTTGAATCTACACTACCTGAGGATGCTTCCACACAAGTTTCAGCTTTCATGGCCGATTAGTTTCTGAGAAGAAGATTTTTAAATATTTACTCTATATATTCCTATGTTAAACTTCAATCTCCCATTGTGGCCCCACCCTACCCCCGGGGGTCATGATTTTTTACAAATTTGAATCTACATTACCTGATGATGCTTTCACACAAGTTTTAGCTTTCCTGGCTGATTAGTTTCTGAGAAGAAGATTTTTAAAGATTTACTCTATATATTCATTTGTTAAACTTCGACCCCCCCTTGTGGCCCCACCCTCAGGTGAGCTAAAAAGGTTAAGTTTACAATACGTTGGTTTCTGGAAGAACAGACTTTGAAAATTTTCTTAATAAATATTGACAAATTTTTTACTTTTTTAATCTTTAGTTTTTAAGATATGTGTACAAACATAGAATTGTGAGCAAATCTTTGTATCTTGCTTATAATTCGAAGCTTACTGTAAACAATTAAACACAAGAAACATGCACTACATGTATAACAAATAAAGAACACAATTTATTTTTTCGAAATTATTCATATATATATTACATGTATATATATACCTACATATTTCCGTCAGCGATATCAAACTCTATTTAAACTGAATAAACTCGAGAAAATGCCGAGCATCTCAACAAAACCTATTGCATTAATCTGCCATTACGCAAAAGATAATGCCGAATTACCGATAGAATGAATTGTATTTCAGTAGGCACCTACCCCTACATCAGATTTTGCTTAATTTGCGCAGGTAAACAATTAACTGTTTGATTTAACGAATTCTCTGTTTGATTTAATACGTAAAAATCACGAAATACAGACGATAGTTTCCAAGTAACAAAGCATAAATAATGAAAACGAAACGAAAATTAGAACAAGCTAGCACCAACGTCATGTGTGAAAACTGTCAACGCATTGAAATATCTAGCCTCAATTTATTTCACAAAATCGGCACCAATATATTTTGCATGTTTCAAAATTTCCCTTCATACGCGAACTGTTGCACAACAAGCAAATTCATCATAGTCAGATCGAACCTTTTTCGTATAATGTCATGGCTGCTTTAAACAAAGAACCTCGTTTTAGAAGTATGGAATACGAGTCTTGGTAAAATGGGTATGCAAACCCGGGCCGTGGCAAAATAAAAGCCGGGGCAGATCGGCAATCGTCAATTCCAAATACGCATTATTTTGCAGCAATATTTACAGCGAATACAAATATACTAGTCCATCAAATATCCTGAAATTTTAATGAGATTGGCAGATTAATAACTGCTAATATTTTGTTTTATCCAGGCCAAGTCTGGTCTACCGATGTTATTGTATGCCGAACCCGAACCTATTAAACTGATTGAAACACGCCTTTCCTTTATTATTATTTTCGTAATAACTCAGATTTGAAACAGAATTACCACTTAATTTTTGCAATTTATATTTTCCTTCCCATAAGGATAATTTATGCTGAACTACGTTGAATTTGCCTCGGTAGTTCTTGAGAAGAAGATTTTTAAAAATGCACCCCCCTTTTTCTACAATTTCAAGGTTTTCTCCGCTTTGAATACAGATCGGACTTTTATTTCTGCAATTTATATTCGCCCTCCCATAAGGATGCTTTGTGCCAAATTTGGTTGAAATTGGATAAGTGGTTTTAGAGAAGAAGTTTAAAATGTAAAAAGTTTACAGACGGACAGACGGACGGACGGACAGACGGACGACGGACAAAAGGTGATCAGAAAAGCTCACTTGAGCTTTCAGCTCAGGTGAGCTAAAAACAGGTTACGAGCCTAGTTTACATGACGAAGAATTGTGAGCCCTGTATCTTGCTTAAAACTCAACGACTAGCACCCAAATCTCATTTGATCATTAGCAATGCATTCCTAAAGCATTGCAAATAATAAAAACAGAAAAATAAAATTAGACCCCTTTAAACGCATACATTAGTTCTGCTGCCGGCGAGTAGAAACACAGAAGGCAAAATGGATACGACTGGTTTGGGTTACCTCGACAAAGAAAACATTTTTCAAGTCTTCAAAACATACATTGGGTTATTCAATTTCGTTACCTTTCCATCTTTGAGGTTGATTAACCAAATATATTTCCGTAGACAGACTATTTAGTAATATATGATAAATCTTATTAAAGTCAAAGTGCGTTTAAAGATTTTAACAATTTTTGTAAGGATTATAATACCTGGCTTACTTTTAAACATATACAATATTAAACTGAGGAAGAGGAAAACTGACATCAAATCATTAAATCTTGTCTAATCTGAACAAAATTGCAGGTGCTCATATTCAAATGGTGGTCATCATATGTACAAATTTTCAGATTATTTCATGTAGAAGCTTCAACGTGAATATGAGGACAGAATTTTGTCTACAGATAGATGGACACACAAACAGAGTGACTCCAATATATCCCCTCAACTTTGTGGGTGGGGGTATACCAACAGATCAATCCAACAAAACTATTAAGTACATGTAATCTATAATATATACTGCGTTTGGTCAAAATTTTAAAAGCTTCACCACTTCAACTACTAGAATACTACATGAAAGAGATGAGCAGAAATGAAATTAAGAGAAGATGCATTGTATTTACTGGTATTAACTTATTTGGTGTATGAAATAGAAATACTAAATAACAATAATGATCATGTAAAATTTGAACAATATTCGAAGGTAAAGTCAAAAGCGATGCAGTTTTTTTTCATTAGCATGATGGGAAAGTTAAATCATTTAGGAGGATTAATTTCATGCAAAATGAAATGTTTTTAAAATTTTATACAAATATAGGCATTATTATTCTCATAACAATGTACAACTATCATTTAATTAAAACTGTTTAAGATTTTTAAAAATCACAACAATTTAAGATCTGCAGCAAACACTTTTAAACTTGAAGTTAGATTAAAAGAAGGAACAGACATAAAAATGCAAATCCCTCCAGAAGATAGTTTTCATTTGTACTGCAACTACTGACATTTAGTCTGACTAATGTTGATGATTGCCTAACCTCACCTGGCCAGGTGTGTAGAACAGTAACAATTCGAGCTATTTTCTTCTTTTAATTTATTTCATTTAATGTACATGTTTATAAAACATAAACAAAAAATATCCATGATGTCACTTTGCCTTTGCCTCAACCCCCCCCCCCCCCCCATCTGCCCAAAATTGTCTTAAATAAAAATGATGAATACAATTGTTGCTCCTGTCTTATCTGCATCATGCCACACAAAACAAACACATTCAACTTCTTTCTTGGCAAATTGCACTAATCAAAATCCACATTATCCCCCTTTATTCACTTTTTCTTCTTGTCCGTTAGACCTGCCCCAGCATTGAACTTGAACAGAATGATGTCCCCGTCTTCTACCACATACTCTCTTCCCTTCTGTCTGTATTTGCCATTAGCCTGTTATAAAAACAAATATATGTTTTTAAATTCCAGCTCTTCATAGAAAAATAGCAATATATCTGTAAAAGACTGTCCTTTAATAAAGATAAATATAAAATGGTCTGGTCCAATAATCATGCAAACTTTACTTTATTCAAAGTTTGAAATCATTCTTAAAATGCTTTAATATTAATAAGATTGAATTTAATTTTGTTGCAAAAAACCTGTAAGGGAAACCATTTTAAATTGCATTTCCAAGATTTGTGTGTGTTATGCCATTTTGCTATTTACTTGCATAATTCAATGTTACATATATATAAATGTAGAAAAGCAATAAATCATATCTATTTCAAAGAACTCACCTTGCATTCTGCCTCAGATCCGAATTCATTGAAGTCATTGTAGTTCATGACTTCGGCCATGATGAATCCCTTCTCAAAGTCAGTGTGGATTCTGCCGGCAGCCTGTGGGGCCTTCGTTCCCTTCTACAAAGAGACACTTTATTCACTGAGTCACCTTGTAGCATTTAAAATCAGTGTCTCATTCTACAGAGAGCAACCAATTTTTTTTTTTCAAATTCTTTAATAATGATTTTGATAATTGCATTATTCTCATTAAAAACGCAAGTGAGAAAGAAATTAAAGTGAAATGCTGACATTAGCCCTTGCCACTGGACCTGTAGAACATGGCCCAGGTTCTCACACTTACCTGAATGGTCCAAGCCTTTACTTCATCTTTTCCAGATGTAAAGAAGTATTGTAGATTAAGGGCTTTGTAGCCATTCACGATGATCTTCTCTAAAGCACTACAAAAAACCACAGAGACCTGATCTTAGCGAGAGTAAAATGAGTTATGGTGACAGGTCTCAGCAAATGTCACACATAATACTGTTTTTTGGGGGATAACAGTTACGTGGATCAAAGAAAGAGAAAATCTCTAGCAATCTGAGAGTGTATGCCTTTTAGTTTTTTGCGGTTAAGTGATGTATGTACCTGGTTGTTTTGTTTTCCTCTAAATACTTCTTCTGTTCTTCTTCATCAGCCAAATCCAGGAGCTTCAGTTCCACTGCACAACTCAACAGAATCACCATTGCCCCAGGGTCGTTCTTGTCAATCCATTCTTTGATTTTGACCAACCTGTCAAATTCTAACTTCATTAGGTCATTGGGTTTTTAAGGGGGGTATGGGTATTGGTTATTAAGTCTGGAAAGTCTTCGTTCTCTAAAATACCCTGAATTTGAAACTTTTAAACCTTAAAAGAAATAATTGTAGCATCAAATGGTGTTTTTTTCACTTACCATTTATTTTTCTTTCTAATGTAATCTTTTTCTGAAAGGTTCACCAGGTATATCACAGGTTTTGAAGTTAAAAATAAATGATGATTTAGTATTTCAATCTGAAATTAAAAAAAGATGGAATACTATTAAGGATCTAATATGCTGTATATTTAGTATAATGATTATTTAATATTACCTTACTTTCATAATTAAGTTAACTAAAATATCCTCACATTTTCTTTGATCCCTAGAGTTAACAGTATGAATAAGACTGAAATCCTTCAAATTTATTATTTCCCATATGAAAACTTACAAACACATGTGATAGCCCAAATTTTCATTAAATGATTATTTTTGCATATTTTTCAGCAAAATACAAATTAAAAATTGTACAGATCTGAAACCCTTTTCACCCAGGATACTTTATGCCAAGTTTTGTTCAAAAACTAATATAACTACTATTGTCAAAAGGAAGTGTTTAGTAACTTGAAAGAATATATCTTGCCAACTTTAGAAATAAACATGAATCTGACACCGCTCTCTGTACATACTGGTAATATATACAATGAATTAACATACTTATTTTCATAAAATAAAGAATATGTTTTAAAGGTACATGTATATGTGCAGAAATTTATGTAAGTTTGTATTTGCAGCTGTTATTTAGCATTGCTTATTCCTAAATGTGAATAAGTATTATGTCAAGATGTAAGATAGAGAGAATGACCCTCTGTCTCATTCTTCCATACTTGGTAAACATGCAAACTTTCATCTATACTAGATTAATTTATACATTTCTGGAGGAAATGGTGATTATATGAAACACGATAAAAACTGTTTTGGTACCTATTTTTGATAGGCAGTGTACAGTTTATTCACCTAAATTCCAGTATTTTTGAGGGCCCTGTACACTTTTGGGTCTTCAACCTATCACAAGTATGTGTACAGTACAGAACAAAGTGTACAATACACACCTCCTTGGCATCCCAAGTTGCCATCCTGACCCACTTCTTATTTTCTAATAAATCTCTGACTTTACAGAAACAGTCCTGCAAAATAAATCAAAATGGATCAATCTCAAAAATAATAAATCTCGATATACTTGAAAAATAACAGTGCATACAAAGAAGAAACTAGAATTGCCAAAGGTGTAAAATGTATGTTGACTATACATACATTCAATGAGTTTGGTTAAAATTTGGAGATCAATAAACCAAGACTTCAAACTGACATAAGGTAAATTCTGACTAAATATTCATCCATATGTAAACTTAGACTTACATATTCCGGTTTCTTTGTTTTGTCACCGCCTCTAGCCACCACCCTCTCCAGGTTACCCAGATTTTTATTTATGTACTCCATGTCCTTGAACATCAACTCCTCATGAATGATGTCTAAATCACGTGTGGGGTCTACATCCCCTTCTACGTGAATGATTTCGTCATCATCAAAAGCTCCTAAAAACAGAACAACCAATGGTGACCAACAAACAATTAATTCTGAGAATGGTAAAATATATCTACTCACATTTTAAACAAACCACACAACAAATTTGCTGTCTAACACAGCCCTTTTTTTAATTCTTCATCACTTTGACTGTGTAAAATCACACGTACTGACAACATGGAAGATCCCATCACAGGCACTGATGTTTGACAGGAAGGCATTTCCCAGGCCTTTCCCTTCGTGTGCCCCTTTCACCAGACCAGCAATGTCCACCACATTCAGGTAGGCAGGAACTTTACTGTCAATCAAAAAGATCTTGTAATGACAAGGCCTTGACATTAAAAAATACAAGGCCTGACAATGAGCAATACAAGGCCTGACATAGAGCAATACAAGGCCTAACATTGAGCAATACAAGGCCTTGACATTGAGCAATACAAGGCCTTGACATTGAGCAATACAAGGCCTTGACATTGAGCAATACAAGGCCTTGACATTGAGCAATACAAGGCCTGACAAAGAGCAATACAAGGCCTTGACATTGAGCAATACAAGGCCTTGACATTGAGTAATACAAGGCCTTGACTTTGAGCAATACAAGGCCTGACAAAGAGCGATACAAGGCCTTGACATTGAGCAATACAAGGCCCTGACATTGAGCAATACAAGGCCTGACATAGAGCAATACAAGGCCTGACATTGAGCAATACAAGGCTTGACATTGAGCATTACATGGCCTTGACATTGAGCGATACAATGCCTGACAGAGTAATACAAGGCCTGACATTGAGCAATACAAGGCCTTGACATTGAGCAATACAAGGCTTGACATTGAGCAATACATGGCCTTGACATTGAGCGATACAAGGCCTGACAAAGAGCGATACAAGGCCTTGACATTCAGCAATACAAGGCCTTGACATTCAGCAATACAAGGCCTGACATTGAGCAAACATGGAAGCTTTAGTATCAAGTCATGGATTGTTACATAGTTAAAATGACATCTAATAATTATTCAAAGGTAACTACTATTTTGCCTACATGCGTTTTGGCTAAATCAAAATTATGTACATTAGTGTTGGGAGTTTTTTCACTTTGATAATTCAAGAATCTTAAGCCTTTATATGTATTGGTACTTGTTAAAGAACAGAGTTACAAAATTTTTCTTTTTTGTAAACTTGCAGATATCATGCTTTAAAAAAAATATTCCAGAAAAGGAACATGGTCATTAGAAGAGCTACTAGCTTTTTATATTCAATTTATATCTGAGTCCATCAATTTGAAGGTAAAGATTTATATAAATTTATTGCATTTATAAATTTAAATAATAGATCTTGAATAAATAAAGGCACTAATAGCCTGATTTGCGATGAGAACTGCAAACATAGCCAAATTTTCTAAAACACAAATAAATGTTAATAGTCTGCAATAATTGATGAACTGTTTCTGACTATCATATCATAAATAATAACATAACATCTTATCTCCAGTCATATAAACGTATGAATTCACTCCATTATATAGATATTAATAATACTGCTTATCATAGAGACATGAAGATAACCATTTCTAGCCCACCTTTACTGTCTTTAAAGAGTGTACACAGACCTGGCTGGTTTGTAGTGCTCACAGAGATGTTCAAACCTTGCATCCGGCACAGGAACACGACCTGTTCATCAAAACAAGTCCAACATTAATCAGATTAAGATTACTCCCCATCTATATCAATTAAACAATGGTTCCAAGATTATTTCCCATAGCTGAGGGCCTTCCAGGGCAAATGATGCAAAATATAACTTTCATACGTTTGTTTTCATTTGGATCTTTACACCAATTGATTTTTTTTCAGCTAGTTTATCAGCAATTGGCTGAAAATATTATACTACATTTAAGATTTTATATGATATGGCATTTTAATTCAATATATATCCAATGACAAATATCTATATCAGCCAAAAAAAAAACATGGCTACAAATTTTCAATTTTCAAAGTTGCATTCTGTTTCAATGTAACAAGAAGGTAAAAAGTCAATTTAATTAATGAGTCAAAATATGATTGAGAGCATGGTGATAAAATATTATTAAAATCAAAATTTTAAACATTATAAAAGACTGCTTACTTTCATTTGGATCAATTGTGCAGAAAGGGAAATTTTCTGCAGTGGCAGCACTTTTAGTAAGCACATTGAAAAAAGTGGACTTCCTTAAAAAAAAAAGGAAGACATCTCAATCAATATAAATGCTAAAATTCACAGATATCAAAATAAGTTGATTATTTCTCTACCTTAAATTCCTTTACTTTTTACCAATTTTCGTCAACTAAGTTAACAACTAACCATTTAACATATATCCTTGGTTGCCCATGGCTCGTTACCATAAGAATTTGTGCCACATTAAGCAGTAAAATAAACTTGAATTAAATAATATATTAATAATAGACCCCTTCATGGTAACTACTGTACTTCTCTTTTGCATGACAAAATGACATAGTTTGGTGATATATGACACAATGTCAATTGTTTAATTTATGTCATTTAATTATCTACCTTCAAATACTTTGTCAAATTATATTAATTTTCCCTGCAAGATAGCAGTAATGCAGTTACCATTAAGGGGTCTATAACATACGTATAAAGCACTTCTATTCCTTCATATGACTTTAAATTATAGTTATTATACTCATAACTTTTATTCATTAACCTCAGACAATCTCTCATGACATATGTGATGAACGAAAGGGACACGACTCTATAGAATGAATAATCTCACTGTGACCAGGCTACGCTCAGGTCACAGTAAGAATTTGTCCCATATACTTGCAATGTAGCAGCCGCGAAGCAGATTAGCTTCGCGTCGATTTTCAGTCTGTTAAATATAATACAGTACTCCAAGTCTCAATTGCTATCAGGTCACTAAATGGCGACCAACAATTTTTGTAGGTCGCCATTTCAGAATTTACGGTCGCCATCAAAAAATAATTCACTCGTCCAAAATAGCTGATAATAATTTTATAAACAAATATGAAACAAATAATAAAGACTCCTGTATATACTGTACAGTAACATATATCCTTTATTACACTTTAACAAATTGACAATTTAAAATATGCAGCCAGCAGGATTGGAGGCCTACTCTTGTGGAAGTTGGATGGCATTTGGCCATCCTGCATATTTATTTACTCTTTTTTGTAAACCCAACGTTTTTCCGCCATCGTGGCCAAGTGATTGACAATGTTAATCTACAATCCAGCGACGCTTGATTCAAGCTAACATTTATTCAAACATTACATTGACCGAGAGTTAATTTTTTGTTAATTTCGATCCCGATTACGATGAATTTCGATCCCAATCATGACAAATTTTGATCCCGAGACGATCGCACGTCCAAATTTTCTTGGTCGCGAAAATGCGAGTTACTATGAAATTTTGGTCGCAAAATTGAAATTTTAGTTGCAAATGTGACTGTTTTAGCAGTTTTAACATGGCAACCATTAACAGTGAATTTTCAAATGTGATGTTAAAAGTGGCAGCGATTTCGTTGCAAGAACAGTTATTGTGGTTATATGGGATTATAAAAGAGCAACATTCTAGGTATTTGAGACCAGTCATATGAAAATTTAGGTGAGATACAGCACAGTATAATTTTTTTATTTGCTACAAAGCGAGTATGTAGAACGAATTCTATTGCTAAACTGGGTCAGTAGGACATCTGTCATTTTAACGATAGAACATTCTATCTAACGACTCTAGGACCAAAACGAATTTAGGGCCTTCAACGATATCTAAGATGAAAACCAGTAAATTACCCCACATTAGGCAGGCCGACAATGCCAATCTTCAAGTTTACCCCCATTCTCCCTATGAGGGGGGGTGGACCAGTGGCCTCATCCTTCTTCTTTGGTGGCATTCTTATATTGCTGAATAAAAAAAAAAGAACAATTGATAACAGGTAAATTATCGGTATTATAAAAAAATCATTTGTGTGATGGCTAAACATGATAAACGATCTGTTTTAGTTTCTATCGAAACGAATCTACAAAACCAGTTAACAATCATGAATGACTGAACCATAACATTAAATCATAACAACAATTTCTGACCACTACAACCCCCTCACCAGTGAAAAATTCTAGCACATCCAGAACATAAAATGGTATGCACATACACTCTGAGCCTGAACTCTTTCAATATGGCTTTCTACATATGATAAAATAATCAAGTATGTCGATAGTTACCGGCAACTAACGTGGTTTACCCAATATGGCGAAATCCTACGGGAAAAGGAAGCAAGTGCTGACCTCTATTTCTACATATCGAACCCGATCGAAATAGATTAAGTATATATCCAAGCTGTTGGCGAGAATATGCGATAGAGTTATCTAATAAAAATCTTGATTTACAATAATTTATGCAAAAATATTAGAATAAATCATTAACAATCATCAATGATATTTTTCTAGCCTTAAAACAACTATCAATTTTTGAGGAGAAATTTTAAAGTAAAACCATAGACATAAATAAAATTTATGTCTCTGGTTAAACTGAATATGAAAACCAGGGTATAAATTTGATATTGTTTTAATATTTTTGCCTAAATTGTTGTTAATAGATACGCTTTGTGGACCCGGCATATCAGAATAAAACACTTCGAATGTCAATTTATGTAATTAAAAATAATCACAATAAGCTTAAATTAACCTACATGTAGTATTTAAATTTAATTTATTCTGTAGAATTATAACTTAGTACTTTTCACACTATAAAAATTAATCCACATTTATATGTTCCACAGAAACCTCCGTCCCTCCCCATTTTGTACTATAGTGCTTCAAGAGAAAGTAATGACAACTCAAACTATTATAATGTAATACGTAGTAATACAATTATTAACACACTTCCAGATTCAACAAATGTCAACCTATTACTCTTTGGGTCTCCCAATCTTAGCGATAATGATGGTTAAAAATTTTATTATCGAAAGTAAAAATTTTCAGGGTACTTAGTATAACCCTGGCATTTTATTTAGTTAATGATATTTTCTTAGAATGTAAAAAGCATCTATGATATATTTATTAATAAATAATTGTAATGTTTTACATGCAATATCGATGTATGTCTATAGAGTAGAACTTGTTCTGAAAATAATTACACTGTTTTCTGTAAAGTATTACCGTAGATATATACATGTACGCTCGTGGGTCGATTAGCTCAATAATTAAAATACACTTGTAATTACAAATCTCTAATCATTATGCATATGTCATTCATTCATTCAGGCATTCATTCATTCTTTATTTCCTCTTTCCAAACACATACATATCAAAAATATATTAGTAATATAACATCATACAATATATTAAGTTAATCTATATACAAGAATTATATATATCTACACACAGTAAATAAATAAATAAATAAATAAATAAATAAATAAATTCTTGTTCGAGTTGCTGACCTTTTCAGCGGACGACTCGTGATAGGGTTCGATAGTAGAGCGAGGCACAATCTAGCACTAGATGATAATTGAGTTTTTGGAAATTGCTTGTGTTATTTTCATCTAAACGCGCACACGTTTTGCGACCAAGGAGTATCAAAAAAAGGTCATCGTATGAAAGAGCACAGAGTTCGCTGCAGAGATAGACACTAAATAAGTTCGAGATCCCTGTCCACCAGGCATTACGGATTGCGTAGGTTACAGAACAGGAACATGTTACATGAGTGAATTGAAGAAATCATTAAGTATGGCGCCACATAATTGACATATGTATCTAGGTTTTCGTAAGGTTGATCCGAAACTAATTTGCAGATAAATTTACACTGAGAGATTTCGAAGCAATTTGTAGGAAAACGCCAAAGCTTAGCTGGATCCTTGTCGTGGAATATAGCTAAAAATCGTGAGAATCCGGGATCAGTAGAAGTGCGGGATTGTCGGAGAGTTCTGTGACGTTGATTAACTGCTTGATTCACGATTATTTTCCAGGTTTGCTTATTGGGAAATGTTCCAGTATCCAACCACTGTTGTAAAAAATTCTAGGAGATAATATTCAGTCAGCAATTCAGAATATCGGGTATAAATCCAAGTTGATATTTAGATAGGTTTTCTAGGGAGGAGAAAAGGGGGGTTAAGAAAATCCTGTTTGCTAGAATCTCGTAGTTTAGAAGATAAAGTCGTCCCAAGAAGAGGAGCTTTCTTTTGTCAATTTCAGAACTGATGGGGTACACACCAAAGAGGCTTTCGCAAATATCTGACCTTATTTTGCGTGGTAAATTTTGCGCCGTTTTACACACCGAGTGTTGGAATACGTGTAACCGCTGAGTATCTTTCGCTGACAAGTTGTTCCAAAGCTCGCATCCGTTAAAGCACAGAGGGTCTTACTATAGTTTTTTACATGTGCTATTGTCAGTGGATTAAGGTAGGGAGAACCGATATCTGAAAGTGCGTAAAAGGTACGAGGGTTGATCCAAAAGTAATGTCACAGATGCGATAAAATCGTGGAAAACCCGCATAAAGTGACAAAAATTCGTGCTTTAAAATATCTACCTAATTCAATTCAGACCTGAAAATTTTAATGCATTGTGATTATTATTTCTGAAGATAATATATTTTGTAGAGCATGAGGTAACGATAGTCGCCGCACGCTAGCGACTTCATTTCTAGATCTTTGGCGTTCTGGTAGAATTTCGTAATTTAGTACTCTATATAAATTCGCCCCGATGGTCTATTTTACATTTTTTAATCATTTTTTTAAAATAAAGTTTAATATATAACTAATTAATATATATCTAATTAGTCTTTTTGTAATCGATAAAGTAGTATATTGAATTATTTAATGTGCGATCAGTTTGTCAATGTCTATTCAAGGAGTCATGAACGTAGCTTTATGATATAGCCATTGACGTAAGAACCCAGCTTTAATTTTTCTTCAGAGCGTATGTCTTCTATCTACATGTATCTAATTTATTTATTAACATGACATATGCTTTTATTAGGTATTGGAACCACGTTTAAGGTACCCTGTTCACTCACTCTCAATTTTTGGTTGATATATCATTTCCAGTACATTTCTAGTAATTTCTATCCATCGCAGCAAAAAATGCATCGTAACACTATTCGCATGTCCAGCCTTTTTATCCCTTGATCTAGAGACAAAAGGCATTGGGTAGATATCCGAAATGGACAGTAACGGCCCCAATTTCTTCAAAGCAGTTAGAAAAAGTTAATAACATAACTGTTCACAATTTTGAAATATTGTGTTGTTTGGGGCATTTTCAAATTTTGAAGCATGCAATTTATTCATATATACAAACCTTAAAAATCACGTAAATTCATGACGCGGCGATGTCACGTATATATCTTGCTTTAAACATCAATATCTTGTAAAGTGTTCAACGACATTTCATAAAAATTTTAATTCGAATTTAATTTTTGATAAGGAAAATTTTGATGTATCATTTTATACAATACTGCGCAAATGAGAAGCGCGGTGCATAGTGCGATATTACCTTGTACTATTACCCTTGCGGCAAGCAGAATTGATTCGGTCACATGCTGTAGTGATCGTGGCATTAAACCAATGCACGAGATGTCATCAGCCACTGAAGGACAGTTACTTGTAATATTAAGTATCCCTGTGTTCTTAGATGACTGCTCAAGAGCTAAAATCAAATCGTTAATGTATACTAGATAGAAAAAGGTCGACAAAACACCCCGTAAAAATCATATTTTGCAACATTTAATTTCTGCTTAAGTCTGTGAACAATGTTGGACAAGTTTAAAGAAACATTAGGTAGTTAATATATAAATAGTGCCTGTTTGGGAGGGTAACAGTTGAAATTGACACCCCGAGAAAACCATTGTCAACCGACGCGAAGCGGAGGTTGACAATGGTTTTCGAGGGGTGTCAATTTCAACTGTTATCCTCCCAAACAGGCACTATTTATTTTGTTATACTGAATGTCTTTTTTAAAATTTTAAAGAAAATTTTACTGCTTTTATATAGGAATAACGTGAATTCTACAGCGAACCGTACGCGCATAATTTTCGCGCATGTAACATTTTTTAATGTTACCCGTTGCCAAGTGCGTTGCTAACGCTGAGGGTAATAGTAAATATTATTAACTGCGTCTTAACCAATCAGATTTCAGTATTTAACATGAAAGTATAACAATGATTAATGTGTTATGAGATGTTGTTACGAATACATGTGTTAACAGTATTACAAAAAATAAAATTTGTTCATTGTAATTTTTAAATGTTTTTTCGTGTATTTTAATGCACAGTTTCTTTTTTCCGCTAGTATATAATTTGACCAAAATCGTGACCATGTCCTTTTAAAGCAGCAGCAACTCGTCTAAATTGATTTGAATGAAAGTAAGTGATTGCCTAGTCTCCATTCAGTTAATCAAATATTTATTGAATGTTTGAATAAAATACTTTACAACAAACTCGAAAGTGCAAAGTTCTTGTGTTTTATTTTTTTATTTTCAATTTCTTGTCTCATTAGTACGATTTCAATTATTAAAAAAAAAAGATTTCAATTATTTAAAAAAAAAATTAAAAAAATGCTCATTTATGACCGGTACAACACGCGGAATAAGATAATTATTCTTAACTGACGTGCTTTGGATTCCATATTTTATCATTAAGGAAGGAGTCTTCTCGTTATCAAACATACTTCTTAAAATAAGAAATTCATGAAATTTTGACACAGTCAAACGGATCCTATTACCAAATGATTCTATCAGTTTAATCAAATTTGACCCTTTTGTTTTCTCATTAAGGTCAGGTCAAGATCACTACCTTTTTCCTCAATGTAAAGGATGACAAGTATTCCTTTTAAAGGAATGATCGGCATGAAATACCATTGGTCAACTCTGTTAATATAATATACCCTACATGCAGTAAAAATATATAACACCGTTTTAATGATTTCCGAAATGGCAAGGCATGAATGATCTTTACACTTAGTAGGCGAATCATCCTTCCGACTAATATTCTTCGCATATGTGAAAAAAAGTGATTTGAATCTTTATGTATGTAACCCTATAAATGTTTTATTTTCAGGGTAAAATGAAAAGAGTAACGTTTATAGTAATCTATGTTTAATTACAGATTTAAATAAGGTTGTCATTGCATAGTAAATAAAAAAGTGCAAGGCGCAATGCGTGCGCAAATAGTTAAATTTGCCGGAAGCCTCATATGGACACAACTGTGATGGGCCGAAGCCGATCACAATACAAATAAGTGTAGCTCTTTGTTGTTCTGTAGACGTTTGTTTAAGATTTGAAGATTCTATTCTTCAATAAAATGATAGAATATCAGAATGTCTATCAGCTTATACTGCTAAATTGAAATGAATATTTATACTAAAATTGATATTGTATAGCCCGCATTTCCTCTAAATTTCTTAAATTTTGATTATTTTTTAATGCTTCCAATGATAAAATATTTTTGATTTTTATGTATTATGAAGACTTTATATAAAGATATAAATTGACAGAAAAGCTAATATATTGACCATTTTAAAATAAGAGAGAAAAACAGATTTTAGTGATTTTTTCTCAAAATCGATGTATAGAATGAGCGCTTTAAAAAGGTTATAAAAATGTAATTTGATAGGCAAATCATATTTTAAAAACATATTCTGAAACCCAAGTATCATATCAATAGTTCACATTAGTTAAAAAATACAACATTAATGTTATTGTTTTAAAAATGCTAAAACAGACGCATTAATCTGCAGCAATACTCAATTGCGAAACAGGTGATATTTTCCTACGCCAATATTACGATAAAAATATAGTACTTGTTCGATTCTAAAAATGATTATTTTTTCTATGCCAAGTTGTATGATAATAAATAAATAAAGAAAAATATACTATTTTAATTTCCTTTCATCTTGATTTAATGAACAATTAATCAAATTTACGTTTGACAAGTCGAAAACCAGAAAAGTATTCTCAAAGACGACTGATTAGAAATTTGTCATGAATCTAAAATTTTTGCAATCTTTTCATTGAGAGAGCATTTAATCCAATAGCACTGTATAAATGCCCCCTTGATTTCGACGTTCTTTTTTTTAAAATCATACCAACTTCATGAAAATGAAAAGAAAAACACATCAGAAATTTAAAGAAATGTATTGTTAAATATTAATTATACAAGCTTTCAAATATACAGCATTGGTAAATGAATATTGCATTACCTTTCCACTTTTTAAAAATGGCATTTTAAGATTAGTAAACAATTTATGAATAAAAAGAGGAATTACTCAAATAAATGTGAGGTCTTCTTTTCTACATGTATATCTTAGTTTGTGAGTCTGCATAAAGAATTGTTGATAATCCCTTTTTTTAAGTTATTTATTTAGATTTTTGTGATGTACTTTGTTCGTACCCTTTTGAGACAAATATGATTGACATTTTTCAAAAGTCTGTAAGTTTGACCAACTTCCATCTCGAAGTTAAATTATTAGAAGAAGTCCTGAATAAGAGAAAAACACAAACGTCTGTTAATAATAATTTTATTGTCCATCGCTACACTGCTGAAATGTCTGGTCTGATACCAGTTATTCCGGATATTCTAGGGAATGGTATGCGAGTCATTGGTTAATTCTGTGGAATCGTAGTTGTCGAGATCGGCGTTGTAGTGGTTGTAGATGGAGACCGGGTAGGGCGTGTATTCATTTTGTCTGTCATACTCCAAGAACTACCGATGATTACTGGAATGATTGCCAAAACAAACACAACAAGGATAACTGGAATAAAAAATGAAAGAATTTAGGAGATTGCTCTTTGGTGTATCTGTAATACGCGATGAACATTCAAATAATAGCTAACAGGCAATGAAACTAATTAACTAATTAAAGCCTTTTCCCTAAAGAATTAGATATGTTAGGATTTTCAGTGAACCTTTTTAGTTGACTGTTACTTTTATCTTCAAAAGATACACAAAATAATTTAAGTTCACTGTATACATGTATAAGGAAAAAGTAAAGACGATTAAGCATTTAAAAAATATTAAACTGATGGACCTGGTATAATTAATAGAAGGATGTTCGACTGGTTCGGAGGCACAGCCAGCACTGGACCCCTTGGGAATTGGGAGTAGACACCTTGTCCGTAGGTCTGCTGGTACACCGACTGGGAGTTGACGGTTGTCCCGAACAGGAGGGCGACAACGAGTACAGCATAAATTTAAATGGTCATCTTATCAAAGTGTTCTCCGAACTCTCTTTTACCCTGCAAAATAATATAAATAAGGGTTAAAATTCATATCCTAAAACTGAAGTTACAGTGTAACTTGCAAATTTATCAGAAATAAAATATAACATATTCAACTTTCAAAAACCTTACACACATGCTTAATACCAATCTCAATCTCTCTCTCTCTCTCTCTCTCTCTCTCTCTCTCTCTCTCTCTCTGTGTTGTCTAAAACATAAATTTAATCTCTTAATCACTTTCGAGTCACAAATTTAGTTTAATTTATACCATAATAAAAACTTACCGACGATCTATGCCAGTTGAGAACACTGTAAATGTTCTTGTAGTGTGTTCTTGCGATACAACAAATATGATTCGAGCTTCATCGGGTCATTATGGGTCATTACTCATATGCTACACGTAAGTCGTATATCTAATCAGAATCTTCATTTGACAGAAGATTTGTTTTGACAAATGAAAATGCAATACAACTTGTCAATGTAGATGTAAAGAACGTAATTTGATCCGTCAATGATTTCTTATGCACTCCCTCTCTAAATATAGTTTCACATCGTGATATTGGGTGTTTTTTACGTGTAGCCTAGAGGTAACGGTACTACTTGTATAACGGATGATTTATAGAGCGCAGAGCCCTTTCTTGTACCCGGTGGTCTTGCCTAGCAATTAATTCTAATTAATTAAAAGTCATACCGGTGTAACTGAACTTAAAAGACTGAAACAGAATGTGCATCTTCTAATAATGAGTCCTAATCACTTCATATTTCTGTTGTCATTACGAATTTCAGGTCTGCATTACTAAATTATTTTTAACGCATTAAAATCCCAATCTTGGCTGAGGTGTTCTACAACAGGCTTCAGATATTCAGCTTAAACAGAAATACCATGAGTTTTCAATATCTAAAGACGTAATTCTAACGTATTATGAAAAGAGTCTAGATGTGTTAAAAAAAATATGCAATGCTCTAGTCGTGTAAACTTTGATGATAGATACTACATTTATAGGGAGCCGGGTGGTCAAGGAATTGACCATCAGATTTACATATTGTTTACACATAATAGCTGTACAAATTAATACTTTCATGGTTTTTCCCAAAAGTATTTTTTGATATCTTTGACTCGTAATTGCTGATAGCGTGGACATATTAAAACAAAGTGATATCCATCTTCAATTTTGGATAAAAAAAATTCACATATTCTGGTATTACGAGAAATATTTTTATGGCGTCCACTTTCTATGAATACATTATGTGATGACATTCTGATTTTACTGAGTTGTCTTTTTTAAAATATTAATTCAAAAAATGGGTTTCACAAAATAAAATTGTAGTGAAAAATGGCCAATAATGTTTCTTTGAAACAATAATCTAGATGAACTTTTTATATCTGCAATAACATTTTGCACAAAAGCGTCAATAATTCTTTGCTTTTTTAGTTAAAAATGGCTTTTATAACAAATTTTATCTTGGTCAGCCAAGATGTAGCCTAGACCAATTCGAAACAATTGTCCTTTATATTTGAAACCCTGTTTGATACATTTTTCAATTTTTGTTAACTTTACACTCTTCTAAATTTTTTTCACTGCGTGACATTATGGTAGAATTTCAACTCTGTAATAATTTAAACAAAAAATTAAAAATCCGAAAATAGTGTACAGTCTTCCACGGCAACCTGCCGGTTTCAAAATACACTATAGACGTATTTGTATTTTTTCTACCCACAAAACATTTTTTATTAATCTAAATGTATTTTCTCAATGTCACACGCACTGTTTTCCCCCCGAACTTCACATCCGTAATTCAAAATACTACTAACATATGTCAAAAAGAGAGAGCATAGATTTAACATTTAAATTAAACTGCCTAACATTAGATCTTTAACAGAACATTGCTTTTCTGCCTAGACTGGCTAATTGTTTTTGTGTTACATTAAAATTCCCATTATAGTTTAACAAAACACCAAGATACATTAATTTATCTACAACTTATATAGGTTTAGTATGTCCATGTATATGTCATTTTTCGTTTTCATGGATTTTACCTCCATTTCCTAATACGACAATTTTGGTTTTATCTGAATTAATGGCCAAGTCCCATTTTGAAGCCTAATCAGTTAACGTATTTAACATTAATTGAAATTTACAGATTCGGCAAAACACACGATGTCATCAGCATACATTAACGTAAAAAGATTTTACTCTTGTACTTGCAAAGGGACATTACCATTCTTAATGAACTCCATTTGTAGATCATTGATATAAAATGAGAAAAGAATGGGGGTCGAGACCTCCCCTTGAAGACGATAAAGTTTTAAAAAAAATTAGATAACGCTTGTGGTGTCTTAAAATTGGATTTCATATTATTATTGGGGATGTGCGACCTTCTTTTACATTTGAGGATAAGAATGTAAACATTTCTTGAAATGGCTTGTGTCTGCCCGAAACTGACCAAAACTGTTGCCAAAAGATATAAAAGCACTGAATTTGAGATTCTTCATGTTGTTTTGTAGGCAAATTATGCATACATGAACAGAACAATGCCTGTTTAATCACTTAAAAAAGCTGTTGAACTGTGTAGCTACATACTTATTTTGAAGATTTAAAAATCTGAAAGAAGGGGGTTCATTGGTGTCCTCTCCGCAACCATTTTACGAGTTTTAGTCCATGATCGTCATGATTGAGCGAGAGTACTCATTGACATCCCTTATTAATGCTAATTAATTCCCACCAAATACACGCCACACACACTATATACCTTGACTTACTTATGTGTATGAAACTGAGATGAGATGATTCTCGTTACGACTCTGAACTATCCAAACAAAGTGCATCGTTTATGATAACAACTAAAGCCCAAATATTGTAATTTAATTATCTTTCATTATATTGATATCATAAGACCTGGATACTGCAACCGTTTGACGAAAACAACTAACGGTATTACCTTGTAGAAGGAAAGGTGGCCTTTTTAGTATTGCAAGTGGACACCATTTTTGATATTTTTAACTGGGGTTGAAGCCTTTTCTCAAGTAACATTAGCAACAACGATCCAGACTACCACCCTCCCCCAAACCTCGTAATTAATATATTAAGATAGTTCAATCATACAAATAGAAAATTTTCTTTTCCGTAAGCATATACTTTTTTTATTTACTTACTTTTTATCATTTTTTTTATTACCAGAGATGCATTACAAGCGACAGTTTATGTGTGATAACAACCAAGATTTTTGAAATAGTTTTTACATTCATGATTTGTACGTACTATTCAGAGGAAATTATTGAAAGTCCTATTTCAAAATTCAACACATTTCAACACAAAACGTTATCATTTTTTATTCATCGGTACTCTGCTACATTCCATATCCTCCTTTTCCTTCAGTTGTGGTAGGTGTAGTCATAGTTGTGGTCGAAGTAGTCGGTATCGGGGTGCTCGGTGTAGTCATAGTTGTGGTCGAGGTGGTCGGTATCGTGGTGCTCGGTGTAGGTGGACGTGTTTTCATTTTGTCAACCATAATCCAGGAACTTCCGACCAATGATGGAATCAGTATCACGACCAGAACGACTAGGACAACTAAATTGGAACCTTAGGTATTAAAGTTGTGTAACAAATAATTTTATGGTTAATCTAAGTTTACTCATTAATATTATTATACTTTCATGTTAAATACAGAAATCTGATTGGTTTAGACGCAGTTGGTAATCCGTTCTATTACCCTTAGCGTTAGCAACAAGCTTGGCAACGGGTAACACAACGAATTGTTACATGCGTAAATTATGCGCGTACTGTTCGCCGTAGAATTCACTTCATAGCTATATAAAAGCAGTAAAATTTTCTTTAAAATTAAGACATTCAGTATAATAAAATAAATAGTGCCTGTTTCGGAGGGTAACTGTTGAAATTGACACCCCTCGAAAAACATTGGCAACCTCCGCTTTGCGTCGGTTGACAAAGGTTCTCTCGGGGTGTTAATTTCAACAGTTACTCTCCCAAACAGGCACTATTTATATAATGCCATATTATCAGAAGGTAATACATTTTTCATAAAATCTTTGTAATTTTAGATACAACTGTCATCATAAAATATTTGAGACACTCAAAACAACTTAATTTAGATGATTTTAGATAACAAAAATGAAAAGTGCAGACTTGAAATAGTATATTAGAATTGCAATTCTTACTTGGTATAATCCAAATAGAGACGGGACTCCTTGGGTATTGGGAGTAGAGACCCTGTCCGTAGGTCTGCTGGTACACTGACTGAGAGTTGACGACTGTCCCGAACAAGAGAACGGCGACCACGAATAGAGCGACGTTGGAAGATGTCATTATGTTTAGTTTTTAAAATATCAAAATCCTGAAAGCGACCTGTGAAATAAAATTTGGGATTTGAAAATGTATTTGCTTTAAAAATGCAACACAGCTGTTAATTTTTCGAAAGTTTTCGGGTAAAGATTCATGTCAAATTCAATTAAAAATATATGGCTTTGTTTTTTTTTTTTTTTATTACAATAAGTATTCTCTTCTGCGTGTAGCAATACATTATGCAGCTACGTTCTTCATTTAAATGATTTATATCATGTCCGTCCTGTCATATATTCTCTAAGATAAAAAAAAATATGAAGTTAGAGTATATTTCATTCTGTATTGAGCAAAAAATCCTGTTCTAACAGATGCACAGAATAGCTGTGCTGTATTCTTTGGACAGATTAAGTCTAAACTCTTAAAGTATGACAGACTAATGTATCAACTCACCTCCGAATTATTCCAACTGATTCATATCAGATGTAGGGACGTTTATAGACTAAGAACTGAGACGGGTATAACGTTTATTCGTCGGAACGGTCTCCAATCAAAATAATTTTTCTTAAGCAGAAGATGAATACTGGCGAATTAACTTACAATCAACTATCATCTATGCACTTTATTTATAACTGAAAATACCTTGGGGATAGTTTAATGTATGCTTTCCCAACAGTCGGTACATCAGCGCTATACAGCTAAGTGACTGATTGCGGTATATACGCTTTCCAAGAATTACATGTATCAAAGTTCGATGACTAACGTCATCAAATAAAAATCATGAAACCGAAGAAAATTAATTTTACGTTAATATTGTAAGGCACCCGATGTTTCGCTCTGGAGGGAAGTCCATTCGAATATATTTACATTGTAAAACGTTTCTTTTTTCAACATTAATCCAGTTATATTTCTCTTTAAAACATTAATTAGAAAAGCTTAAAAGAGGTATCGAGCGCACTTGGTATATTATTTTGTATACAATAAAGCGCTTTAAAATCAGTACCATTTCTTTTTCTATTTATTATATTTTATACTTTATTCAGTTAAATGTATTTTAAAGGGGTATGGTCACGATTTTGTTCAACCGCCCCCCCCCCCCCGATTTTAATGTTTACAATGCTTCATTTAGGCATTTCTAACAACCAAAATTTGAGAGTCATTCGGTGAGTTATTAGCCAGTAACAGAGCTTACAATTCTTGTTATGTAAACAAAGCTTATGTTTACATTTTGAATGTTGAAGTCAAAATTCCAGTTTTTAGACCTAAAACACAGGGGCATCGTATCCGCTTTACACTCTATGACATATATATTTCCTTAATCGGTTTTGTTCTTTTTCTTTATTTCACTTCCATTTGTTTTTACATTCATGATTATTTATGTGGTCTTTTACAGGGCCAATCTTCCCTACAAACTTTCACTACGAATTATCTTACTAGTACAACTTAATTAACAGCAACCCCAATTAGCAAGTTAATTTTTTCGCGTTATCTTTCAGCACTTCTTCACAGACCGTCCGCTGCGTCGGACGGGATTTTTCTTTCTCGGGCTCGAATTCTTAAATATAAAGATGTAGCTGCCACATTTTGATCCGGTGTTTAAACATTATCTAGTTTTTATATATTATTTAGTTTAGTTTAGTGCTAGTTTTGTAGATGTTTTTCTTCTTTCTTATGTAGTTTTTATTTTGTTGTCCTGAAGAAGGGACGGGTTGTCCCGAAAATTTGACAATATTTTACTTTATTGTTCGTGTCGTTGGTTATTTTTAGTGCTTTATATATATATATATATATATATATATATATATATATATATATATATATATATATGTATATATATATATATATATATATATATATAATAAACGGTATATTATTTATATATATGTCATAGAGTGTAAAGCGATACGATGCCCCTGTGAGCGGATACGATGCCCCTGAGCCTAAAAATGAATGTGTTAACCGCTAGGTATTGTTATTGTATGCCTAAAATGAATAAGAAGATAGCCAAATCGGCTTGAGAATTTATTTACCAGTTAATTAAATCTATGTAAACAAAAACAGGACACGAGCCTTGTTTACATGACAAAGAATTGTGAGTTCGCTATCTTGCTTATAACTCTAGGAATTTCAATTTATCATTGGAAAAGCATTCCCAAAGTATTATAAATAATGAAAACTGAAAATAACATTTGACCAAAATCGTGTCCATGCCCCTTTAATAAATGCAAATCCACAATTACTGCAGGTAGTTAAGTTTGTCAAAATTGTCTTTCAGATTTTGCGAGAGTTTGAAGATATTTCTTGGGTTTGCAATAGAAATGTACTTATTCAAGTATATAAATCACATTTTAAAAAATAATCTTTTATGAATTATATTTTGAAGGTTTTGTAGTGTACATATACTTTGAATTCAATTTATTTAGTCTGTGTCTTTGTACTAGAAGCGAAATAAATGATTCAAGTTTAGTCCTTTCTTATTATTATAAACACTTACAATGTATCATCCTAGTCCCATGTATTTAGACTTTGTTGTATTGCTTGCCCAGAAGTAACGCACTTGCGGCCGCCAAACATCTTTCCACAAAACAAAACCACTGATAAGTTATTTTGTTATAGCAATTGTCATGTTTTATTGATCAGTTATCAACCATTCATTCAATGACACCATCTGGCATTCATTCAAAAAATAGTGAACAAATACAACACTTCAGTATGTTTGGCTTGCCAACTTTTACTCTTTATTTTAACTTCTTAACTACATTATTTAACAATATTTGATTATCAAATATAAACAAGCAAGGGAAGATAAAGCCATAAACTGCTACACCCCTACCCAAACGCCTGACAAAAACTTTCATGATATCTTTAATTTTGATTGACAGCTTCATTCATTCTCTTTTCTAAATATGTCTTCATTTCTTTTATTAAAATTAAATTAAAGGCTGAATAAAACAATCTTATTAACATAATATACAGCCCATCCTCACCCATTATATGGATTCATTTAACACTATATGACTATTTTGGCCCCACCCTTGAGTTAAAACTCCTTCCCAACAATATTTGTTAACTTTACACTCTTCTGAATTTTTTCCACAGCGTGACCTTATGGTAGAATTTCTATTATGTAATAATTTAAACCAAAACTGAAGTCCCATTTTGAAGCCTAATCAGTTAACGTATTTAACATTAATTGAAATTTACAGATTCGGCAAAACACAATGTTAACGTAAAAAAATTTAACTCTTGTACTTGCAAAGGGACATTACCATTCTTAATGAACTTCATTTCTAGATCATTGATATAAAATGAGAAAAGAATGGGGGGTCAAGCCTCCCCTTGAAGAAGACCAATTTAAAAAAAAAAAAAACATCAGATAACATTCGTGGTGTCTTGATACTGGATTTCATATTATTATGCGGGATATGCGACGATCTTGTACATTTGAGGATAAGAGTATAAACATTTCTTGAACTGGCTTGTTTCTGCCCGAAACTGACCAAAACTGTTGCCAAAAGATAAAAGTAAAAGCACTATATATGAGATTCTACACGTTGTTTTGTATGCAAATTATGCACACAAGAACAGGACAATGCCTTTTTAATCACTTAAAACAGCTGTTGAACTGTGTAGCTACAGACTTATTTTGAAGATTTACAAATCTGAAAAAATATGAAGGGGGTTCATTGGTGTCCTCTCCGCAACCAAGTTGTTAGTTTTAAATAATTACACATGATTCATATGCGGCTTTTCGTCTTTAGCTCGGAAGTTCGATAATTCGCATTAGAAAAAAATTGCGTAATTAATCTAGCTAAACTACTTGCTATACTAAATTATATGTCTTGGATTTCAAAATTAATAATGATCAGTAATATCAACAACCATCAGTACCTCAGTGCTTTAGTCTATGATCGTCATGATTGAGCGAGAGTACTCCTTGATATCCCTAATTAATGCTAATTAATGCCCACCAGATACACGCCACACACACTATATACATTGACTTACTTATGCATATGGAACTGCACAGATGATTCTTGTTACGGCCATGAACTACCCAAACACAGTGCATCTTTTATATATAACAACCAAAGCCCAAATATTGTCATTTAAGAATTTGTATTATATTGATCTGATAAGACCTGGATACTGCAACCGTTTGACGAAAACAACTAACGGTAATACCTTGTTGAAGGAAAGGTGATCCTTTTAATATTGCAAGTGGATACCTTTTTGGTATTTTTAAGTGGGGTTGAAGCTTTTTCTCAAGTAACATTAGCGACAACGATCCAGACTACGACCCTCCCCAAAACCTCGTCACTAATTGAGATAGTTAAATAAATTATTTTTAATGGATACAATTAGAAAATTTTCTTTTCCATAAGCATATAATTTTTGCATTAACATGCTTTTTATCATTTTTTTATTAGCAGAGATGCGTTACAAACGACAGTTTATATGTGATAACAACCAAAATTGATGAAATAGTTTCTACATTCATGATTTATACGTACTATTCAGAGGAAATTATTGAAAGTCATAATTTCAAAATTCAACAGATTTCAACACAAAACGTTATAATTTTTTATTCATCGGTGCTCTGCTACATTTCCGGGTTTAATATCTCAGCCAGTTGTCTTAATCATCTCCCTTATCCACTTCCATCAGGTGTGCTCGGTGTAGTCATAGTTGTGGTCGAAGTAGTCGGTATCGACGTGCTCGGTGTAGTCATTGTTGTGGTCGAGGTGGTCGGTATCGTGGTGCTCGGTGTAGGTGGACGTGTTTTCATTTTGTCAACCATAATCCAGGAACTTCCGACCAATGTTGGAATCGGTACCACGACCAGAACGACTAGGACAACTAAATTGGAACGTTAGGTATTAAAAAGTTGTGTAACAAATATTTTTCTGGTTAATCTAAGTTTACTCATTTATATTATTATACTTTCATGTTAAATACTGAAATCTGATTGGTTTAGACGCAGTTGGTAATCCGTTCTATTACCCTTAGCGTAACTATTTATGTAATGCTGTATTATCAGAAGGTAATAAATTTTTCATAAAATCTTTCTCTTACCTTATATGTATATGACAATTTACAGATTTATTTGTCCGGTTTTGGAATATTTGGTATTTAATATGCAGTTAAGGAATCCATAAACTGATGAGAATACAATTGTAACCCTTGCAATATGGGTTGTTTTCGTAATCAGTGGGTAATTTTAGATACAACTGTCATCGTGAAATATTTAAGACACTCAAACAACTTAATTTAGATGATTTGAGATAACGAAAATGAAAAGTGCAGACTTGAAATAGTATATTAGAATTGCAATTCTTACTTGGTATAATCCAAATAGAGACGGGACTTCTTGGGTATTGGGAGTAGACACCCTGTCCATAGGTCTGCTGGTACACTGACTGAGAGTTGACGACTGTCCCGAACAAGAGAACGGCGACTACGAATAGAGCGACGTTGGAAGATGTCATTATGTTTAGTTTTTTAAAATATCAAAATCCTGAAAACGACCTGTGAAATAAAATTTGGGATTTGAAAATGTATTTGCTTTAAAAATGCAAAACAGCTGTTACTTTTTCGAATGTTTTTCGGTTAAAGATTCAAGTCAAATTCAATTGATAATATATGGCTATCAAAAGGTTTTTTTTTTTTTAATAATATTCAGTATTCTCTTCTGCATGTAGCAATACATTATGCAGCGACTTCCTTTATTTAAATGCTTTATATCATGTCTGTCCTGTCATATATTCTCTAAAATAAAAAAAAATATGAAGTTAGAGTATATTTCATTCTGTATTGAGCAAAAAATCATGTTCTAACAGATGCACAGAATAGCTGTGCTGTATTTTTAGACAGATTAAGTCTAAACTCTTAAAGTGTGACACACTAATGTATAAACTCACCTCCGAATTATTCCAACTGATTCATCATTAGATTTAGGGACGTTTATTGACTAATGAGCTGAGACGGGTATAACGTTTATTCGTCGGAACGGTCTCAAATCAAAATAATTTTTCCGTTGCCTTTCTTAAGCAGAAGATGAATACTGGCGAACTAATTTGTAATCATCTATCATCTATGCACTTTATTTATAACCGAAAATACCTTGGGGATAGTCTTATGTATGCTTTCTCAACAGTCGGTACATCAGCGCTATACAACTAAGTGACTGATTGCGGTATATACGCTTACCAAGAATTATCAAAGTTCGTTGACTAACGCCATCAAATAAAAATCATAAAATCGAAGAAAATTAATTTTACGTTAAAATTGTTAGGCACCCGATGTTTCGCTCTGAAGGGAGGTCCATTCGAATATAGTCCAATAGAAGCTAAGTGTTTATATTTTCAAATGTCTGTATAAGGAATGAAATCAAGTAATAATACTTCGGGGGGATCCTGTATACAAAAGTAGTCTTTGTCTCTCCATTATATATATATATATATATATATATATATATATATATATATATATATATATATATATATATATATATATATATATATATATATATATATATATATTATTTTTTTTTTTGAAGACACGAGCCTTGTTAACATGACAAAGAATTGTGAGCCCGCTATCTTCCTTATACCTCTAGGAATTTCAATTTATCATTAGAAATACATTCCAAAAGCATTATAAATAATAAAAACAGAAAATAACATTTTACCAAAATCGTGACCATACCCCTTTAGTAAATGCAAATTCCACAATTATTGCAGGTAGTTAAGTTTGTCAAAATTGTCTTTCAGATTTTGCGAGGGTTTGAAATGCAAACGTTTTACACCAAAAGTGTCTACTAAAGGCCCTGAAAATTTATTTTCGACAAAAATGTTATATAAAAATGAAGATTTTAAGTTCTCATAGGAAATATATGTATTACCTTTTAGAAGTACAGACTTTCTGTTTATTACATGTATGTTGATATAGGGTGTGTTTTCATGAAGCTCTTGACTTCCGGTTATGGAAGAATGCATAGTGATGAAAAACTAGACAGCGTTGTTTGTCCGAAAAGCACGAGCTTAGATTGGTAAAGGCAGTTTAAAATACTGGGATTTTTATACCTTGCGTATTTACTGTATACTGAGGTGTCAATATGGTTTAGGGTATAAAATCTTTGAACATTAACAAAACTGAGGAAAGCGCCAAAAACAAAATGGCGGGATTTACTTCTGTACTATTTGAAGTTAAACTAGAGGAGGTGAACTTGTCTGTGAGTGTCATTTACAATGAATACCCACAGAAGTGCTTACCTGACAGTTTTAAGAATCCATCAGGACCAAATGCAAAGAAACTTGATTTTGAAAAGATCGACAATTTCTTATATGAAACGTCACGCCGGATAACTAGGGTGATATTAGAAGCCTGGATACCGGCTTTAAATAGGTATATTGTATTAGATAGCTAACAGGCAATGAAAAATTAATTAAAGCTTTTCCCTACAGAATTAGATGTGTTAGGTTTTTCAGTTACCCAGTTGACTGTTACTTTCATATTCAAGAGATGCACAAAGAATTTAAGTTCACTGTATATATGCAAAAAGTAAAGACGATTAAGCATTTGAAAATATTAAACTGATGGACCTGGTATAATTAAAAGAAGGATGTTCGACTGGTTCGGAGGCACAGCTAGCACGGGGCCCTTGGGTTCTGGGAGTAGACACCCTGTCCGTAGGTCTGCTGGTACACCGACTGAGAGTTGACGGCTGTCCCGAACAGGAGGGCGACAACGAATATAGCATAAATTAAAATGGTCATCTTATCAAACTGTTCTCCGAACTGTCTTTTGCCCTGCAAAATAAGTTTACTTGCAAATTTATCAGAAATCACATATAAAATATTCAACTTTCAGAAACCTTACACACATGCTTAATACCAATCTCTCTCTCTCTCTCTCTCTCTCTCTCTCTCTCTCTCTCTCTCTCTCTCTTTCTCTCTCTCTCTCTCTCTGTCTGGAGATGTGTGGCCTAAAACATAAATATAATCTCTTTCGAGTTACAAATTCAGTTTCATTTTTATTATAATAAAACTTATCGACGATCTGTGCCAGCTGAGAACACTGTAAATGTTCTTGTAGTGTGTTCTTGCGATACAACAAATATGATTCGAGCTTCATCGGGTCATTAGGGGTCATTATTCATATGCTAAGTAGTCTATCTAATCAGAATCTTCATTTGACAGAAGATTTGTTTTGACAAATGAAAATGCAATACAACTTGTCAATGTAGATGTAAAGAACGTAATTTGATCCGTCAATGATTTCTTATGCACTCCCTCTCTAAATATAGATTCGCATCGTGATATCGGGTGTTTTTTATGTGTAGCTTAGAGGTAACGGTACTACTTGTAAAACGGGTGATTCATAGATCGTACGGCCCTTTCATGTACCCGGTGGTTTTTCCCAGCAATTACTTCTAATTAATTAAAAGTCATACCGGTGTAACTGAACTTAAAAGACAAACAGAATGTTCATCTTCTAATAATGAGTCCTAATCACTTCATATTTCTGTTGTCATTACGAATTTCAGGTTTGCATTACTAAATTATTTTTAACGCATTAAAATCCCAATCTTGGCTGAGGTGTTCTACAACAGGCTTCAGATATTCAGCTTAAACAGAAATACCATGAGTTTTCAATATCTAAAGACGTAATTCTAACGTATTATGAAAAGAGTCTAGATGTGTTTTAAAAAAGGTGCAATGCTCTAGTTGTTGAAACTTTGATGATAGATACTACATTTATAGGGAGCTGGGTGGTCAAGGAATTAACCTTCAGATTTACATATTGTTTACACATAATAGCTGTATAAATTAATACATTCATTGTTTTTCCCTATAGTATTTTTTGATATCTTTGACTCGTAATTGCTAATAGCGTGGACATATAAAGACAAAGTGATATTCATCTTCAATTTTGGATGAAAAAAAATCACATATTCTGGTATTACGCGAAATATTTTTATGGCGTCCATTTTCTATGGATACATTATGTGATAACATTCTGATTTTACTGAGTTATCTTTTTTTAAATATTAATACAAGAAATGGGTTTCACAAAATAAAATTGTAATGAAAATGGTCAATAATGTTTCTTTAAAACATACATCTAGATGAACTTTTTATATCTGCAATAACATTTTGCACAAAAGCGTCAATAATTCTTTGCTTTTCAAGTTCAAAATAGCTTTTATTATCTTGGTCAGCCCAGATGTAGCCTAAACCGATTCCAAACAATTTTTCCTTTATATTTGACACCCAGTTTGATACATTTTTCAATTTGTGTTAGCTTTAAACTCTTCTGAATTTTTTTTACAGAGCGTGACCTTTTGGTAGCTTTTCAACTATGTAATAATTTAAACCAAAACTGAAAAATCCGAAAATAGTGTACAGTCTTCCACGGCAACCTGCCGGTTTCAAAATACACTATAGACGTATTTGTATTTTTTCTAACCCACAAAACATTTTTTATGAATCTAAATGTATTTTCTCATTGTTATACTTTCATGTTAAATACGGAAATCTGATTGGCTAAGACGCAGTTCATAATTCGTTCTATTACCCTCAGCGTTAGCAACGTACTTAGCAACGGGTAACATTAAAAATTGTTACATGTGCGAAAATTATGCACGTACGGTTCGCTGTAGAATTCACGTTATTCCTATATAAAAGCAGTAAAATTTTCTTAAAAATTAAGACATTCAGTATAACAAAATAATTAGTGCCTGTTTGGGAGGATAACAGTTGAAATTGACACCCCTCGAAAACCATTGTCAACCTCCGCTTCGCGTCGGTTGACAATGGTTTTCTCGGGGTGTCAATTTCAACTGTTACCCTCCCAAACAGGCACTATTTATATAATGTCACACGCACTGTTGTTCCCCCAAACTTCACATCAGTAATTCAAAATGCTACTTACATATGTCATAAAGAGAGAGCATAGTTTTAACATTTAAATTAAACTGACTAACATTTGATCTTAAACAGAACATTGCTTTTTTGCCTGGACTGGCTAAATGTTTTTGTGTTACATTAAAATTTCCATTATAGTTCAACAAAACACCAAGATACATAAATTTATCTACAATTTCTATTAGTTTAGTATGTCCGTGTATATGTCATTTTTCGTTTTCATGGATTTTACCTCCATTTCTTAATACGACAATTTTAGTTTTACATGAATTAATGGCCAAGTCCCATTTTGAAACTGACCAAAACTGTTGCCAAAAGATGTAAAAGCACTATATATGAGATTCTACATGTTGTTTTGTATGCAAATTATGCACACAAGAACAGGACAATGCCTTTTTAAACACTTAAAACAGCTGTTGAACTGTGTAGCTACAGACTTATTTTGAAGATTTACAAATCTGAAAAAATATGAAGGGGGTTCATTGGTGTCCTCTCCGCAACCAAGTTGTTAGTTTTAAATAATTACACATGATTCATATGCGGCTTTTCGTCTTTAGCTTGGAAGTTCGATAATTCGCATTAGAAAAAAATTGCGTAATTAATCCAGCTAAACTACTTGCTATACTAAATTATATGTCTTGGATTTCAAAATTAATAATGATCAGTAATATCAACAACCATCAGTACCTCAGTGCTTTAGTCTATGATCGTCATGATTGAGCGAGAGTACTCCTTGATATCCCTAATTAATGCTAATTAATGCCCACCAGATACACGCCACACACACTATATACATTGACTTACTTACGCATATGGAACTGCACAGATGATTCTTGTTACGGCCATTAACTACCCAAACACAGTGCATCTTTTATATATAACAACCAAAGCCCAAATATTGTCATTTAAGAATTTTTATTATATTGATCTGATAAGACCTGGATACTGCAACCGTTTGACGAAAACAACTAACGGTAATACCTTGTTGAAGGAAAGGTGATCCTTTTAATATTGCAAGTGGATACCTTTTTGATATTTTTAAGTGGGGTTGAAGCTTTTTCTCAAGTAACATTAACGACAACGATCCAGACTACGACCCTCCCCAAAACCTCGTAACTAATTGAGATAGTTAAATAAATTATTTTGATGGATACAATTAGAAAATTTTCTTTTCCATAAGCATATAATTTTTGCATTAACATGCTTTTTATCATTTTTTTATTAGAAGAGATGCGTTACAAGCGACAGTTTATATGTGATAACAACCAAGATTGATGAAATAGTTTCTACATTCATGATTTATACGTACTATTCAGAGGTAATTATTGAAAGTCATAATTTCAAAATTCAACACATTTCAACACAAAACGTTATAATTTTTTATTCATCGGTGCTTTTCTACATTTCCGGGTTTAATATCTCAGCCAGTTGTCTTAATTATCTCCCTTATCCACTTCCATCAGGTGTGCTCGGTGTAGTCATAGTTGTGGTCGAAGTAGTCGGTATCGGGGTGCTCGGTGTAGTCATAGTTGTGGTCGAGGTGGTCGGTATCGTGGTGCTCGGTGTAGGTGGACGTGTTTTCATTTTGTCAACCATAATCCAGGAACTTCCGACCAATGATGGAATCAGTACCACGACCAGAACGACTAGGACAACTAAATTGGAACGTTAGGTATTAAAAAGTTGTGTAACAAATATTTTTCTGGTTAATCTAAGTTTACTCATTAATATTATTATACTTTCATGTTAAATACTGAAATCTGATTGGTTTAGACGCAGTTGGTAATCCGTTCTATTACCCTTAGCGTAACTATTTATGTAATGCTGTATTATCAGAAGGTAATAAATTTTTCATAAAATCTTTCTCTTACCTTATATGTTTATGACAATTTACAGATTTATTTGTCCGGTTTTGGAATATATGGTATTTAATATGCAGTTAAGGAATCCATAAACTGATGAGAATACAATTGTAACCCTTTCAACATGGGTTTTTTTTCGTAATCAGTGGGTAATTTTAGATACAACTGTCATCATGAAATATTTGAGACACTCAAACAACTCAATTTAGATGATTTTAGATAACGAAAATGAAAAGTCCAGACTTGAAATAGTATATTAGAATTGCAATTCTTACTTGGTATAATCCAAATAGAGACGGGACTCCTTGGGTATTGGGAGTAGACACCCTGTCCGTAGGTCTGCTGGTACACAGACTGAGAGTTGACGACTGTCCCGAACAAGAGAACGGCGACCACGAATAGAGCGACGTTGGAAGATGTCATTATGTTTAGTTTTTTAAAATATCAAAATCCTGAAAACGACCTGTGAAATAAAATTTGGGATTTGAAAATGTATTTGCTTTAAAAATGCGAAACAGCTGTTACTTTTTCGAATGTTTTCGGTTAAAGATTCAAGTCAAATTCAATTAATAATATATGGCTATCAAAAGGTTTCTTTTTTTTAATAATATTCAGTATTCTCTTCTGCATGTAGCAATACATTATGCAGCGACGTCCTTTATTTAAATGCTTTATATCATGTCCGTCCTGTCATATATTCTCTAAAATAAAAAAAAATATGAAGTTAGAGTATATTTCATTCTGTATTGAGCAAAAAATCATGTTCTAACAGATGCACAGAATAGCTGTGCTGTAATTTTAGACAGATTAAGTCTAAACTCTTAAAGTGTGACACACTAATGTATAAACTCACCTCCGAATTATTCCAACTGATTCATCATTAGATTTAGGGACGTTTATTGACTAATGAGCTGAGAGGGGTATAACGTTTATTCGTCAGAACGGTCTCAAATCAAAATAATTTTTCCGTTGCCTTTCTTAAGCAGAAGATGAATACTGGCGAACTAATTTGTAATCATCTATCATCTATGCACTTTATTTATAACCGAAAATACCTTGGGGATAGTCTAATGTATGCTTTCTCAACAGTCGGTACATCAGCGCTATACAACTAAGTGACTGATTGCGGTATATACGCTTACCAAGAATTATTAAAGTTCGTTGACTAACGCCATCAAATAAAAATCATAAAATCGAAGAAAATTAATTTTACGTTAATATTGTTAGGCACCCGATGTTTCGCTCTGAAGGGAGGTCCATTCGAATATAGTCCAATAGAAGCTCATTGTTTATATTTTCAAATGTCTGTATAAGGAATGAAATCAAGTAATAATACTTCGGGGGGGGGGGGGGGGATCCTGTATACAAAAGTAGTCTTTGTCTCTCCATTATATA
Source organism: Magallana gigas (assembly GCF_963853765.1). Lineage (NCBI taxonomy): Eukaryota > Metazoa > Mollusca > Bivalvia > Ostreida > Ostreidae > Magallana > Magallana gigas. The sequence goes on along the minus strand of NC_088854.1, from coordinate 2,452,139 downwards.
TATATATATATATATATATATATATATATATATATATATATATATATATATATATATATATATATATATATATATATTTTTTTTTTTTGAAGACACGAGCCTTGTTAACATGACAAAGAATTGTGAGCCCGCTATCTTCCTTATACCTCTTGGAATTTCAATTTATCATTAGAAATACATTCCAAAAGCATTATAAATAATAAAAACAGAAAATAACATTTGACCAAAATCGTGACCATACCCCTTTAGTAAATGCAAATTCCACAATTATTGCAGGTAGTTAAGTTTGTCAAAATTGTCTTTCAGATTTTGCGAGGGTTTGAAATGCAAACGTTTTACACCAAAAGTGTCTACTAAAGGCCCTGAAAATTTATTTTCGACAAAAATGTTATATAAAAATGAAGATTTTTAGTTCTAATAGGAAATATATCTATTACCTTTTAGAAGTACAGACTTTCTGTTTATTACATGTATGTTGATATAGGGTGTGTTTTCATGAAGCTCTTGACTTCCGGTTATGGAAGAATGCATAGTGATGAAAAACTAGACAGCGTTGTTTGTCCGAAAAGCACGAGCTTAGATTGGTAAAGGCAGTTTAAAATACTGGGATTTTTATACCTTGCGTATTTACATACTGTATACTGAGGTGTCAATATGGTTTAGGGTATAAAATCTTTGAACATTAACAAAACTGAGGAAAGCGCCAAAAACAAAATGGCGGGATTTACTTCTGTACTATTTGAAGTTAAACTAGAGGAGGTGAACTTGTCTGTGAGTGTCATTTACAATGAATACCCACAGAAGTGCTTACCTGACAGTTTTAAGAATCCATCAGGACCAAATGCAAAGAAACTTGATTTTTAAAAGATCGACAATTTCTTATATGAAACGTCACGCCGGATAACTAGGGTGAGATTAGAAGCCTGGATACCGGCTTTAAATAGGTATATTATATTAGATAGCTAACAGGCAATGAAAAATTAATAAAAGCTTTTCCCTACAGAATTAGATGTGTTAGGTTTTTCGGTTACCCAGTTGACTGTTACTTTCATATTCAAGAGATGCACAAAGAATTTAAGTTCACTGTATATATGCAAAAAGTAAAGACGATTAAGCATTTGAAAATATTAAACTGATGGACCTGGTATAATTAAAAGAAGGATGTTCGACTGGTTCGGAGGCACAGCTAGCACGAGGCCCTTGGGTTCTGGGAGTAGACACCCCGTCCGTAAGTCTGCTGGTACACTGACTGAGGGTTGACGACTGTCCCTAAGAGGAGAACGGCGACCACGAATAGAGCGACGTTGAAAGATGTCATTTTTTTAGTTTTTTAGAATATCAAAATCCCGAAAACGACCTGTGAAATTAAATTTGGGATTTGAAAATGTATTTGCTTTAAAAATACGAAATAGCTGTTACTTTTTCGAATGTTTTCCAGGTAAAGATTCAAGTCGAATTCAATTAATAATATATGGCTTTCAAAAGGTCTTTTATATATAATATTCAGTATTCTCTTCTGCATGTAGCACTACATTATGCAGCGACGTCCTTTATTTAAATGCTTTATGTTATGTCCGTCCTGTCAAATATTCTCTAAGATAAAAAAAAAATTGAAGTTAAAGTATATTTCATTCTGTATTGAGCAAAAAATCCTGTTGTAACAGATGCACAGAATAGCTGTGCTGTATTTTTAGACAGATTAACTCTAAACTCTTAAAGTATAACACACTAATGTATAAACTCACCTCCGAATTATTCCAACTGATTCATCATTAAATTTAGGGACGTTTATTGACTAATGAGCTGAGAGGGGTATAACGTTTATTTGTCGGAACGGTCTCCAATCAAAATAATTTTTCCGTTGCCTTTCTTAAGCAGAAGATGAATACTGGCGAATTAATTTGCAACCATCTATAATCTACATGGTTTTTTTTTTTTTATAACTGAAAATACCTTGGGGATAGTTTAATATATGCCCTTTTAACAGTCGGTACATCAGCGCTATACAACTAAGTGACTGATATACACTTAATAAGAATTATCAAAGTTCGTTGACTAACGGCATCAAATAAAAATAGTAAAATCGAAGAAAATTAATTTTATGGTAATATTGTTAGGCACCCGATATTTCGCTCTGGAGGGAGGTCCATTCGAATATAGTCCCCTAAACGCTCACTGTTTATATTTTAATATGTCTGGATTAGGAATGGAATCAAGTAATAATACTTCAGGGGGGTTGGTATCGTATATACAAAAGTAGTGTTTGTCTCTCCATACATACATACATACATACACACACATATATATATATATATATATATATATATATATATATATATATATATATATATATTGACATAGACCTGCCCATAGTGAATGATAAAGATATACATAAAGCACAGAGAAATTCACCTTATTGGAGCTCCACCTCCGCCCCGGCCGGGGCTTGAACTCACGACCTCTGGAACCCATTCTCCTAGCAGTGAGTGGCCACCACGCTAACCACTGGGCCATCTAGGCAGGACAAAAAATCTTGCTTTCGATGACGAAGGGAAACTAGCGCGCTGGTCGTTCACTATACAGTCGTTTGAGATACAGGTGGAATGCAGTTAAACGACAATTTGAGAGGATCGGGACGATACACATTGCATAGATATATACATATAATAAGCACAAACATTGCAATAACTCTCAAATTGACATATAACTGCCCATAGTGAATGATAAAGATATACATAAAGCACAGAGAAATTCACCTTGTTGGAGCTCCACCTCCGCCCCGGCATTGATTTTTTTAAGATAGTATTTTGTAGGCAACATTCTGAAAAGAATTCTGTACTGAAGCCATTGTACTGAGGTATCAGCACTTGTCTTAAAACATACTTTAATTTTGACAAACTTAACTACCTGCAGTAATTGTGGAATTTGCATTTATTAAAGGGGTATGGTCACGATTTGGTCAAACGTTATTTTCTGTTTTCATTATTTATAATGCTTTTGGAATGTATTTCTAATGATAAATTGAAATTCCTAGAGGTATAAGGAAGATAGCGGGCTCACAATTCTTTGTCATGTTAACAAGGCTCGTGTCTTCAAAAAAAAAAATAATATATATATATATATATATATATATATATATATATATATATATATATATATATATATATATATATATAATGGAGAGACAAAGACCACTTTTGTATACAGGATCCCCCTGTTCATTCACTCTTACTGTGCATGAGCTATTGTTTCAATTTGGCAAAGTTATAGAATTCACTGTTAATGAAATGTTGAACTATTAATCAAAATTATTAGAATTAGTAATGTTAACTTACCAAGAGGTAGAGTTTGTTACATCTCAAAAGTCAGCTTTCAGATTACAAAAACATCTCCACTCTCTTTGATGTGACAAAGAAATATGACAAACCAGCTCCAAGAATTTAGAGGGAAATATCGACAACCAATAAAATCAAAGAAGACAAAACTAAAAACCAATTTAATACCTAGATACATTATATATTTGGCCAGAACCTTAATGACAACCCTAAGGCAATTTATATCATGGTCAAGATAGCTGCCTGTTCTATTCAATTGACCATGACCAGATTTTAAAGTTTATAAAAGATTTTATTATATACTTTAGCATTACGTTTTAAGTTTATTTGTACAATAATTAATACATAATTATATCAATTTCTTTATCAATAAATTGATTAGTGAATTACTTTTATTTATAGATTTATTAATTTCGTAATTTGCGTGGACCCTGAGGTCCACGCAGAAAATATATAAGCGAGGTTTAACCGGATGCTATGGAGAAAATTAAGCCTGTGCATGAGATAGCCTGGTTCCTGTACTAATGGGTAGCTCAGGGAACCAGGCTAGCACACGTTTATCAGAATCGGGATCGGGATTCCGTATCATATGCACACATAGTAATTGTAAAGTTGTCGGTAAACAGTGCAGAAACAAAGTATTCCTTTTAAAGAAATGATTGGCATGTGATATGAACTATCAGTGTTATGAAATAAGTTAATGTTATGCCGAAACTACAACATGCATCACATAGCATAATTTGCAATGTTTTGTTGTTTTCCGAATACACGTAACTTAACTTTACTTTTATAGTAAGCGAGGGTAGAGAACTTCCCGACTAATTTTTTTAAGCATTTAAGTATGATTGAATGATTATGTCACTGTATAAAAGTTTAAATCTCAAGAACAATGCATCAAAATATGACATTTTTAATTTACACAAAGCTGTCACTGCATAGTAACAAAGTAGTGCGAATCGTAATGTGTGCGCAAATATATAGTAGAATTCACCGAATGCCTGATACTATACATGCAAACTTCATTCATATATAGACCATAATTATTTTCGAAGTATGAACCCTTCAAATTCTGAGATCAAAACTCAGGGCTATACATACATGAATACGTAATACAACGTACAAATTTAGTGGTTAAAAGCACAGGTGCCAAGCCCGTTTCAATATGCATGTATTTTTCAGAAAAGTAATGTCTAAGATACACTCATGCCGAATTTCAATTGATGGGTCCTTAAATAGCGGAGATATACGTCATTATTTTCTCGAAGTCGCCAGTTTATTTTTACTCGGACATTTACCGGTCCAGGGCTCACGATGGGATTTTGCCTATGACAACAGTAGTATTGCAACAAGTCTAGAAACATTATTTTCTGAAAAATACATGCATATTGCGAGTGTTTTAAAAATTAATTGATTTATTAGGCTTTTGAAGCGAGCTGGTAGTTTTTTTTAACTGGTTCAGAGTTCGACCCCTTTCTCTATTTAACATTGAAATTAATGTTAAAACGGGCATTGGCCCCTGTGGTTAAAAGCAGAGGGCTAGAGTCGGTGGAATCTCTGATAATCTTAAGGCTTTCACGATTTCGTTGGAAACACATGCAAATGGTCCACGTATTGTAGTCCTTTTTTAAAAGACAACAACTTGTTAATAAATCTGTAACTCCTACACAAATTCCGATAAACTTCAGTCTCGTATAGCTGATTTGGAAAGGCAATTATATCAGATACAACCTAATAATATGGAATCCTTTCAAGCAGATAAAGCAAGAAACAACAAAGAACTCAAGACTTTGAAGAATGGAAATGAACACCTTTCTGGAAAACTCTGCAAAATAGAGGAAAATGAATGGATTATCCCACAGTTCACACTGCTCACAATGAAAACATGTGGCATGGATATCTGCACACAGCAGAGCTACTGGATCCTAGTGATAAATTTCACCTGTCTCCGAAGGGAACATCCTTATTAGCATCAAACATGAAGAAAGCCATGCACACAGTGCTGAAAATCGGTAACATAGTGACCTCCAAGGGACATACTAATAAGCATCGAAATAGACCAGGAAACCACTTCCAGACGAATAATGGTAACCGTTACTATAGGAGCAGTCCAAGCTGGAATCATCAATACCAGGGCTGTAATCATAACCGCCAATCAAGACACAGTCCGAATTACCTTCGCTGACCATGGAAAGGGCTATCAACACAGTACAGATTAATTGTAATCCAAAGTTGTCTATAGTTCTGGAAATAGTGAACCTTTAAATTATAACTTAAGTAAGTTAAATGTTCATCATTTTTATAATGGGTCCAAAATGAACAAGTATTTGTATAAGCACAGTATAAAAATTTGTTATTGGAATATAGGAGGAATTTTTACACAAGGAGTCAAAGCACAGTAGACTATCTTGTTGCTACTGAAAACTTGGTTAAACAAATTTTATATTTTGATGTATCTAGATTTATCCCTACTCTTTCTGATTGTAACCGTAAAATGTCATGAGGAAAATAATTCAAACACTACTGATGCCATAACCTTACACCCTGCACCTAAAGATTTTATAATGAATGATGAATATCCTATCAAATTTCAAATGACTCTTAGTTCAGATAAGATATAAGAAAAAGTCTTTTTGAGATTCATCTATCATACAATCTACATCTACAGATAATGAGAAAAAGGCTGAAGAATTCAATGACATTATCAAAACTGCTGCTAACATGTCATTGAAAAGACAGGTCATAAATGCAAGAATACTTCAAGGCATAAAAAAAGAAAATGGCTTGGTTAAGACTTACAAACAGTGCGTCAAAAACTGATTGCACAAGGCAAAATTTATAGCACATTTCTTAAGGATCCATTTCATTTCATTTTATTTATTCTCATATTGTATAAAACAACATAGAGAAAATATACAATACATACAATATTATACAAAAGGCAAGAGTGTATAATTTACACATCAACCTGGAGAGTTGACTCTCTTATTAATAATATTGATAAATTTACATAAGTTATTAATAACAGCTAATTTGTTACATGAACGTAATTAAAAAAACTTGAAAGCATTTGGTCGTCTAAAATACATTGATGGTAAATAAGCTTTTCTATATTCTTTCAATTCCGGACATATCATAATATAGTGATATTCGTCGCCAATGTTATTTTTACATAAATTACAAAATCGTTGATTTCTAGGTACATTGTTCCATCTGCCTGTCTCAATTGGCAGTTTATGGTTGCTTGTTCTAAATCTAACTAATGTAGTAATGTTATTCATATAAGCACCAGAGTTTATGTAATTTCTAGGTACAAAAATGTTATTGGTAAACAAGTTATAGATCAATCCTTTACTAGATGCGTTATAATCAGAGACCCATTTTTGTTGAAATTGGTCAATCAAAGTTTGCTTAACAACATTTAAAATCCATTTTTCATTTTCTACATTATGCGTCAACCAGACATGGCTTAGACCACATTCATGTAAAATATTCTGTATACATTCAACCCATTTGAAATTATAATTGTTGATTTGTGTTAGGCTATGTAAAAAATTATACAATATATATGACAATTTTGATTCTTTACCTTTCAACAATCTTATCCAAAAATTCAACATTCTAATTTTTACTTTCACACACAATGGATATCTAGCAAGTTCACCGTAGATCATAAAATTTGGTGTGGTCGTCTTAAGACTAAGTACAAGTTTACAAAATTAAAGATGCAATTTTTCAATGATACATGAATTTTCAAAATCCCACAATTCAGAACCATACAGTAAAATTGGAACAACCATTTTATCGAACATATCAAGTTGGCAATCAAGCGATAGATTTAATTCTCTTGACTTTTTAATTATTGCGTACATAGCTCTGGTAGCTCTCGTAACTACATATTTCCTAGTACTGTAGAAAGAGCCTGTCTTGAAAATATAACTCCTTAAATATTTAAATTCCTTGACGATTTCTATTTCGTTACCATTGTATAGAAATGATACATTTGAGGTTTGTCTACCTTTACCAAAAATAATAAATTTAGTTTTCTCAACATTCACTTGTAATTTCCATTTTTCACAGTACATTTGAAAACAATGATGCTGATATTGTAGATCATCTTCGGTTTCGGACATCAGCACAGTGTCGTCTGCATACAACATAATCATACTTCTTAGATAACAATTTTTCAGTCGTCCTGTGACATTTTCATGTGATAAAAAATCTTCAAGATCATTAAGATATAATGCAAAAAGAAACGGAGATAAGTTTTCTCCCTGACGGACACCATTCTGACAAGGGAAATATTCGGAAAAATCATTATCATAAAATATTCTTGATCTACAGCCATTATACATATTGACAACAACCCTTAAACATTTCCCTTTAATTTGATATTCAATAAGTTTTTTCCATAATCCTATTCTCCACACTTTATCAAATGCAGCTTTAAAATCAATAAAAGCACAGAAGAGTTTCTTTTTCTTAAGTGAAGAAAGTTCAATCAGGGTAAAGAACAAACGTTTTGTCAATTGTAGAATAATTTTCTCTAAAACCACTCTGATTTTCCCTGATAAGATTAACATTATCAGCAAAGGTAGTTAACCTTCTACACAATACAGAAGTACAAACCTTTCCTAGACAGCTCAAAAGAGTAATCGGACGGTAATTTTGTGGGTCAGCATAACTACCCTTTTTCTTATATATTGGTTTTATGTTCCCGACCAGCCAGGCTTCCGGAATAATACCAGTATCAAACACTAAATTAAAAAGTTTTACATATAATGGTATCATGATATTAATGGATGACTTAATATATTCATTAACAACAGTATCTGGTCCCGGCGATTTGTTATTTTTAATAGTTTTAACAACCTCAAGAATTTCGGCCGCGGTAACTGGGTCATTGAGCAAAGAGTTACAAAATGTATCTTCGCATATATCATTGAAGGAAGAATAGTCTAATTCAATATCTAAATCATGTTCGTTCGCGTTAACAGTTTTAAAATAGTCATAAAAATCTACTATGTTAATATCGTTAGATTCGTTACTTCTTTTATCATTCACGAGTTTCCAGTATTCTCTTGGATTTGAACTTCATAATGCTTTAATGTTACGCTGTAGGTTATTTCTATAAACTTTGTAAGATTTATTTAATATGCGCTTATCAGTTGTTAAGAGTTATTGCTATAAATTGCTTAGAGAGTACAACAAATTAAGAAAATTTATGCGTAAAAATTTCCAAGATTCCATTTTAAATCAACTTGATGCACTTCAAAATAACCGACCAAAAAATATTGGAAATTAATAAATGACCTGACGGATTATAATAAAGACAAATCTGCAGCAAATATACATCCTGTAATAATCTAATATTGTTTTATTACAGACTGACTTAAATTTTTGTTTTCCATAAAAAATTACTTCATCTTTAATATTCAGAATTGTTCTTAATTTCGTATAAAAGCAACCATGAGTTTCTGCTAGTTACAAAAATATTTTTACTACGTTCATATGCATCCTTAAGTAAAGGAAAATCTGTGGTTAAATTTTCAAATCTATACCAAGTTTTAATTAACAATCTTACAATATTATAATGCAGGGAAACCTTCCCAATTCTGATAACACTCCAAAATTTGTACTTTTCCTGTGAACACCAAGAATATATTTACAGAATTTGACATGTATTCTTTTACAGAGTAAATTTTTGAAACAGTCTGCAATTTCTAACTTCTCGCTTATAAGGAAGTAAATATATTGCTTACACCCCATACATCTGCATTATATAAAAGAATTTGTTTAATAGGGGAGTCAAATACATGTATACTGGTTTTAATTCCAGAATTTAAATTAATATTTAAATTTAAATTAAAGCTTTTCACGCTTTTTTATAGAGCTCTGATCGTGCTTCATGAAAACTTCCAGAGACAGTTAAGTTGACTCCAAGACATTTGTAGCTAGATACACAGTCTATCGTGTTATCTTGAAACATTAATTTTTGCTTAATATAACGACCAGCTTTATCAAAGATCATTACTTTACTTTTCTGAAGGTTTACTTTTAGACACCAATCAGAACAGTACTTTTTAAGTTCAGAAAGTATTGTTTGTAAACCTTTAGCTAAGATGATAAAATAACAATGTCATCTGCATACAATAAACAGTTAACAGTTTGTGTCTAAAGTGATACTTCATCAATGCATGAATCTAAATATGCTGGGAATTATAGAATAAAATTGATTGCGGAAAGAAAAGATGATATAGAAAACTTACCTAGCGGAGATATTGATATGAATGAAAAAAGAAAAAACTTGAAAAGGAATTAGATTACATGTACGATGAAATAGCTAAAGGAGCGCAGATTAGATCTAAAGCAAAATGGATTAACGAGGGTGAACGAAATACAAAATTCTTTTTAGGTTTGGAAAAGAAACATCAAGCTAACAATACAATATTAGAAATAAAAACCAATAACAAAATTGTAGCAAGTAAAAGCGAAATTAAAGTGGAAATGTGTCACTCATTACCTACAATTGCAGTAAATAATTTGAAAAATAACAAAACCCCGGGTTTAGACGGTATACCGGCTGAATTTTATAATTACTTTTGGAAAACAATTGGACCACTCTTTTATGAAGTTTTATTAAGTATTTTCGATAATCAGGAACTACCCTTTTCACAGCGGTTAGCTCTTATAACTCTTTTATTTCAGAAAGGGGACAAAAATAGCCTTAAAAAATACAGACCACTTAGTTTAATACCGACTATAAAATTTTAGCTTTTGAACTTGCCAAAATATTACAAACAGTTATTGATAAACTGATTAGCAATAAACAATCAATCAGCGTATATTGAAGGACGCTTTATAGGCATAAATGCAAGATTAATTTTAGATATCTATGAATACTGCATGGAAAACAATAGTGAAGGTATATTGCTATTTTTATTTATTTCGATTCAGTCGAGTGGGATTTCCTTTTTCAAGTTTTAAAACAATTTAATTTTGGTGAAAATTTTATTTCATGGGTCAAAATTCAATTTTTAGAGTAAGAACAATGGATGGATTTCTTAAACTTGCAAAATGAATAGAGGTATAAGACAAGGGAGTCCTATCTCAGCACTTTTATATCTGTTTGTTGCGGAAATATTGGCTTAAAAACTTAAATACAATTCAGAAATTCAAGGAATAAATATATCAAACATGGTAGACGATTTAAAAACTATTCAACATGCAGATGATGTCACTTTAGCTTTGAAAATCATTTCTTCTTTAAATGTTGCAATAAAGACTGTTGAAGAGTTCTGTTAACACGCTGGATCAAAAGTAAATAAAAAAAACGCAATGTATACTACTTGGTAGTTTAAAAGACAAATATAATAATATAAGCGGCATTGATGTAATTAATGTTGCTGTTAGATGTTTGGGTATTTACACTGGACATAATAAAAAGCAATGCTATGAACTTAATTGGTTACACTCTTTTCAAAATATGGAAAAACTATTCGAGTCCTGGAAAAAAAGAAAATTAATTATATTAAGAAAAGCAAGCATTCTTAGTTCACTAGCTATATCTAAAATAATTTATGTGGGTTCTATTTTACCTATGCCTGACCCTAAGTATATTAAACAACTGAAAAGTAGCATATTTAATTTCATTTGGAAGAAAAGAGAAAAAATAAAAAGAGATATTGTAATTGGAAGGCAAGAAGATGACAAAACATGCATAATTAACATAATAGTTGATAGTTATCTAAAAATTTTAAATGTAGATATCAATTATGTATTAAGCGTATCGGAGACAAATAACTCTAATTTTGAAACAATTTTTAAACTCCCTATTCTTTATAGAGAAGTATTTTGCAGTTTCAATGATTGTAAAAAAAAAAAAAAAAAAAAAAAAAAAAAAAAAAAAAACCATTGACATTACTAAATTATATGACATAAATTTTGCTATACAACCAATTAGGAACAATAATTTGTTTCTAAACAAAATTGTCATAAAAGTTGGATCCAAAGCTGCATATTGTATGTAAAGGATCTTTTTAATGCTGGTGGCCAATTCAAAACGCTTCAAGAATTGTCATCTACTCTAAAACAAAAGGCTAACTGGATGTGTGAATATAGAATAGTAAGAAATGCAATATATAAATCAAAGTACTGAAAGTACTGATAGGCGGAAGCATGATTGCAAGTTGTCAATGTAATAGTGTTATAACTACTTTCTTTTTAAGAATTGGTTTGATAACAGAAAACACTATTCTAATGTGTCAATTAAGGTATATACATGTAGTAAATGTGGAAATACTCAGTTACTGCGCCAGATTAGTTGGGATCATGCCTTAAATAAAGATTAGATGAGAAAAGCAATTTAAACATCAAAACATCTATTTTGTGAAGTACATTCGTATAACAATTGATATTTATATGCCAGCTGAAATGACAGAAATACATTTTCATTTATTATGCCAATTTATTAAAAATAGTCATTTTGACATCAAAATGATGAAAGAATATTATAGTATTAGAATTTAGTAAACTGAACTTCTGAGACTGCAGTATTTTATTCTTTACAATAATGTTTCACCAATATACAGAAGTTACATTTGTACATCACTTGATTACAGTATTTTACACAATCAAGTAATCTGTGTGTCACTTTGCTCACCTGAGAAGCAATAGCCATTGAGAAATCACCTTTATAGAATAATACACAAAAAATATATGGACAATGTGTAGTAAAATAAGGTAATCAATAAAGGGATTTTGAAGTTTTCTTAATATATTCTCAAGTTTAACAGCAACAGGTTGATTTCAAAGTCATTTTATATGTGGAGAATTGCAGACCTCTAAATGATCCTCAGATTGCAGTTCATACATTTTGTTGACAAATGTTTAAAACTTAGAAAGAATGTATTTACTTACTGTACTGTACACCATACATATATTTAACACAGATCAAACATATATGCAAATGCTGAGAATTACAATACATGTACAATGTAAAAGCCAAGTAATTTATGGATAACTATAGATTGATATTTAATAGTGTACAAATAATGTGTCCTTTACAATTGCTCGATGTTGTACTGTCAAATCACAGGTCTCTAGTACTGAAGACATTTGAACTTTCAACTTTTAAGTTTTTATTTTAATACTGATGGAATCTTCAAGAGAAATTCCCCCATTACAGAACATAGACTTCCAAAGAATCCCTTTATAGCTGCATGCGGTAATTGTTGTCTGGAAAGCGTGTAATCCTAGAGAGTGCCATTTGTGGTATCAACAATTCCAATTCACTAGTGTTGTCTTGCATCCATTATACCAATGACAGCTGTCTGTTTCAGCAGGATATTCTAAAATGTGTTGATGAAAAATGAATATGTTGTCAAGCACTATTTCAATACAATATGCTAACAAAGACTGAGTTAAAATTTCAAGCATCTGCGATTGTTGCTGAGATATCTATGACAAAATTTGTGTTATAGACAAACAGACACACAAGGGTAAAACAATATACCCCTCTCCTTTCGAGCATGGGTATAATTAGTTCATACTTAAACAAGAAAACCACGGATAATATATTGTAATTATATTTAGTTGTATTTACTAACCTTGAAAATGGTGTTAAGGCCATTAAGATGAGGATTCCAGCATATTTAAGATGCCCTGCTTCCATTTAGAAGTTGCAAATGTGCAAAGTTTGTCCCTCTTTAAAAGTGCTGAACTGGGAAGCCAACACCGCATTTACAGCATCCGTCTTTTTCTTTGTTTTGCTTGAATTTTGCTGTGCACCCAAATTTAGCAACTCTCCCCTTCACCAGAAATGAAGAATGATGTTGGGTTCTCATTGTCTCCTCTTGTCAGTTAATGTTAATCAGTGTCTTGACATTCATCTGAAAGAACATATACATATAGAACAAATAGATATATGTTAGGTTATTACCTATAATCATTGTCAGGTATATAATTGAGTCTTTTTGGAATTGCAATAATCATGAACATGGTAGATCAAAGATATACCGGTATATAGTCAAAGTTCTCATGAATTGAAAATTTTAAAATTGTAAGAAAGGATGCAGTCATCAAAATTATCATATAAATTATGACGTAGAGAAATTTCCATAGGAAATCTTAGTCACTTTCATTATAGAGTAATGATGACGTAATTCTGAGATACAAGTAAATACGGTAGGTAAAAGGATAAATCATGTTAATTCTTTTTGCATTATTCATGAGTCATTTAAAACCAAGCTGAATATTGTTATTTTTTGTAAGCAAAAAATGAATGAATCCTGTATCATACAGTGCAGTTCGTAACGTAATATAAAATTACTATATGAACTTATAAAAAGGAAACTTTATCTTCCGTTATATGCGATTCCATTGTGCTAAATTTTAATCTTTAAAGAAATCATATAGGCCTCGCCTTGTTCAGTATTCATAACTATAGACCGACATTTCAGAATTATCGATGAATGCCTAACACAAACAATATAAATTCTTTCATAAAATTTATGTACTTATCAGAGATTTTTCTGATTCTAACCACCGCGCTTTTACACTGTGACATGTTTCCTCCGCACGTCACAATATACATGCGGGGATTAGAGTCAGAGGAATTTCGAATTAAGAAAGTACCAGCTCCTCGATCAAGAAAACGTTATCACCATTATGGAACACGAAAATCTAAAATGATGAGGCAAACGTTTATACAATGGGAAATAACACATTAGTTACCTAAATTACCTTACTATGTCGAAGATGGACAGTCACCAGTTGTTCTCAACATGGGTTTGTTGACAAAATTTTTACACTGAATATGCAGTATTGTCTGATATTACTACGCGAAACGTTGGTATGTTTACAAATAATTCATATGCATGGTATCATTCTAATAATCTTTTTAAAATAGATTTATACACACCGTTGTTTTAAAAAAAAACATTCAGTACCTGTTTCCCTATCAATTTTTCCTTTTGTACTCATAAACACGCAATTTCAAATTGAACTATTTTTTCCCTCGCAATTTTATCTACAGGCATCAGACTATGTGCTTATCCTTTGTTTATGTCGCATACCATCGCAAGAGTTATCGTTTGTTCCTGTACTATAAAAAACGTAAACTCATAGATCTACCACTAGCTATCTTTGCTAAAGGCATTTTCAATGGATAATTAAAAACGTGTGATTTTCTTTTTATTAATGGCTTACATTGTATTGAAGACAAAAATGTAAATTTTTCTACGAAAATTTGTTGTTCAAAAAATGTAAGCCTCCCTGTCACCAGGCATCGTTTAAAAGACTGTTTTCAGTAGGGAAAGAATATTAAATTGCTGAACAACACAGTGTGCTGTAACAACTTTCTTTTTAAATCCAGATATGTCTTTTGCTTCTTGTAATATGTGTAGCGATATTGAAGATGTAAAACATTTGATTTTTGAGTGTGAACATTTTAAGATGATATGGTCAACTTTAAGCTTAGTTATAGGATTTGATTTTTAATGGAATCATGTTATTATGGCTTTTTATTTTGATAGAAATGCAAAAATACGCTTTTTTAATACTATTGTGTCTTTCATAGCATAAAAGATATTCAAATATAAAATGTGTTGTAGATCTCAAAACAAAACAGAGACATATAATGCATTACTTTTATATTTGAAAAACAATTAATAAATATCTCGAATAAGGAGGGGCTCAAGTTATCCGATGGCTATTGGGAATGAATCCGAGAGAGACCTTCCAATTTTCATACATGCTTGACTTTTCTTATATATTTTACTTATGATATTATAGGATTTAGATCGAACATCCATTTGAAGTAAGTTGAGCTTTAATCCTGTGTGTATAACACTGTCAAATGCTTTATGAAAGTCAATAAAAGAAGCATAGAGTCTTCCATCTTTTGTGTTACAGTTTTTATCAATTAACTCTGTTAACAATAATTAAAATTGGTATACAAGTCATCAAACCTATACTGATGATTAATTAAGCACATATGTAAACTCAAGCAAAATTGGGGTTATGAAAAGTATTCATCAATAGTTAAAAACTTTGAATACAGGAAATCTCTATCTAAATTAAGAATTTCCTGTCACAGGTTGCAACATTGAAGTAGGAAGATTTACCAACATCCCAAGAGAAGATCGATGATGTAATAGATGTAATTCTAACAGTATAGATGATGAAACTCATTTTATGAATACATGTGAAAAGTATGATCACCAATGAAAAGAAATATTTCAGTTAATTAAATTAAATACTGTGGAATCATTAGAATTCGTGGTGGCTCAATTTTCGTGGTTTTCAAGGGTAGCCCTTCCCCACGAATTTACATCCTCAATGAAAAAAATTTAGAGAGAGTATTCTTTCTTACTAAAAGTGAAAACTGACGCACCCACGAAACTAAATCCCCATGAATAAGTAAAAAACCAGCTATCCACGTAAATTGGCCCCCACGAATTTAAATGATTCCACAGTATTGACGACAATGAAATTCTTAATCTTATGGACAAATTTATCAATGATAACAGGGAATAGTACTTATTTTAAGTGTAATATTGTTGGAATTAACATGGTCATTTGCTATAATTTTTATACTTTGATAATTTTTACACTATTCTTTGTATTTCCCCTGTAACTACAATAATATGTCATATCTTGTACTTGTCTTTTCTGGACTCTGATATAGAAATAAATGATTTGTATCTGTATTGGTTCTGTTTTTTTAGTATTTGCACTTGTGTGTTTCTTCTGTCAGCAGATGCAATGCCCATGCATCATGAAGCAGACATAAACGATATAAATGTATATGTTTTGTTTTACTACGTGTGTGTACGTCAAATATCATATACCTATCACTCGGATAAAAACAGTTATCTTCCGAATCGGTTTAAAAGTATCACGATTCCGTTGTTACTAATTATTCATAGAATCACCGGATACCAAAGTATCATATGTAATGAATTACAAATGTAATGTTGAGGTAACAAAATTTATCCCATACGTGTGGTGTATACTACCCGTGTGATTAACCTTTGCTTTATCAAACGGGCGATGCTTGGTCAAATACTTCCGGTCCGAACTATTTTTGACACATCCCCTCGCTTCAACACTTCAGTGACCGAATTATCGAAGATTTTCCTGAACATAATACTTTCTCTACTACAAAAAATTATTTAATATGCAGTTTGCCGAAGATTTAGATTTTTAAAAATGAAGGAAAACACGTAAGTGAGTAGGTTTGTAATTAAACTGCAAAACATGCACGTTACAATTATTCCGCGGTCTATTTCAGTGAACTTTAAATTAAAACAGCTTTGTTATCTCAAAATAACGTACTATTAATATTTTTCGCGGTACGCAGATTAGCGGAATATAATTGTCTTGTTGATTCGAGTAGAAAATTGTATCCAATGAGATTCATAGTTACGAATCATTGTGTTCCAATAGTACGAGATATCTGGGCTGCGTTCAAGATCGTAGCATCTAGCCTAGTCGCCTGGGCTGCGTTTTACAAAAGAACTTACGACTTACGACCAAATTATATGAATGCTAATTCGTCACTAACTAATCAATGAATTATTCTTATGGCTGGGAAATATAATTATTGAAAATGAAATAATTGTAATAAATGGTTTTATGTCAATGTTGTTCTCTAAAGATCATCTTACGAGACAGTAAATATTTACGACTTTGTCGTAAGTTCTTTTGTAAAATGCAGCCCAGGTCTTAGATATCTAGGTCTAATGAACGGACCGCAAGGTTAACCGCTAGGTCTCAGATTTGAATAATTCGTTAATTTCAAGCGGAAATATACATGTTAAAATTCGTTATAACTCAAAGGATGAACAAAATATCACTTAATAAATATATTTCATGTTTGTTACAAAGTGGTAACTACGGTTACCATCTTGAATTTGATGCTAAGCATAAAATATTTTTGCTACGAATATCTACGTAGAGGCTAGGCTAGGTTACCATTCAACTACGTAATCCTACGTAGCAGCTACGATCTCGAACACAGGCCAGTTCTTGCCTGTCTCCTGACCAAGACGCACCAATCAGTAACGAAGAATATTGACCCGGGTTGAATAATGACCCGGGGGTCATTTTTCAACGTTGAATATTGACCCGCGGGTGCTTTTTCAATGTTGAAAACTGAGACCAAAAGACGTGAAATTTATACCTGGGGTCATTTTTCAACGGCTTGATATTTTTTTTTAAATTGCTGAAGACCTCAACACATGGAAAATTGACCCTGTTGAAAATTGACCCAAGCTACAAAATATTTTTGTTTACATATCTTTCAGTGAAATTTGATTTATGAGACTGGTCTTTATTTACTGTCATGTTGCAAATTTAGAATTTAATGAATGTGTTTTAATACAAATAAAATGTTACGAAGCTGCTTATCAAATTTAAAATATAAAAGTTAATTTTCCCAGAAGATTAATATAATTTCGTCTGAGACACCCAAAGTTCAGCAATACACGGTTAAACATGTTTGAGGCCATATGATGTCAATGACAATGTCAGCGCTTTTAATTTTACAGCATTGATCGGTTTTGATTTTTGCATTTTAATAATGATTCTTTATCGAATAAAATAAAATTTAAGGAATTTTCGGACGATTATTACGATTTGCAGCTTAATTTTTGCGCATTAATTGAAATTCATGCCTCTTTGTAACTGATTTATTTTCTTCATTTTTTTTAATCAGACAGCCCCTTCGAATACCCTTCTCTAGCTCAGAGTCAAATAATTGTTCCTTAATTGAAATCAATTTGTCGATATATATTACAAGTTGAAATACGATTCCAACATACATGTAATTTAACTGGTAAAATAGTAGACTTTCTCGGAAATATCTATCATTTTTAAATGCAGGGGTTATAATTATCCGAATAGTTGTTATAAAGTAATGACAAACTGTCTGATAATGTGTAGATCCACAGATTGTTGGAAAATTGAATGTCAATTTTATTCTACACATTTTCATGGAGATCATTTAGCACGTCAACAAATGCCATCTTTTCAACAGATAGATCTATCGTTGCAATCCTTGCCACAATAATGGCATACCTGCGGCAGTTATACAGATGTAAACGGTACTTATTCGACAGAGGGACAAGAATAGTGTATTATACATGTTACCAATAAACAACTTGTCTTTATGCATTTAGTTCTCATAGTCTGGTCAACTGAATACAAAAATCTTGTAGACAAAGAGTTCACAGGGAAGTCCCTTCGTAAAAACATTTTACTTACATATCTTAAAAATTTTATTAGCAATATAACGCATCGACGGGTTTTTTTTTGTGCATAGGTTGTGAACAAACTTTTTGATTACCGATAATGTAAATAAACTAATTAACTATGATAAAAAAAAAGCTGCTTTTGTTTTCTAGTCAGTTATTTCACTTTTCATAAACGATTGCTAAGTTAAAGAGATTTAAAGTACTTCAATAAAAAAAAACATTGATCATTTTGCATTTGCCTAAAGTCCAAACATTTTTAAAAATAAAGAAAATACTAGTAATAAACACAAATAGGCGTTTTTAAATGAAATTAAAAATAATTTTAAAAAAAATAACTTCCTTATAAACACTAAAACGTTTTATTCAAATTTGTTTCTATTTACTTTTCAGTCATATTTTGATCTAGACACCGCTTTGATTTCAAAATCACCATGGTCACAAAGAATGTTAAAAATATTTGCATCCATCTCTCTAGCCATTTCAATCATTCCGGGGATTTCATAAGCTTTGCTCGTAAAAGGCTTGACATATATGGTTTGTAAGATCCAGTGTTTTGCAAGATTTCTTCGTCTGCATGGTTTGTCCACAAGGGATGCATCTAACAGCTCTTTGGAAAAGTATTGATGATACTTTTCAGGCAGGAAGTTTTTTAGGGCAAAGTAAGGCTGTTTCCGGAAACAGGTACCATCATTTTTACATTCCACTTCAAACACCGGTTCAAAATGAGCATGAACATTCTGTAAATAAACATAACACTCTGAACTGACCCTAGATGGTTTGCCAATAGGAGAATAGCAGGACCATCCCATTTTTGGCAAATTATTGCAAGTGCCCTGTTGGCAATATACATAGACACAAGTGTCCATCATTGTGGCGAAGGCAAAAAATTTCTACTTCAGTCCCCCAAGTTCCGACTTTTCCCATTTTCGAATGTTCAATGTACTGATTTACACTTCTCTTTTCGGCAATGGAAGAAAATTCTGCGTCATGAGATTTCATATATTCCAAAAGGTAATCTCGAACAATGACATGGTATGTTTGTGAGCCAAAGAGAATGTAACGTAGGGCTCGAAATAAACAATTACCATCTCCTCGCATTGGAACCACTTTAGATGGTTTAGCGTCATTTGCCATTTCATGTATTCGGGATTGGCCATGCATGTTTTTGACATTTACACCAAAACGTTTTGCATGTTGAATCTGCCATTTGCTACCAACGCATACAAATAAATGCTGTGAGGAATCAGATTCTCTAACAGTGCATGTTACCGAGTCCTCATCACCATTTGACTCATCCTTAAATTTTTCTGGGGGTTTTCTGACCTCTTTCTCAGAATTAGAGCTGGTTTGCTTAACAAAGGGTTTTTCATCATCTGATGATACAAAAGTTCGAAAACTTTTGTTTTCTTCATCTTCTGGCGAATCTTTACAGGGGCCTTGGGATTCTTCTTTGTAATACAAGATGGTGTCATCACTTGACTCCTCTGTGCATTGGTCATCAGAGGATCTGTATTTTTTTCAACCTGCCTTCGTTGACAGCTCCCTTCAAACCATTCAAATTGTAAACGCACACGCCATTTTTCTGAACTTTAACATTACTTATCTGATATGGCCTTAGCCATTTCTTTTCAAGTTTCCCACCCTTTCGACTGACTTTCCTTGTATTGTGAAGAAGAACAATTCCCCCCTTCTTAAATCTTTCTTTAGAGACACCCCTGTCATGGTACTTCTTTTGCTTTTTTTGTGCATCATTTATTCTTTTTTTGGCAATTTTTCGCTGCTCAGAAACAGTCAGAAACGCTTCGGCGCGTCGCTTTAATACAAGATCTTCGTCTTCTATGTTGGCACTAGAGCTATCAGTGACAGGGAGATCTAGTTCTACAGGCAATCTTGCCTGTCGTCCATAAACCAACGAAAACGGGTCCATTTTCGTGGAATCATGTTTAGCTGTTCTGTATGCAAAAAGTACCATCGGTATTCGTTCATCCCAGTCATCACTTTTTGAATTAA
The DNA here is from genome assembly GCF_963853765.1 of Magallana gigas. NCBI lineage: Eukaryota > Metazoa > Mollusca > Bivalvia > Ostreida > Ostreidae > Magallana > Magallana gigas. The sequence goes on along the minus strand of NC_088854.1, from coordinate 2,431,540 downwards.
CAACTTTGGCTAGCATAGTGCAAAGAGTTCTATTAAACCTTTCTGTGTGACCACAAGTTTGCGGGTGGTAAGCTGTTGCAACTCTGTGCTCTATTCCCATTCGCTCACAGAAAGCATCATTTATTTCGTTACAAAACTCTCTGCCTTGGTCGGTAATAAGGATATTTGGTACACCATGTGCCCAAACAAATTTTATGAAAACGGACATGACTGATTGCGCACTTTTGTCAGGAATACCCTCTGCTTCAACCCACTTCGTCAGGTAGTGAGTCAGTACAGCAACATACCGATTTCCTGAAAACAGAAAAAAAATTTGGATACCTCCATTAAAGTTAATTTCTGACAGTGCATGGTGTTGTAATACATGAATATTATTTATCATTTTTGTTGCAAATTAAATTTGGCAATGCATAAATGATATACACCCCTAAAAATGCATTGTTATGCAAAAAAAGTGAAAAATATGTGAAGGAGAAATAGCTGATACTCATTTCGCACCTTTCCATTTTAAGATCTATTGTACAGCTGTTTTAGTTCAATAAGTTCAATCACCTAAGGTGGCTACAATATACACTTGCAATCATCAGAATATTACTTGATTATGATAGATGTCATGATAAAGACGAAGTAGATACGTCTAATAGACCCCCCAAAAAATGTAATTCTGGATAAAAAAAATATGCTTTCAAAAATTTAGTTTAGAGCAGATGAGCAAAAACCCCAAGCGGATTCGAACTCATAATCAGCGGTTCACAGACTCGATACTTAACCACTGAGCTATGACGATATACATGTACAACCAAATCAATTTTTAGAAAAACAATTTTACAAACATTTAAATCACCATCTTGTGACGTAGCGTCTTAAAAAGTATTAGTATATGTGTAGTGATATACCTTAACGTTTTTGAGATCTCGCACATACAAAATCAGAATCACATCTCAATTACATGTAAATATCCGAGATATTATCAAACAAATTATCTATAAGATTTCCTTAAATATTTAGGTATAATATGTTTAGCCCGTGAAGAAAAATTCCAGATAGTTAAGCTTTAAGAATGTTTAATTCTATATCGTTATACAGAGCTCTTCTTCTCATCAAGAAGATTAAGGAGGATGGATATTCAACAATTTAACAATCAGATCTTCCAAAAAAATTAAGATATTAATTGTTAAGTTATAAACTATATTTTAGGTCAAAAAAGTCTTTGTTTTTACTAAGAAAATGTTGGTACTTTAAATTCCTGTATTTTCAAAGCTTTTCTTTAAAAGGAGATCAATACAGTCTAAAAATGGCCACAACCACCGAGCCCTTAAATAAAATCTAAAAATCAAAAGTATCATTTTTCAAATAAATACAGTCACGCATTTTCACTTTAATTAATGTATTTCATTTGTCATAGCCGTAATCGCAAAAATCATTATTCATATAATATTTGTTAGATAAATGCGCAAAATTTTCTAATTTTCAATTATTTCTATAACCAGTTAAATTAATTAAATTGCAGAAATAATTGATTTGCTGAGCGCAATAATTGAATAACAATCATCTCTTATTCTATAATTAAAATATATTCTATACTTAATATATATATATATATATATATATATATATATATATATATATATATATATATATATATATATATATATATATATATATATATTGATTTTATCGCACGAAAGAGCAAAAATATGAATGCTTGATCACCTTTAATAGTCAAAAAATCATAGGTATCATTAGGACGGATGCGGGGCCAGGCAAATTTATCATTTAAGAAAGCGTAATTCTTTTTCATCAGTAGTGTCTCAATTCTGTTAAGGTCATGTTTACACCTTACAGCTATCTGTTAAATTTAAACAATTAGGTTGGGCATTTTTGCATGATTAAAACATTTCAAAGTTAAAGTACAATTATAGTATATTCGCATTTACAAACACATTGAAGTAACTAACAGATTATAAGCAATATGCTCGTTAATTCTACATAATTTGAAACATAAAAATCACACTACCTTTTAAAAGTTACAAATTAACAAATTGTTACATGAGCGTAAATTATGCGCGCACTGTTTCGCCAAAGAATCACGTCATTCCTATATATATAAGATCATAAAGGTTTCTTGAGAATTAAAACACTCGGTACAATAAAATAAAAGGTGGCCTGTGTAGGAGGGTAAGAGTTGAAATTAACACCCCGAGAAAACCATTGTCAACCTCCGCTTCGCGGTGGTTGACAATGGTTTTCTCGGGGTGTCAATTTCAACTCTTGCCCTCCCACACAGGCACTATTTTATATAATATTATGTTGTTCTTTTGTTATTCATTTTAAACACTGCTTCCTCATAAAACACATATTTTTTATTTTGTTCATAAAATCTACTGCTTCTATCGTTTACTGGTACTGTCATGGTGTAAAAAAAAATAACATTTCGGACATTTTGTAGTCATTTGTTTTATTTCTCCGGACTTAGTGCTGTTATTAAAACTTTTATGACATTTCATCAACTGTTTTAAACTTTCTCAAGTCCGTTCAGCCTTATTCACACCTGGGGCAAGACAAGAGTTTGACAGTAAATCTCCTAACTGACCTTTGTGTATATTACCTAACACAATCCTTAAGTTCATTATCTTTATTTATTCATTTGATGAAGCTGTGTCCGAAAACAAGAGAATAATTTCACAGTTTGACCGGTAAAAGTCCTGAACGGGAGAGTGGGTACCGATATATCACAGATTATATACATTGTAAATAAAAAAATAAATAAATTATAGAATAGTTTAACAACACATAATTTTTGTTAATAAGCTTTAAGTTTATCAGTATGCTGAATGCTCGTTGTAGAGCAGGAAAGCGAGTCCTGGACAACGACAGTGCCCAACGTTATTTAATGTCGTTATAATGTTAAGAAAAAGAGCAATGATCCCCGCCCAGAAAACACACACCCCATGCCGTATGATGTGCATCCAAACATTATCACAAAAGGGATCTGTCCTTCCTTTCCCCTCTCCCCGGATGTTGAGAAAATTTACTGTTTTTGACATTTTTTCGTCGTTTTTTCAGTTGATATTTTTTGACACATACATGTAATTTTGTACTGACCCCTTAAAAATCCCCTTGACTTTTCTCAGTTTGATATTACTGTGTGACTATTGAATTATGTATACTGTTAAAATTCGTTTATACATGCGCGGATATAGAAGGGGTGGAAGGATTATATGGAAGGGAATTACCGCCAAAATTCTGTGTATCTTGCTTTGATTCTTATTATGCTTACTTCTTTATTAAGGTCTTCCGTTTCCAACGGAAGACCTTATAGTTTTCGTACGATTTCTTATTAAGGTCTTCCGTTTCCGACGGAAGAGCTTATTGTTTTCGTTCGGTTTCTTTTTCCCTATTATTATTAGGGTCTTCCGTTTTTGAACGGAAGACCCTCTTGTTATTCTATTGTTTCTTTTTAGGGTCTTCCGTTTCCAACGGAAGACCCTCTTGTTATTCTATTGTTTCTTTTTATTAGGGTCTTCCGTTTCCAACGGAAGACCCTCTTGTTATTCTATTGTTTCTTTTTATTATTAGGGTCTTCCGTTTCCAACGGAAGACCCTCTTGTTATTCTATTGTTTCTTTTTAGGGTCTTCCGTTTCGAACGGAAGACCCTCTTGTTTTTCTATTGTTTCTTTTTATTATTAGGGTCTTCCGTTTCAAACGGAAGACCCTCTTGTTATTCTATTGTTTCTTTTTATTATTATTAGGGTCTTCCGTTTCCAACGGAAGACCCTCTTGTTATTCTATTGTTTCTTTTTATTATTAGGGTCTTCCGTTTCCAACGGAAGACCCTTTTGTTTTTCTACGGTTTCTTTTTTTTCTTATTCTTATTATTATTATTCTTTTTATTTTTTTTCCAACTCAAATATTTCAAAAACGCTTGCATCGATTGTTTTGAAATTTACAAATTTAATCTGTATCTAAAAGATCTCTATGATATGAAAAAATTATTTGATGACGTCATCAAATTCTTCAGATATTGACGTTTTTCAAGTTTTAAAAAGTGATTTTGTCCGGAGCTTTTCTTATTTTTGATTTAAGATAAAGAAATGAGATTTACAGAATAGGTAGAACTACCGTTTTACTTATGACATAAGGCTGGAAACTCAATTCGGACACTTCCGGTCGAAACCGGAAGCAAAACCAATTTTTTTGTTTTTTCATATTTTTCAATTTTAAAAATTTCACATACCTATCTTAAAGTAATTTTCATGCTGAGTTCAAAACTGAAATCCGTTTTAAAATCGGACGATGCATAACAGAGATAGCGGGGTTTAAAAATTGATTTTTCCGGAAATTTTGATTCTGCTTCCTTGGTTTAAAAAATAGCGTAATATTCAAAGTAAAATTAACTCGTACCAAAAATAATTGTTAAGTCGTACTTGAACACATTCATATTTTTTTGGTTAAGTCGTTCTTGAAATCGGAAATGTTTTTGTTAAGTCGTACTTAAAATCATTCGTATTTTGTTAAGTCGTACCAGGAATAATTCGATTTTTACATCTTTTTATTTTCGTTACTCTTGTTGTTGGTTTAAGAGCTCTGCTTCTGACAGGAACTTCCAGCTTTACTTCTGACATTAACGGAAGACCCACTCGTTGCTTTGCAACGAGCTTTGCTCTAGTTATTATTATTATTCTTTTTCTTTATTTTTCTGACTTTTTTAAAGCTTAATATCTCAAAAAGTTTTCAACGGATTTACATGAAACTTTCAGGGATTATGAAACATCATCGTCCCTTAAAGATGTTAAATTTTTAACTACAACGTCACTTCCGTTTTTACGTTACGTCAATTTTTAAATTTAAAAAAAGTGATTTTGTCCAGGGCGTTTTTCAATAACGCTTTAAGATAGAGACTTGGAATTTTCTGTGTTGAAGCATTGATCGTTTTTATTTGGACATAAGGCTGGAATTTAGTTTCCGTCACTTCCGGTCCAAACCGGAAGTATTTTAAAATTTTCGAATTTTCGAATTTTTCGTTTCAATTTCAAATGTTTATGAGGTTTGTAGAGTTGGTCATGCTGAATACAAAACTGAAATCCGTTTGAAAATCGGACGATGCATTACAGAGATATCGGGGTTTAAAAATTGATTTTTCCGGAAATTTTGATTCCGCGTCCTTGGTTTGAAAAATAGCGTAATGTTCAAAGTAAAATTAACTCGTACCAAAAATAATTGTTAAGTCGTACCTGAACACATTCGGATTTTTTTTTGTTCAGTCGTTCTTAAAATCGGAAAGGTTTTTGTTAAGTCGTACTTAAAATCATTCGTATTTTGTCAAGTCGTACCAGGAATATTCGATTTTTTTCATCTTTTTATTTTAGTTACTCTTGTTATTGTTTTAAGAGCTCTGCTTCTTACAGGAACTTCAAGCTTTACTTTTGACATTAACGGAAGACCCACTCGTTGCTTTGCAACGAGCTTTGCTCTAGTTATTATTATTCTTTTTCTTTATTTTTCTGACTTTTTTAAAGCTTAATATTTCAAAAAGTTTTCAACAGATTTACATGAAACTTTCAGGGATTATGTACCATTATCGTCCCTAAAAGATGTTAAATTTTCAACTACAACGTCACTTCCGTTTCAACGTTACGTCAATTTTTAAATTTTAAAAACGTGATTTTGTCCAGGGCGATTTTCAAAAACGCTTCAAGATAGAGACTTTTTCATCTTTTTATTTTACTTTCTCTTGTTACTGGTTTAAGAGCTCTGCTTCTTACAGGAACTTCCAGCTTTACTTCCGACATTAACGGGAGACCCACTCGTTGCTTTGCAACGAGCTTTGCTCTAGTTATTATTATTTTTTTCTTTTTCTTTATTTTTCTGACTTTTTTAAAGCTTAATATCTCCAATAGTTTTCAACGGATTTACATGAAACTTTCAGGGATGATATAGCATTATTGTGCCTCAAAGATGTTAAATTTTTATTTACAACGTCACATTCGTTTTTACGTTACGTCAATTTTTAAATTTAAAAAAAGTGATTTTGTCCAGGGCGTTTTTCAAAAACGCTTTAAGATAAAGACTGGGAATTTTCTGTGTTGAAGCCCTTTACTGAGAAATTTTTTGTGAAATGTTATAGAAGCAAATATGTTTATCTTACAGTAATGTATCCAAGTAATGTAATGATTTTATCATATGTTACGTAATTAAGGGTTTTAAAGGGCCAAAAGTCAAAAATTTTGATCACCCATATCTCAGAAAGAAAAAATATTTTGTAATGCAGTACAGAAGAGAAGTTGTTCAAAATGACGTTCTCAACAAAATGCAACCGTCAAAATTTCGTTAAACGGCCCCTAAAAGGAGTTAAGGGATCGGCCCTAAAACATTCATTCTCATATATCTCCAAAACGGTAACGATATTTTAAACACTTGTTGAACAAAATTTGTGTAGAATTAAATGACCTTTTATTTGATACCAAGAAAAAGGGGCTGGCCCCTTAAATTATGGGATCAAAGGCCTCTAAAGTCTTTAATCTGTAGCCCTTTACTGAGAGATATTTTGTGAAATGATGAAGAAGCAAATGTGTTTATTTTATAGTTATGTATTCAAGCAATGTAATGATTTTATCATGTGTTACGTAACTAAGGGGTTTTAGGGGCCAAGGGTCAAAAATTTTGATCACCCATATCTCAGAAAGGAAAAATATTTTGAAATGCAGTAAAGAAGAAAAGATACTCAGAAAGATGTACTTAATAAGATGCGATTTTCAAAATTTCGTTAAATGGCCCCTATAAGGAGTTAAGGGATCAGCCCCTTAAACGTTCTTTCCCATATATCTCAAGAACGGTAACGAATTTCTAAGCAGTTGTTGAACAAAATGTGTTGAGATTCAATTGACCTTTTATTTGATATCAAAAAGGGGCTGGCCCCTAAAATTAGGAAACTAAAGGGCTCTAAAATGTTTCATCTGTAGCTCTTTACTGAGGGAAATTTAATGAAAGGCCATAGAAGCAAATATGTTTATCTTACAGTTCTGTATCCAAGTAATGTAATGATTTTTTTCATGTGTTATGGAATAAGGATTTTTTAGGGGTCAAGGGTCCATAAACTATGACCAGCTATATCTCAAAAAGGAAAATGTTTTGAAATGCAGTGTAGAAGAAAAGATACTCAAAATGATGTACTTTACAAAATGCAACCTTCAAAATTTGGTTCAGCGGCTCCAATAAGGAGGTAAGGGACTGGCCCCTAAAACTTTTTTTTCTCAGATATCTCAAGAACGGTGACGAATTTCTAAACACTTGTTGAACAAAGCTCTTATCCCTGAAACAAAATAGTATCTGGCCCTTAGAATGTAGACCCCGTTTTTCTATTCTAAATCATGTTTAGCAAAATCTAGATCTAACATATATCTCAAATTCTAAAATCAGACTGAAGACCTCCTCGTTGCTCTCAACGAGATCGTGTCTAGTTAAGGTCTTCCGTTTCCAACGGAAGACCTTATTGTTTTCGTACAGTTTCTTATTAAGGTCTTCCGTTTCCAACGGAAGACCTTATAGTTTTCGTACTGTTTATTAAGGTCTTCCGTTTCCAACGGAAGACCTTATTGTTATTGCTCTGTTTCTTTTTCCCTATTATTATTATTATTTTTCTGCCTTTTTTTGTGCACGCGATTTCTCAGAAACGGCTCGGCCGATTTCCATCAAATTTTAGGATGTGATAGATAGTGGTCTGAACTTGATTGGAAATTTTTTGTATTGATGACGTCACATCCGTTTTTGAGATATTGAGATTTTTCTAATTTTTATATGGGTATTTTGTCTTCTATTGTTCTCCTAAACTATAAGAGATATTAAGCTCAAATTTCTACGGTTGGTAAACAAAAGATTGAAGTTTTGCATGATTGTTGTTTTGTATGTTTAGCACTACTGGCGCCAAAGCTCGCTATGGCTCGAAAATTGACATTAAAAAAGCGTCGTGAATTTTTGTGCTTTTCTCTCTTTATCTCTTTTCTGGAAAATATTTTGTTAAAACATGTAATGTAAAAAAAGTTGATATTTCCAAGACCTTTCTGCTGATATCAGGAAAAAGGAGCTGGCCCCTCAAATAAGGGACCTAGAGGGCTCTAAAGTCTTTTACCCATAACTCTTTACCGAGGGATATTTTGTAATAAATTATAGCAGCAAATATGTTTATCTTACAGATATAAAGCCAAGCAATATAACGATTTTCTCATATGTTACGTAATTAGGGATTTTTAGGGGTCAGAAGTCCAAAACTTTGACCACCTATATCTCAAAACGGAAAAATATTCTGAAATGCAGTATAAAAGAAAAGATGCTCAAAATGATGTACTTAACACCATGCAACCTAAAAACTTTGGTTCAGCGGCCCCAGTAAGGAGATAAGGGACCGGCCCCTAAAACATTCTTTCTCAGATATCTCAAGAATAGTAACGAATTTCTGAACACTTGTTGAACAAAATGTCTTTATAATTAAATGACCTTTCATTTGATACCAAGAAAAAGGGGCTGACCCCTAATATTAGGGACCTAGATGGCTCTAAAGTCTTTTTACTATAGTTCTTTACTGAGGGATATTTTGTAATAAATTATAGAAGCAAATATGTTTATCTTACAGTTATAAAGCCCAGCAGTATAACGATTTTCTCATATGTTACGTAATTAGGGATTTTTAGGGGTCAGAAGTCCAAAACTTTGACCACCTATATCTCAAGACGGAAAAATATTTTGAAATGCAGTATAAAAGAAAAGATGCTCAAAATGATGTCCTTAACAACATGCAGCCTAAAAAATTTAGTTCAGCGGCCCTAATAAGGAGATAAGGGACCGGCCCCTAAAATATTCTTTCTGAGATATCTCAAGAATGGTAACGGATTTCTGAACACTTGTTGAACAAAATGTCTTTATAATCAAATGACCTTTCATTTGATACCATGAAAAAGGGGCTGGCCCCTAATATTAGGGACCTAGAGGGCTCTAAAGTCTTTTTCCTATAGTTCTTTACCGAGGGGTATTTCGTAATAGATTATAGAAGCACATATGTTTATCTAACAGTTGTGTAGCCTAACATTATAATGATTTTTCTCATGTGTTACGTAATTAAGGATTTTTAGGGGTCAAAAGTCCAAAAATGTGATAACCTATATCTCAAAAAGAAAAAATATTTTGAAATGCAGTATAAAAGAAAAGATGCTCAAAATAATGTACCTAATAACATGCAACCTTATAATTTTTGTTCAGCGGCCCCAATAAGGAGATAAGGTCCGGCCCCTAAAATATTCTTTCTGAGATATCTCAAGAACGGTGACGAATTTCTAAACACTTGTTGAACAAACCTCTTACACCTGAAACAAAATAGTATCAGGCACTTAAAACGAAGATCCTTTTTTCCTGTTTTAAATCATGTATAGCTGTTAAATAGCAAAATCAAGATCAAACATAAATCTCAATTTCTAAAATCAGACGGAAGACCTCCTCGTTGCTCGCAACGAGATCGTGTCTAGTTATTATTATTATTATTTTTTCCAAATTTTGTGCACGCGATTTCTCGAAAACTATTCAGCTGATTTCAGCAATTTTTTCACAGATTATGAGTCATGATCTGAATTTTATATGTTTTTGAAATTTTTGTTGTCGTCACTTCCGGTATCGATTTATCGGCCATTTTGTAGTTTTTTTAGGACCTATTTTGTGCAGAGCTGATCGCAGAAAGTATCAGAGATATGACTATGAAATTTTCAGGATAGATAGTCTAAAGTCTGAAGTTGTGCACTATTATTTTGTTTTACGCCAGTGGCGCCATTTCTTGGAGCTCGCCTAGGGACGAAAATTGGGTTCGAATTTTTATCCAAAATTTTCATACGTTTTGAACTATATCTTTTTATCAGTTGATATTTTGTAAACACATATATTACAAAAGTGGTAGATAATCATAAGTTCTTTCCAACGAAATCAAGAAAAAAAGGCTGGCCCCAAAAATTAGGGGCCAAGGCACTCTTAAACTCTATTACAAATAACTTAAAAACGATAAAAATTTTGTAATGCATTATAGAAGCAAAGTTGTTTATCGTACCAATATCTATTAGAAAAAATTATTGCCACGCCCATTTATTACGTAATTAGGGATTTTTAGGGGCCAGAGTACTTAGATTTTGACGCAATATAACTAAAAAAGTAGAAATATTTAGTTAGACATCATAGAAGAGAAAATGTTTGAATTTATGATTTAAATCGATTCCACTTATCAAAACACGAATTTCCGTCCCCATTAAGGATCTAGAGGGCTGGCCCCTAAAATATTCAAACATTTGTATCTCAAAAATGATCAACAATTTTGAATGGGTGTAAGAACAAAAAATGTTAGTATTCTTAAGACCTTTTCAAAGAAATCAAGAAAAAGGGGCTGGCCCCTTAAATTAGGGGCCAAGGCAGTCATTAACTCTATTACAAATAACTTAAAAACGATAAAAATTTTGTAATGCATTATAGAAGCAAAGTTGTTGATCGTACCAATATCTATTAGAAAAAATTATTGCCACGCCCATTTTTTACGTAATTAGGGATTTTTAAGGGCCAAAGTACTTAAACTTTGACGCAATATAACTAGAGAAGTAGACATATTTTGTTAGACATCATAGAAGAGAAAGTGTTTGAATTTATGATTTAAATCGATTCCTATTATCAAAACACGAATATCTGTCCCCATTAAGGATCTAGAGGGCTGACCCCTAAAATATTCAAACATTTGTATCTCAAAAATGATCAACAATTTTGGATGGGTGTAAGAACAAAAATTGTTAGTATTCTTATGACCTTTTCAAAGATATCGAGAAAAAGGGACTGGCCCCTTTTTTTTGGGGGGGGGGGGGAGAGACTCGTAAAGTCTATTACAAATTACATAAAAACGATTAAGATTTTGTAATGCATTATAGTAGCAAAGTTGTTGATTGTAGCAATATTCATCTGGAAAACTCATTGCCACAGCCATTTATTACGTAATAAGGGATTTGTATACATTATCTGAAAGTGTGGGGGGGGGGGATAATTCTGAAATAATATCGATTATTCATGGTATGGTTTACAACAAAAATCGCAAGGAAGACCTACTCGTTACTCGTAACGAGATCGTATCTAGTTATTATTATTATTATTATTTTCCAAATTTCGTGCACGCGATTTCTCGCAAACCATTCAACCGATTTCAATCATTTTTTCACAGATGATGGAACGTGAATTTGAAATGCATTATAGAAACAAAGTTGTTGATCGTACCAATATTTATTAGAAAAAATCATTGCCACGCCCATTTATTATGTAATTAGGGATTTTTAAGTGCCAAAGTACTTAAACTTTGACGCAATATATCTAGAGAAGGAAACATATTTTGTTAGGCATTGTAGAAGAGAAAATGTTTGCATTGATGATTCAAATCGATTCCACTAACCAATACACTAATGTTTGTCCCCATGAAGGATCTAGAGGGCTGGCCCCTAAAATATTCAACCATTTGTATCTAAAACATGAACAACAATTTTAGATAAGTGTAAGTATTCTTGAGAACTTTTGAATAAACTTAAAAAATAGGGGCTGGCCCCTTAAATTAGGGGCCAAGACTCTCGTAAACTCTATTCCATATAACTTAAAAACGATAAGGATTTTGTAATGCACTATAGATGAAAAGATGTTGATCGTAACAATATCAGTTTGTAAAACACATTGCCAAACCATTTGATGACATAATTAGATTTTAAAGAACCAAAATCTTAAATCTTTAATGTGCTGTAGGTGAAAAAGCAAAACACTTTGTTAAACATTGTAAAGGATATTGACAATCGTATCCATTATCTGAAAGAAAGGGGTTGAGGGTGAATTTTGAAATTTCATTAATATTTTAATCGTATCGTTTAACAAATTGAACGGAAGACCTACTCGTTACTCGTAACGAGATCGTATCTAGTTATTATTATTAAGGTCTTCCGTTTCCAACGGAAGACCTTATTGTTTTCGTACTGTTTCTTCTTCTTCTTCTTATTATTTTTTTCCAAATTTTGTGCACGCGATTTCTCCCAAACCATTCAACCGATTTCAATCATTTTTTCACAGATGATGGAACGTGACTTGAATTTTATATGTTTTCGAAATTTTTGACGTCGTCACTTCCGGTGCCGATTTGCGGCCGATTTTGTAATTTTTACGACCTATTTTGTGCAGAGATGATCTCAGAAACTATCAGAGATATGTGTTTGAAACTTTCAGAATATGTAGAATATAGCTTGAAGTTAGGCCCTATTAAATTTTTTGCCAGTGGCTGTATTTCTTGGAGCTCACTGAGGCACGAAATTTGGGTACGAATTTTCATTCAAAATTTTCATATGTTTTGATCTGTATCTTTTTATCAGTTGATATTTTGTTAAGACATATATAACAAAAGTATTAGAAAATGAAAAGTTCTTTCCAACAAAATCAAGAAAAAGGGGCTGGCCCCTTTTTTTAGGGGCTAAGACACTCGTAAACTCTACTACAAATAACTTAAAAACGATAAAGATTTTGTAATGCATAATAGAAGCAAAGTTGTTGATCGTACCAATATCTATCAGAAAAAACCATTGCCACGCCCATTTATTACGTAATTAGGGATTTTTAGGGGCCAAAGTACTTAAACTTTCTCGCAATATAACTAGAGAAGTAGACATATTTTGTTAGACATCATAGAAGAGAAAATGTTTGCATTAATGATTTAAATTGATTCCCTTTATCAAAACACGAATTTCTGTCCCCATTAAGGATCAAGAGGGCTGGCCCCTAAAATATTCAATCATTTGTATCTCAAAATGATCAACAATTTAAGATTAGTGTAAGAACAAAAAATGTTGGTATTCTTAAGACCTTTTCAAAGAAATCAAGAAAAAGGGGCCGGCCCCTAAAATTAAGGGCCCAGGCACTTGTCAACTCTATTACAAATAACTTAAAAACGATAAGGATTTTGTAATGCGTTATAGAAGAAAAGTTGTTGATCGTACCAATATTTATTAGAAAAAATCATTGCCACGCCCATTTATTACGTAATTAGGGTTTTTAGGGGCCAAAGTACTTTGATGCAATATATCTAGAGAAGTAGACATATTTTGTTAGACATCATAAAAGAGAAAATGTTTGAATTTATAATTTAAATCGATTCCACTAATCAAAACACGAATTTTTGTCCCCAATAAGGATCTAAAGGGCTGGCCCCTAAAATATTCAATCATTTGTATCTCAAAAATGATCAACAATTTTAGATAGGTGTAAGAACAAAAAATGTTAGTATTCTTAAGACCTTTTCAAAGAAATCAAGAAAAAGGGGCTGGCCCCCTTTTTTGGGATGGGGGGGGGGGGGGCAAAGGACTCGTTAAGTCTAATACAAATTACATAAAAATGATTAAGATTTCGTAATGCATTATAGAAGCAAAGTTGTTGATTGTAGCAATATCTATCTGGAAAACTCATTTCCACACCCATTTATTACGTAATTAGGGATTTGTATACATTATCTGAAAGTGTGTGTGTGTGTGTTGGGGGAGGGGGTAATTCTGAAATTGTATCGATTATTCATCGTATGATTTAAAACAGAAATCGCAAGGAAGACCTACTCGTTACTCGTAACGAGATCGTATCTAGTTATTATTATTTTTTTCCACAAATTTTGTGCACGCGTTTTATCGAACACTATTCGACCGATTTCAATCATTTTTTCACAGAAGATGGGACGTGATGTAAACTTCATACATTTTTGAGATTTTTCCTGTCGGCACTTCCGGTACCGATTTATCGGCCATTTTGCATATTTTCACGACCTATTTTGTGCAGAGCTGATCTCAGAAACTATCAGAGATATGACTATGAAATTTTCAGGATAGGTAGTCTATAGTTTGAAGTTGTGCACTATTATGTTGTTTTATGCCAGTGGCGCCATTTCTTGGAGCTCGCATGGGCTCGAAAATTTTAGTACGAATTTTCATTCAAAATTTTCATACGTTTTCATCTGTATCTTTTTATCAGTTGATATTTTGTTAAGACATATATTACAAAAGTAGTAGATAATTAAACGTTCTTTCCAACAAAATCAAGAAAAAGGGGCTGGCCCCTTAAATTAGGGGCCAAGACACTCGTAAACTCTATTACAAATATATTAAAAACGATCAAAATTTTGTAATGCAATATAGAAGCAAAGTTGTTGATTGTAGCAATATTTATCAGGTAAAATCATTTTCACACCCATTTATGACGTAATTAAGGATTTTAAGGGGTCAAAGTACTTAAACTTTGATGCAATATATCTAGAGAAGGAGACATATTTTGTTAGGCAATGTAGAAAAGAAAATGTTTGCATTGATGATTCTAATCGATTCCACTAATCAAAACTCTAAAGTCTGTCCCCATTAAGGATCTAGAGGGCTGGCCCCTAAAATATTCAATCATTTGTATCTCAAAAATGAACAACAATTTTAGATGGGTGTAAGAACAAAAAATGTTAGTATTCGTGAGACCTTTCGATTGAACTCAAGAAAAAGGGGTTGGCCCCTTAAATGAGGGGCCAAGACACTTGTAAACTATATCACAGATAACTTGAAAACAATCAAGATTTCAAATATATTTGGTACCTAGCCTTTTTACAAAATTGATACCAGCGAGATTTTAGTCACTGTAAGTGATTGAGACACAACATTTTATAAATGATAGACAATCGATTGAAGATATATTTAACGGGTTTTCTTTTGTCAACCGTCATTTCCGGTACTCACCAGAAGAGTTCAAACAATTCTTTTTTTTCACAAGTTTAACTGATTATCTTTGGTGTTTCATCTTCCATGATTAACAGTGGTGTACACTAAACAAATGTATAAAAAAACCTAGCTTTTATTTTCATAAACCTCTTTTGTTCGTCCGTTTTCGGTCTCGAGACAAAAAACCTAGATTCACCAAGATCGCAGATTTGGCAGAGAATATCGATATTTCATCGTATCATATGAAAAACAAAATCGGACGGAAGACCTACTCGTTACTCGTAACGAGATCTAGTTCTTCATTACATTTACACATGCATGTCACTTTATTGTTTTCATATTCATGCTTATTTAATTTCACTTTGATTCTCTTTGATCCCTCATTGTTTGCTTAATTCTATGTTGCAACATTCTCTTCTTATTCGTGTAAATTCTTTCTTCTATCTCTGTTACAAACGTGAATTCAAACACGCAAACCATAAAGCACTTTCAATAAAGACGAATACAAGTTGCATGAATTTAATGTTGCATTATGACGCCAGGCGGCAGTGTGTGCGCTACAATTGCTGCTCCTGAAGGTTTATTAAAAACGAAACTAACAAATGGCATAAATTTGAATGTGGGCGCTTAAGATGTAGATTCGGCAGGAATCTGGGCGCACAAGGAGAGTGAAAATTTCATCAATTAATTTTGAATATTTTTCGAATTATAACCGTTATTTGGTTTCTGTTGGATGTGGAATGAGTGGAAAAATATTTGAAATGCAAAAGGTTTTATTATAATATGGGTCTAAATATAGCAACACGATGCAATTCATGCAAAATCCTACTTATTTACAACTGTTTTTAAATGATTTTGTTGTCTCTGGGTCTTCTCTCCACAAATTTGAAACGTGTAAAGGTAACATATTTCAACATTAAAAATGTCGCATTTTAAAAAAAGATGGAGAGATGACCCAGAGATGACTAATTATGTACTTTTCAAATTATTTTTTGAAGGATAAAAAACAAAGTCCATTGATATGACAGTGGTGTTTCAAACAGTACTTTATAGAGCATATATTGACAAGTCTCCGTGGCTCAGTGGTTTCGTCCTGGATTTAGTGAATACATACATACATTCAGTGTTTTGGGTTCAAATCCAACTGGTGGTCTTTTAAAAAAAAATTAAACTTTTTTGTTTTAAATGTATGTTATTATAACATGATGTTGAATTATAATATACCGGTATATTTTAATTTGTTTTTATTGATTTCTAGATCTGCTGTATGAACACTATAAAAAAAATTCTTTTCTTATTACTAGTTTTTTAGGATAACACAATATAACTTCATTAAATAATGTTTTCATTAACATTTCCAACTAGTTATCGGTTTACCTCTCATTGCCATTTTTTGAAAGCTTTGTGAGTTTTTTAATAACCGGAATAGCCATGTACTTCGACTCTCAACATAATATATTTTTGTTGAAATCTGTACATAGCCTTTCGAGGTTATAGACATTTAAATCCCAATTGATTCGTGTCGAGGATTCCTGCAAACTTACAATCTTGTGCGCTCACTTTCTTTAATAAATTCGTGAAAACATCTCAAATTAAGGGCTTAGTATAGGAATATGAAATACATGTTAATATAATTAACTTATAGCAAGCCACGCTATACGCAGACTTAAAAAGATACTGATTTTTTTGTGTACATGTAAAATGCCTCCGCGCGGTTCTAAAAATCAGGGGGGGGGGGGGGTCCGAGAGATAATTTTGTATTAATTTTTTTAATTGGTTGATTAAATAAGTGTGAATTTTCCATTGGTGGTGGATCTGATCTCATTCTAGATCCGCAATGCAATGATGTACCGTATATATATATGCAGTAACAAATTATTTGTAGGAACGCTTAATTATTAGAAGAGGAACATGTCATAAGTACTTGTCGACATGCAGGACTTTATTTTCATTTGAAGTGAAAAGAGGTGGGATGATGCACGGTTCTGTTTACAGGTACCCGTGGAACATGTAGATGAAATAGAAATAAATTTAAACCAAATTTAAAGATGTTTTTGAAAAACAATAAAAGGACTGGGGTACGAAATACTTAGAAGTAGCTTTTCTTGTACTCTAGTACGTGTGAAAATTATCACTTGCATGAATCACTATATATGTACCTCTCGTTAGGCTACAGTACTGTGTATCCCTGATTAAATGCGATGAGTTAATATCCGCGTGAAATTCCGGGTTAAAAAACTTAAAACTGCAGGTTTTAAAATCCCACTTATTTTTCTAAAAGTTTTGAACTTGTGATATGAAAACTACGTTTGGTGCACGCGATTTTATATTCTTGCGATTCGGCACAGAACGGTGGAGT